>NC_058023.1:28935109-29270915 GCF_019176455.1 Solea senegalensis | reverse complement strand
ATAAACCCTTAAACATCTCTTTATTCTGAGTGTGTGTGAATGAGTGAGTGAGTGGCAAAAAATGTAGTGTAAAGCAGCTTTAAGATGAGAAAAAAAGTGCTATATCATAAATGCAGTGTTGTCATGTAACAAAGAAGAAATACTTTGTTACTGTACTTAAGTACAAAATTCACATCTGTGTACTTTACTTTGTTATTCATATTTCTAGCAACTTTTACTTGTAATCCACTACATTTCCCTCAACTGTCTTTGTTACTCATTACTAGCAAATTAAATCAGAAGAAGAAGAGTTGGTAATGGCCTGTAGCTGCTTTACACTACAGATGTAATCCATTCACCCATTCACACACTTCAACATGAGGTTAAGTGTCTTTCTCAAGGACTGAGCCACCATGGATCAATCCTTTTTAATACCTTTACTTTAAGCAAATGTCATGTACTTTAAGACTTTTATAAGTAATATTATAAAAAAAAGTGACTTCAACTTCTACCAAAGTCATGTTCTGGTAACATTCTTGATCCATTCTTGATTACACACGACGCATGAGTCCGCCAGTGATGATGCTCTGATTTCAAGGGCACAAGATGCAAGGACAGAAGAAAAAAAAAGAAGAAGGAAAAAACACTTTGCAAGGGTGACGATTGTTTAGTAAACACACACACAGAGGCCTTCACTGCGCCCTGTATGGAAACTCTCAGTCAGCTAAAACAGTGACATAATAGGTGTTTATCTGTGTTTATGTGAATTTAAATAAACAATCACACCGACGATAATGTAATCTCACTATGTTGCAAGAACAGTTGTCACTGTGTCACAGTCACTGTGTAGCTGAGAAGTTTGGATTTGACGGAGGCGGCCGATAACTTTAAATAAATGTTAATTCCAGTTATTTCTCACATTTTTAAAAACCACCATCATCCTCTGTCTACACCTTACCATCACAACATTTCTCCCTCTCTCACTTTTCCTTTTATATCATTCTAACATATATATATATATATATATATATATATATATATAAAACAGACTGAAGAGAGGACGGTGACAACCACAACTATCCTAAAATAAAAAGATCCTGTATCGTTTAATATTTGAAGCTGATTGTCTACTTTCATTGACTGCTGCTCCTCTCTGTGGTGTTTTTTTTTTTAAGGAAAATGAAAACGTTGACTCCCACGCTCGAGTTGTTCAGTGCTTCTCTGGGACTTGAGCAGTGTTGTGTGTAATTACACTCTGTGACTCCACTGTTTACATGTGGTTAATGTGTGTGCTCCACTGGGAACACAAGGTAAATCAGCCCTGATCCTTATAGTCTGGAGCAGACAAATAATCATTATTATCTATTTGAACAGGAAGGCCTACCTGAGGTCAAGAGGTCAAAACGAGTACTGTAATGTAACGATGTATAAAGACTTTGTTACTCCACTTAAGTACAAAATACACATATTTCTAGCAACTTTCACTTTAGTAGTAACTCGTTACTACTAAATACAATCAGAAGAAGAGGAAGAGTTGGTATTATGGTCTGTATTTAAACTATTCTAGTCTTGATGAGCTGCTTTACACTACAGTTTTGTCATTCACACACTGTAACATGAGGTTAAGTGTTTTGCTCAAGGACACATACCAGGAATTGAACGCACAACCTTCCAACTGAAAGACAACTTGCCCTACCACTGAGTCATCATGGCTCAATCCTAGCTCCTCACTTTTTTTAATACTTTTACTTCTGAAACTTAAGTACATTACATATCGGAAAATGACTTTTGATACTTAAGTACAGTAAATGTCATATTCTTTAAGACCTTTTTCTTAAGTAATATTATAAAAAAAGTGACTTTAACTTCTACTAAAGTAATTTTCTGGTAAGAAACTTTCCCTTTATACAAAGACTGGTCAGGACAAGTAGCAGTAGCAGCAGCAGCAGCAGCACATTCAACAGTTTGAGACAAATAGCAGTAAAGTTTTTTGTTTTGTTTTTTCTTTTTAAGACAAATAGCAGTTTTTTGTTGTTTTTTTTAAAAAGCCCTTGCTCCCCAGATCAAAGTTTTGCTCCAAATCACAAAGGAAACTCTCACCGTCGCAGTCGACAGTATATAAGAAATATACGTCACATTCTTCGTCATGGCAGCATGTGCCATTCATCTGACATATAAATGACCTTAACTTAAAGGCCAAATGGGTGCATGGGAGGGGGAATCTAACACCTGCTTCACGGTGCAATAAACTCTCTTTTAGCATTTTTATCCAGTAAAATGAAATGTCATAAAAACCCACTCGCTCTGACTTTAAATGTTTCCACAGAGATATGTTTATGTCAAAGCAGGAAGAAAAAAAAAAAGCTGGATGGAAAATGATTGTTATAATCTATCACTAAGATTCTTTTTCCTTCCTCCCTTACTTCCTCTGGGCTGACGGTGTTTTTTTTTCTTTTTTTTCTTCTTCGCCGTATCCATAGTGACACATAATAAGTACAGGATTCACACCTCATAACAAGCTGTTTCCTGAACGTCCTGGAAGCAAGAAGCTGTGGTCAGGGTGAGGGTGAGGAGGAGGAGGGAGAACATACTGTAAGTCCTGCAGGTGACGCACTTTATGAAGTAAAGTGCTGCAGCCATGTGGCGAGGATAAGTACTGCAACATCAGGGAAATGAAATGTAGTCTTCATTTCATCTGTGGTTGGATTATAGTGTTTTCAGTTGACCTAATAGTGTAATTATTTCCTACGCGTTTAACTGATTTGACATTTCATTGTTTTTCATATTCACTGATGTCGCACTGATGCTAATCCCAGTGGACATAGGGTGAAAGGTTGGGTACACACTGGACAGGTCACCAGTCCATCACAGGGACAAACAACCATCCACTCTCACACTCATGGGGAGTGTGAGAGGAAACTGGACCTTGTTCTGACCGGGTTGTGAACCCTACCCCTGAGCTACGATGGCTCAATCGTCATGCCTCACCTTTGTAATACTATTACTTCTAAAACAGAAGTACATTTGATATCAGAAAATGACTTTTGATACTTAAGTCCAGTAAATGTCACATACTTTAAGAACTTTTACTTCAGTAATATTATAAAAAAAAGTGACTTTACCTTCTACCAAAGTCAATTTCTGGTGAGAAACTTGTACTTTTACTCAAATATCACCTTTAAGGTACTTTATACAAGACTGGAAAAATAAAATCACTTAAATTTTACACACTGACCCTTTAAAAAGTTGAATTTATTTTACTCCTGTGAATCAAAACCATGTAAAAAAAAAAAAGAAAAATCTGATCATATGAGGAGATAAAACCAACCTTACTCATGTCATTGTGTACCTGTCCATCCTGATGTTTGTCCTTCCTTTCCATTTAAGTGGTTTCTTCTTTGTATCCCAGTCACCTGTTTTTTTTTTAAAAAAAAGACACATTTTACACACACACTTCATTAAAGTCGAGTCATCATCCATTCATTTAAACAACTTTTATTAAGTCTTTACAAATAAAGTAACAAATTTTATTGTATTGTGGCGCAAAGCGCACTTTTTCTTTTTATGATGAAGCTTGAACACTCTGTATACTTAGTGCAAAACATACCATTAAAGGCTGCAGATGACTCCCTACATTAATTTTTTTGTGTTTGTTTTTCTTTCTTTCATTCATCCATGTGTTTTTGAACGTTTTATTTTAACCACTTTTGTACACGGTCAAACACGATACAGACAAAATAAAAACCACTGAATTACATCAGGTGCTGCTCGACATTAACACTGCAGATAAAGTGAGTGAGAAATTTAAAAAAATAATAATAATTAAATTAAATTGAGCACAGAAACATGTTGAAAAGAGATTTTTTTTCTCAGTAACAGTCAGAGAAACTCGAGACTAGACGTCGATCCACGGGAGAAAGCTGCGACAAAGTGAGGAGATGCATCAGTCTGTGTGAGTGTATGTTGTGTTTGTAAATAAAAAGGCTTCTTTTATTTCTTTTTCTTTACACGTGGGCACTTCTACAGTAAAAACGCATTAGAGGTAAGCGAGTCCTGGACACACTAAACTGTAAAACACCAACAGAACCTAAAAAACTATTGCTACACTTTTGCACATGCGTCTCCAAACATTGATCCTATTTTTCCCCCCACTTCACAACGTCAATGCAATTTCACAATAAGAGCTCCTCCAATTTCACAGTAAGAGCTCTCTGCTACAGCCACAACCACTGAACCCTAGAAGCTTTCCAAACCCTTCAGGAAATTTGATAGCAAAACTGTCACCTGTATAATATTGCACTGTGGTCATTGCACAGAAGGCGCTTCCTTTCTAAGTAAATATGTGTGAGAGACAAAAGAGAAATATCACCAAAACAAAAACGTTTGTGGAAATCAAGTGAGAAGTGAAAAACTCCAGGATGTTACCTGGCAACCAAATCAGTTCCAGTGAGTAACAACAGGTAAGCACACTCAGTTTTTTTCTTGTTTCACCTCTGTTGGTTGAACACGGCAAGGAGTCGGCGAGAGATCTGACTGAACTAAACTCGAAAACCAGGACTAGAGCGAAGTGGCTCTAAAGATTATTCACAGCTTCAACCAAACTATTCATGAGAAATGGAGAAAAAACAAAACAAAACAAACAAAAAGCTTGAGTTTTGGACAAACATTATAAAATAACCATGGCACAATATTATTTATGTGAATCCAGAACACACTTCCAACAAAAAAAAGAAAAAAGATTGAAGTTTGTCAAAGGGCGTCAAAGGCATCAAAGATCATCAGAACCACCACTGTGCTCACACTCATTCCAACCACCACCAAAACCACCACTTTGTCCTTGAACACCCGCCGTGTTTAACCCTGAACGGTGCAGCTGCTATAACACAAGATTCATACCTTTTGCAGCAACTCTCGGATGACGAGGAGACGCCCGACGACGTGTCTCTTAGTGGGACACAACTGTGACAAAGCGTTATTGTTTGGAGGTGAGAGATCTCTGTATCGTCTTACTGGGTTGAAGTGGGTGGACTTTGGTTAAAAAAGAGAAAAACATTCTATTATGCATTGGTCACACAGCCTCACAAATTTGGTCAGTTCAATCGATAACCTTAAAGGTCCAGTGTGTAACAATTAGGAGGGTTTAGTTCCCTGACGTACTCAGGATACACACTGGAGCTTTAATTTAGGCAGGGAAACATGACACGAGTGTATGCAGTCGCACTTAATTTAGAAAAATGCAACAACTGTGCACAAAACAAAGGCAAGATTATTGTATTTTGATGAGCATCAGGCACGAAAGCCTCGCTGCTTAACTGACAGCAGAGTAAAACGTCCACCTTTAATTTTAATCTCACTTTTTTCCCCGCTGAATAAAAGGGGAGGGGAAAAAATAAATAAATAAAAGATTCATGTTTTGGTATAAAAAGGATTCAAATGAAATCCACCACTACATCCCCTCCTCACTGTATGCTGCACCTGTGCCTCTAAAGTACAGAGTGGTCCAAGCTTCAAATACAATCTTCAACAACTGAACCCCTCCTCCCTCCACATTATTTACAATTAAAACCCTGAAAACAAAAATGGCACTGATAATGCATCACGTTCTTCCAACCTTTCTGAAACCGGGCGCAGGTAAAGCACAGCATTCACTTCAACACTGATGTCATAATGGCGACTCTTCTGCCCACAGACAATCCAACTCAACCACACAGCAGCACCTATGATTCCCGCATCACCTGACCTCACAGTGACCACTCTCCACACACACACACACACACACACGCTGTGCTTGAGGCCCCTCACCCCCTCTCTCCTAATAAAGAAGCAACAGGAACAGGAAGGATGCAAGGCACTAGTAAATACCTCCAGTATTCACCAGAGGCTCTGGGGGAGATCAGGAGAAACAAACAGAGACGGAGCAAAAACCAAAAAACAAACAACTTTTTTTTTCTTTTCAAGTACATTAAAAATGGACACCATTGGTTTATACATTCACATTCATCTATCCAAACCAGAGGAGGAATAAGGGAAGAGGAGGGCTATTTAAAGTGTCTGATATACTGTGTAAGTACTCTTTTAAGAACAAAAAAATAGCGAGCATAACTTTTTTTTGTTTGTTTTTTTAAATCTTAAAAATCAACTACTTTTAATTACTTCAGGCTTAAAGGTCAGTTTCAACTTTCAATTCAATGAGCTATGAAGACGGAGCCAAACTAGCGGTCGAGTAAGGCATTTGTTTTTCAGAGAATGTGACCGGATGTATCGTTGACATTCGTTTATAATTTTCACATTTTTTGGACGACGATCCGTTTGCAAGGAAGCAGTGAATTGAAAGTGAAAGGACCCTGAAGTGTCCTCTGTATTCTCCTTTTCTTTGTTTATTTATTTGTTTTGACGTTTCACCCTAAATCTAATGCTGCCCAACAACAGTTTGTCAACAAACGACAATAATCACAGTGTTTCCACATCGAGCACCGATGTGTGTGTGTGTGTGTATAACAGGTCCGTCGAGAGAACACACTTTTGTTTTTTTTTGTTTTTTAAATAGAATAATTATCATTAACAACAATGTACATCATTTCAACCCAAACGTTGAAAACCAACCGTGTGATGAAACTACAAAACTGAGACATTAGTCAGTGAGTTTGTGTCTGTTAAACAGCTGCTACACCTCCAACGACATGTGTGTGTGTTCAGGTATTATCATGTGTGTGTGTGTGTATGTGAGACTGCTAGCAAACAATGCTGACAAAAAAAAAACCAAAAGAAAACAACGAATGGAATTATCATCTCTGACATTTTTGAAAAATAAACACTAACTGTACAGGGACTCTGATATTATTCTGATAACAAGGCCACTTTTTTTTCCTTTCATGCTTGGGATTTTCCTACTGTAAAGGTTTTTCTTTTCTGCTTTTATTGCTTTAAATGGCAACAGAGAGGAGGCGGAGGAGGAGGAGGAGGAGGACGGAGGGAAGGAGGAGGAGGAGTCGTGACACAGACGAGATGTTCGCGGGAGCATTCGTCACGTCTGTTAAGTGCTTTTTCAATAAACGCTCCTGACGTAAGCAGAGGGAACAGTTTGGTGTTTGGCTTTTATACAAACTCTCTCTCTCTCTAACTTGTCCTGCCATCGTCTCTCCATCTCCTCCTCCTCCTCCTCCTCCTCTCTGAATGACTTGTCAGTACCGAGGAGCAACAACACACAGAGAAGCTGCCACGACTTCTCTCACGACTACACCGAGTGCTGATCTGTGGACTTTTCTCACTTACATGAATTCACTTTGTTCTCGCTGTCCTATCCTATTGTGCTTTTAATGGTTTGGGAGAAAAAAAATGTGAATACTGAACTGGACTGTTTTCACTGACGATAGTAATAATCACAGATCTTTTCATATCAAAGCCTTTTAGCGGCAGACATTCACATCACCACCTTCTTCCCGTTCAACCTTTCATTTTTATCCTCCCACTGCTGTCTACCAAAAGACAGACAAAGTGTGTGTGTGTGCGCGCCGTCATGTATGGACTTACAAACTCCAAGTGTGACCCTGTCATGAAAGCCCATACACGGCACGGCACACAAACATAGTCACCAACACCAGTCCCATACCCTGTCAGAACCTCTTTGGCCGTTCAACATTGCACTCATCAGTCTTTTCCTTTGTCCTCGAGTATTTGGCAGCCATCACAGGCCCGCGGTCGGTAAACAGCAGGTGGGAAGATCCGATACATGGCTGCGTCTGCAGCAGCTGCACACACGCGTACGAAGTAAAGCACAGGTGATCGCAGCCGCCATTTCTCCCTCCTCTCCTCCATCCTGTTTCTCCTCCACTCGGACAGATCAGCTTCTGACACTTTACCCACTCCAGTTCTAGCTGTCCCCTCTGGCTGAAACGCTCCGCTCCACACCAGTTCAGGCCAGTCGGGCAGTGATTCACAATGGCCCTCACCCCCAGCCCTACGTGGTCCTCAGATTGGGTCCTCCTGGGTTGCTGACAGACTTCTGCAAAGCGTTGGTCACATGGAAAGCCTGGAATGGCCCCTGCCCGGGAATATGGCCCTGTGGTGTGGGGTAGGGGCCCAGGGGCTGGGAAGTGCTGACCAGCAGAGGTCCAGGCTGTGCTGCAGCCTGGTGTGGCGTTGGCAAACCTGGACCAGACCACTGTGCGCTGTAGGCGGGGGTGGGGTTGTAGTGTATGAATTGAGGCGGCTGGGGTTGGGGCGGAGTGGAGGCGGCGGGGGCGTGGCTCAGGGAGCCCTTGCGGGTGGCCACAGAGGTAGAGGTAGTGGTGGTGGGGTTTGTGGGGAGGTGTGCAGAGCCTCCGATGCTGCTGGGACACAGCTGACTGGGAGCCGAGTACTTCCTGCCCAGACCTGCTGACTGAATGACCTGCAGTGACGAGGAAACACAGCATAACACGTTAAGATTTCTAGACAGAAAGTACATGTGCAAGTACTTTACAGTACTTAATGCCCAAGAAATATCAAACTTTGTTTGGACTAACCTCGTAGCTGTGTCCCTGTGCTGGAGCTTGCGGCAGCTGTTTGGCACTCCTCTTACCCTGGAAAAGATGATTTTGTTATTAATTCTTGATCACATGACACAAACACTCTTTAGAATGTTCAGAAATCAATCAATAACGACAGGGATATGCTGGGATACATTTAGGATGGATATTAAAAATTGCACACAATGAAATTGACTTAAAAAAAGTTGCCAAATAAAAACCTCAGCCATTTTCCTTCAAAATAAAATAAATACATTAGAGCTTGAGGGTTGGGTGGAGTATAACATGAGAATTTAGATTTGGGGAAATAGTCAAAATGGCAAAATGGACGCATGCCATCAGAGCAGATTTAAAGACGTTTTGCCTGAGGTTTGTTTACTCCATCAATCATTTATAGCGTTTGCTTTCATCGTCTTGTCTTTTTAAAGTAACATGAAGCTGGTGAGTCAGTGTTGACAGAACATTCTCCACGTCGGTGTGGAGTAATAACCCGGCGGTAAGTAACCTGTGAGAGGTTCATGGCGTCTCTGGCCCAGTTGTCCACCAGTTTATGGAAGTCGTCGGTGAAGGTTCCTTTCCTCTGATGCGGCACCGTCATGCTGGAGGGCAGATACTGAGAACCCGTCTGACTCTGGCACAGGCCGCCTGAACCGCTCACAGCGTTGGTGCTGTTCGTCCCTGCGAGGACAAACACAGAGCGAACCATGTGAGGTATTATTCAAATAACAACATGGAGCTATGGTTACATGGGTCAATGGGAATGTCTGTCCAGTTGTGTCCATGAAAAGGGGGCTGGTTATGTGGTGACTGGAAGATCAGCAAAGTCGACATGGTCCTACAGTTCTACGGTTTAGTTCTTGATGATGGATTTAATGATGAACAAACAACCAAAAATCTATGAAAACCTCATTAGTTTATATGTTTTAATTTATGAATAATGACACCAGAGGAGCAACGCTGGGCAATCTGTGAAGACATCTGACATGGCCAGTAACTGCTGTCGACCACTTTATAAGCACCATTCTTGGGTGTTTCGATTCACTTTATGACCACTAGGTGGCACTCATGCCTCGTAATGAGAAGGTGGAAGTTTGCCAAACCCTCAGAAACCCATCATGACAAAATCACTGCAAACAAAAAAAAGCACACACTACAAACTATAATATACAGCATGACGCAGAGGAATAGACCACACTCTATGATAGCAGCACCTTCTCCATACTACTCCACATTCAAATCTGTATTTCTGCATGTTAATGCCTCACTACCAAGCCATTTCCCACCATCTCTTTGCTACAGAATAAAGCACATAGTCTCAGAATGTATGTATTCTCCATCAATCTAATGTACAGACAAATACACTGTTTTATCATAGAATAAAGAGCTAATATCTTTATGTGTAAGAAATATGAAGATTATGACCCTTGACAGCACAGTATAAGAACCAGGAGCAGATGCAGATTCCTATGCAGACGAATGGAAATCAAAAAGCTATGCTGACAAAGATGATGTCAGCTGGGAAACATTCATATGATCTGCTCCGATCACACACACACACAAGAACATAAAATGCAGGAATCAGCCCAAATGAAAGGTAATCACATTGTTTGCCTGGCAGAAAAACTGTCACATCATGCCAAATAAAATGGAGTAAAAACAATAAACGTGAGGTCGAATGGAGACGCTGAGTCATGACTGACTGCAGCAGCATGGAACTCTGGGCAACGTAGTCTAGACCACAATTGCCGTGATAAGGGAGAGGAAAGGGAGGAGGGAGGAGGGAGGAGGGAGGGCAGAGAGACAAACAGCTGTTCAGGTGAGTAAATGTGTGGTTGAGAGTGTGTGTGAGGGCTTGCAAGTGCATGCACTGTCAGTTTGAGTCTGCCATGACAGATCTGTTCAGTCATTTCAGGTAGAGCTACGCAATCTGTGATCAAAACGTTCTTTTTTTTCCCATTTGGTCTGAAACTGACTGAAACGACTGAACTGATCTGATCTCAAATCTTGCAGAGGGTCAAACATTAAGTCTACAACAGGGCGTCAGAGAGCAGGAGAAAATACGGGAGAGCAAGTGCAAGGATGGAGGACGGGAATGGATGGAGGGAGGGAGGAAAGACCAAAAAAAGAGATAGTTACTACACAGCTGGTTGCAGGGGCAGACTTTTTTCACCATCTTCCCTGTGCGGCCCGGAAGACAACGATTGGAGGATTGGGAGAGAGTCAAAGTTAAACCCCGGCCACAACAGAAGCAAAGTGCAATGAATCCAACTCATTACTTGTAAGTAGTTCATAAACAAATGTTGCCCAACAACGTCCTAACAGAGGTCACGGCCTGTCACACAGTGCAAATTATACACGGAGTGAACTAGGGCTGCACAATATATAGGAAGTTGATATCAGAAACATGACTGATCACAACAAAACAAAAGCAAGAACACATTTACACTGTGTACTTACTCCAAGCAGGGATAGGCATCGTTTCCGTATTGATTTATGAACACTTCAAAAAGCATTTAAAAAAGACCAAAGTTGACGTAATTTGACCACAAAGTACAGAAATATGTTACAGACTTAAATGATAATTCAAATTCCAACTCTAAAAACCTGTTTGAGTAGTGGAGGGTACTGTGAACACAGCTTGGCTTGCATCCATGCCCTTTTTATTTGCCAAAAGGAAAACAACAGTAATGTTGGCTTGTGGTTGCTATGGAGGATGAATATTTGCCGTCGATGGATCACATTTTCATCACAAAACTTATCGGCATTATTGTATTTCACATTTTCCTGATATCGTGCAGCCCTACTTGCTGCACTGTGAGAAAGGCAGAATTTTGACATGTTTATTCGTAAGAACAACATGGCAAGAGATCCTCTTTTTTGACGAAGCCATGACGCGTGGGCAAACTTCTGAGGAAGTGCAACACATCATCTTATCCTTACACACACTGGGCTGACAGCTACTGTAGCAACAACAAGCAACAGTTACTCCTCGAGTAGAAATACGTTTTAAAGGAAGGGAAGGCTTGAATATATAAATGATCTAAACGTGACCTTTCTTCCTAAAATCTTCTTTGTACACTACCTCAGAGTTTTGCCCGTGTACCGTGGCTTTGTGACACTTTTGGGAAACAAACAACTGTTTCTTCTAATGTGATTCTTCTCTACAGCTCACAGGTCCACACCAGAACTGGGTCCAACATCGTATAAACATAAAAGACAACTCCCTGAATCACTTCCAACATGTCCGTTTGTTTTAAAAGAATATTCCATAATGTTTTCAGGCAAATATTATAGATCTTTCATTTTCAGTATCTGCTAAAAGGCTAGAACAATTTATAAGAACTGAGACCCAGGTCTGTCTCTCTCTCCTCCTGGCTGTGCAGTGACAGAGGGACAGGTGAGGAGGGGACAGAGGGGGTGAGGATAAGGAGTGAGGTAGGGTGAGGGAAAAGGAAGAGAGAGAGAGAGGGTTTGAGCTGCAGAGTTTAGACGCATTTATACATATCCCTTTATGCCTTTAACACTAAATATTTAATTCAAACTAATTTTTTGATTGTTTGTTTTAGGAGAAATTCTGTAATTACCAACAAATAACAAAATAATAATTATGTGGCGTGCAAAAGTCTCAGGGAACCAACAGCTTTGTTGTTTTTATGTCTGTCAAATTCTGTTTTTGGATTGGAATGATGTGACATTTCATGTTCATGTGCATGTCACTTCTAAAGAGTGTTTATATTAAACTGCCTACCATATTTTCTGAATGTGTTCTAATGAAGCGACTGAGAAATAATTACACTGTATGGTTGTTATGGCATTTGCTAAAACAACAACTCTCACGGTGACCTCAGACTTTTGTACGACACTGAAACGCTCAAGTCGTCACGTCTCAACTTGTCTTTCCATTGTTGATCTGCTTGTTGGATAAAGACGGCTCAGAAGTGGAAGCAGTCTGGACTTAAACTTTACCACTTCATTATATTTTTGCCAGTAAATCAGATTTAATTGTTCCAGGAAAAGCGAGGTTTAATGATTCCTGCTGTTGTTTATTAAATCAACAGAAACAGATTCATCTTTAGTGTTAACAGATACACCACCTGTACTTACTGTACCGACAACTTTACTGTTGGGGCTTATTCGTACTTCACTATTCATCCGTTGTAAGCTTATTTTTGTTTAGAATTTCCTGAAGACTGTTGTGACATGAGAGGCAGTCTTTCTCCATAAAAGAAGGAAAAAACCCCGCAGGAAGACAGGATGACTTTGACTCGACGGGTACAGGAGTAAGGAAAGAGAATGAAAGTAAGGACGGATACAAGAGAAGAGCAAAGAAATAAAGCGTTACACACAAAGAGCCAAGCAGGGCGTACTCAGAAAGCGCGTCCTCCTGCCACCAGGCTTGAAGGCCAAACGCTCCGAACCCCAGCTGAACTTTACACAGCCTAAAGAGAGGGAGGAGGGAAGGGAAAGGATGAGAGAAGAGATGAAGACAAAGGAGAGGGTAGAGAGAGAGAGGCAAAGTGAGATGCAGAGATAGGCGGAGATAAAAAGAGAGAGAACATTTTTGAAGACAGGAAAGCAAGGGACCAAAGAGAAGATTGGATGGGAGTGAAAAAATAGACAAGAGTGTGAAAGGAAAGAGAGAGATGAAAGACAAGGAAGGATATAATAAAATGGATTCTCAGATATAATGTCGTTATCACAGTTAGCCATCACACTGCTTTACACAGAGACAGGGAAAGAAATAGACCAAGACAGGAAGTGACAAACAATGTGCATTTGTCTTTTCATTCTTTTCCTGCATTAAAAAAAGGGTAGAATGAGCAATTTAAGCTCAGAGTTTGTGTAAAATCAAACTTTCTCATGTCGTGAAGATGCGATGAGGCCTGCAACAGCCTCAGCGGCGTTCCCCGCAGAATGCCTACCTGGGGTGGGAGCACACAGGCTGGGCATAGAGAGTGCGGCCTCACTAGTGTAGGCCGAACACAGGTTATCACTGGAGGGTGAGGTTTTGAGTGGCTGGGGCAGAGGGATGCTGCCCGAATCAGCTAATCCTCCTGGGGCTAACAGAGCCAGCTGTCCGGGATGCATGGTTGGGACACTCTGGGCGGATAAAGTGCTGCCTAGAAATAGCACAAGGCAGTGGCAGTAGAGGACAGGGCAGGAACGACACACAATAGGGAATAGACACACACACACACACACACACACACAGCAGACGGACAAAAAAACACCCATTACCGCAAACATTTACACGCATCCACACAGAGAAAAACAGAAAAGAAAAGCAGTCAGAAATGTTGAGCCTCTGCTCCAGCACGCACCCACATTCACATGCAGAAATACAGACACACACACACACACACACGCGCATGTGCACACAGATGCATAAACAGAAGACGGTGTCATGTTAGTGTAAATGCTTGTGATCTCATCGTCTGTTGTGAACATGAATTACTATTCAGAGGTACACGGTTAAATCATCTTAAACACACTGAGTGAGAAACCTACCTGGCTGTAATGGACTCTTGCTGCCCTGTCTGGAGCTGCTTCTGGATGATTTGGAGGACTTGCTTTTCGTCGGCCGTCTCCTCCTGCCAGTCAAAGCCACGACAGGAGGAAGCACTGTAGCCGGAGGAATCTGGGCCAAGACCAGAAGAGAAATGGCTCCTTGTTACTTACGGCATGTGCTGGTGTTTATAGTGTCTCCACTGACGTAAACCAAAGTGATTTACCTTTCCCAGCTTGGTGAAGAGACTGTCTATTTCCTCTTTCTGACGGGAGTGGAGGGCCTGAATCTCACGCATGTGCCTAGTGCCAGAAGGAAAGAGTGATCAAAATTTGGAATAAGGACAGACAGACAAATTATTGTGTGGGTGTCCTAAGAGAAGGAAGTTTTCCCCCTCAGACTTTTGGGGGGAGAATTTACTTTTCTCTGAGGCGGGTGACTTCATGTTTGAAGTCTTCGTCCTCAAATTCTGAGTCATTATCGCTGCTGATGTAGGAGTTGTTGAAGGAGTTATTGTTGTTCAGACTCAGCAGGGAGGATTTATGAGGGGAGTCTGGTGTCAAAATCTGTCCAGGACGACTGGATCCGTTTGCAGTCTGGACAGCGGGTGGAGGGTTTTGCCTGGACTCTGCGCTCTGCTCCTGGGCGCGACTGACCGAGAATCTACCAACGCGAGCCTCAGCATTGGAGGTGACCTGGAATGTAGCACAAAAGGATTTGTGTTGGCAGGTCACTTTTCACTGAACTGGAAGGGCTTCATTCAGCATGGAGAACTTTTAAACTCTGATCCATTTGTGGACAAATTTGAGATAAAAATACCTATAAATGTATCTCTAAATGTAATATTTCAATCCAAAACCCTGCATCACACACAACAGGAAATACCTGGAAACGTCCAATGGTAGCTGTGGGTTTAGGGGAGGGACAGGGGGAGGTAAAGGGGGTGGACTGTTGAGATGTTATCAAGGCCCGTTGGGGGAGTCCGTCCACAATGTCTCCTCTTTGTCCTGCCGCTCTTTTCAGGGGAGACGAGTTCTTATGCAGTGTGTTCTCTGGGCTGGAAAGGGAGGAGGACGAGGAGGAAGAGGACGAGGATGAAGATGTGGTGGATGATTCAGTGCAGGTCTGGCGCTGGACTGGGTGCTCTTCATTCGCCAACGAGACCTGAGCGGGGAAACAGAGTGAGAAGGAAATTAAGGAAAAACAAGACAGTGAGAGAAACCCTTTTGTGCAGCAGGAAAAAGCATTTACCTGAAATCTTCCCAGTTTTATTCCACCAGCAGGAGAAACAGGAGGAGAGAACACAGAGTCTTCATCCAGAGAGAAAGATACTGAAAGATAAACGATACAGATAGAAAACAGAAACTAATACAAGACAAGCGTACTGACAGTCATTACACTGATTGATTGTTTTGTTTCAGTGCACATACTTGGCTGTCCTAGTCCAGGTATGCTGCTGTGAGAAGCCTGGGGTTGCCAACGAGAGAGAGGGAGAGAGAAGAGGACATTAATATCGATTAGTAGTACTGTAGCGGTGTATATACAGCGTCATGTTAGTACGTGTGAGTTTACCTGTGAGTGTGAGCTGACAGGAACAGTCTCTGGGCTTAGAGCTCTCCTCAACTGTGCATCCAGATCCTCCAGTGGCTGCTGGGACTGAAGAACGATTGACGCACACACACACAAAGGTAGACGAGAAGACAAAAACAAGTCACGACAATCATTCATTCACATTCATCGCTCTACAAATACATGTTGCTGAAACCTCACAAAAAAGCATAAAACACTCATACTATATGTTTGTAATTTCGTGGTAGCTCTAGATTATGGGTTATTAGATTATTAGGTGTTTTATTCTTAGTTGAATATGATTACATAAATTAAAAAAATGAACATACAGGCTCTTGTGAGCTTGGTCCACAGAAGGATTATGTTAATTGAGTAGGACAAGTCTGCTCCGTGAGGGTTGGGGACGAGAAGTGTATATCAGTGACATGTCAGGTCTGATTTTTCATTAAGTGGCTACAAGTCCTATCGCTCTGTGCCGCTCCAGTTAAATTGGCTTTTCTATTTTTGGGACGTAGCAGTGTACAGCCACAACACAACAGTCTGGAAATGAAAGTTCATTTCACCTTCTCTCAGCCTTCAAGTACCTGGTCACACTCTCTCTCTGTGTCCAATTATGTTGGAAATATTTTATCTTTGTATGTCTTGCTGTCTTATTAATAAACCTCACATTTTTATTTTTATAACTGAGATAAAATGCCACACCACCAGGTTTTTAAATATTAAAGATTCACTAAAAATGTAAACATATTTCAAATCAAGTAGAATCTAGAAAAAGCACTATTTATAAACCCATATAAACGTACCCATATTAGGTACAATAAGGAACTAAAATTGACATTTTAAGTTATGAAAACATGTCATTGCAATGACGACGGCACTCTTTTAAAATGAGAAAAGGAAAATAAAAACACCTGTGTAGGACAAGGTCCAGGGAAGGATGGCGGGAGTTCTGAAGGAGACGAACTGGCCTAATCCCAGAAAAACAGTGACGATGGAAAGAAAGAAAGAAAGCGGGAGAAATGAGAGAGAAAATCTGTTGCAGAGGTGGTTATAAGAAAAGTCTTCATTGAGAATGTTAAAAAGAAATGTTCATGCAAGATGAGAGTCCGAAAAACCTACACATCCACATTAAACAAACTGTGACTTTTCGACCATTAAAAGTGTAGGAATATAAAATTAGCTGAAAAGTTTCACCTTCGACATGCACATGCTCTCTGG
The DNA here is from genome assembly GCF_019176455.1 of Solea senegalensis. NCBI lineage: Eukaryota > Metazoa > Chordata > Actinopteri > Pleuronectiformes > Soleidae > Solea > Solea senegalensis. The sequence continues at coordinate 29,254,136 of NC_058023.1, read as the reverse complement.
CCATGTAATTAAACAAACATGAATGGTTACATGAAAGTTAAAATGAGGTGATATTTCTATGTGATGCAAAGCTGCAACACTCACCGGGACCCTGGATAGGGGGGTTTTAGATGGAGTGGTCTGGGCAAAGGATGAGGCAGGGATGCCTGCACAGACAGAATATAAAATTCAGGTCTGCATGGTCACAAATCACCCTGAAAGCGTCCTAAGATCTAATCACAACAAACACTTTCCTTTATCCTAATTAGTGCCTATATTCTTGGTTTATTTATAGCCATATCATGCTGTATCATTAAAGCTGACTGCATTTTTTTTTATTTATTATTTATTTATTTTTCTAATGGTTGCATAATGACTGCATGATTTATTCATTTATTATTCACAAAGCACAGGTGCAAACACAGACACATCGACAATAGTCACATCTACATGTTCAGACTTTTCTCTTTTTTTTGTTTGTTCTTGTGACCAGAAGTTATATTTGTGTGTTTTTGCATACCACACACAGATGTGAGCTCTGATCACATGTCATGTGAGATGCATTTCAATGCCAGGTATGAACAGTCAATCTCTCAGGACAGATATTAATACCCTGTCTGAATCTGAACCCGCGGCCTTTAACATTTTCTTCAACCTACCCATCTGTACTGGAGTGGAAATAGGTGTCCCGGGTCCCTGGACAGGAGCAGGCGACCCCAGTGACCCCAGTGCGAGGCTGGAAGGGGGCTGAAGAGGATTGGTTGGCAGACTGGAGCCAGGTGTGGTGACAGATGAGGTGGAGGTAGAGTTGGGCCCCCCTGGGGATGTGGTACCAGCCACAGAGGCAATGTCAGCAGCTAAGATGTCTCCCTGGGTGGAGGGAACTCCTCCACCAAGGTCCATGAAGAGAGACCGCAGCTTCTTCTCCAGAGCTTGGATGTCGTCCGGTTTACCTTGGGACTCAGCCAACACCTCACATCTGAGAACAGAGGATAGTGGATGCTTTTCTGAAAAGTGCTTTGAAGTGTAGACTTTTCTCTCAGGTATTTACGCTACAGTGCATAACTTTTGATGTTATTATGCTGCCCTGAAAAAGGGCTCTCAAGCAACACTAGTGCATCTAACTGAGGGAGCTTTTGTGTGTATACAGCAGCAGTGCAGGGGCAGGCAGGGACAAGATTTATTCATCCTGTAAAAATGCTGAACGAAAGGGTGTTTAGAGGAGTAGAACACACTTCTTGAAGCTTTTCTGTTTTTAGTCATAGCTGTTTGTAGCTGTCTAGCTTAACTAGTGCAATCTTTTTATGCGCTATATATGTGCTAATATTTTATAAACAACAACAACAACAACAACAACAACAGTAGAAAGGTGAAAGAAGAGAAATGAAACTGAGCAGGCAATCTGTGCCTGCTTTGGGCCCTTGACAGTGTGACACTGGTATTAAATGGCCCCTAATTAATAATGAAAAATGTATCGATCAACTCTCACCTTGCATCACATTCCCCACAGTGTGTGTGGGTCTGCCCAGGCAGCGCTGCTGTCTGAGGCTGAGAGTGGACCAAGGTCGGTTGGACTGTAGGAACATTTGTGGTCACCGGCTGAAGCCCCACAGAAGTAGAGGAGGAAGGGGGACTGGGCAGGGAGGCAGCAGACGGGGTAAGTTGTGGGCCTGGGATGGCAGTCGTCGCGATGACAGAAGAGGAGAGGGAAGGAGTAAATGATGACATGGGCAGATGACTGGAGGACACTTCACTGGCTGTGAGAGTGGAGGATGGAGGGGAGGATACAGCGTGGCCATTGGGAGGGGAGGTAAGCATTGTTGGGGAGATGTTGGAGATGCTTGCCGGTGCCAAAGTGGGAGGTACTGCGGTAGGACTGACAGCTGAAACAGTCTGGGACTGAGGCAGGGGGAAAGCCTGGGGCTGAATTTGTGCTTGTCCCTGGACCTGGGACACATCCTGCGTCCCCGCCTGTGTAAGTACCTGTGACGGGAGCATGGGCTGATTCACAAAAGTGGGTGGAGGAGAGGAGGAACAAGGAGGACTGAGACAGGCAGCAGGCACAGATGAGGGGGTGGAGGACGAGGAATGGGGAGAAGGAGAGGCATCCAAGACCTGCTCCTGTGCCTTGTTTAAATTAGACGGGACAATCCCAGCAGTAGAATCAGTAGAGGAAGCTGTGGTAGCCTGTGCGGGGACAGAGGCAGCTGAAGGTTGTAGAGCGGGATGTGTGGAGTGGATGGCGGCTGGGGCAGTGCTGGGGCCCTCATCAAACTGATTCTGGTTCTGTCTAAGCTCAGAGAAGGCTTGTTGTAAATTGATTGCTCCTGCAGACTGGGACAACGGAAAACCTTGACCTGGACTCTCAGGTGGACCTGTACCAGAAAATCAGAAACAATATCTGGTCAAAATGCTATTCATATTCCAGTGTTGTATCTGAAGATCCCATGGTAATTCAATGAATTCCAATGTGTTATTGCATTTGGAAATAAAATGCTATAAATACCTAGAAATAAAAGGATAATTTGACCTTGTGAGCAGATTTTGGTTGGTCCTTACAAAGTCAACGTGCTTTTTTGAGGGTAAAGACTTGGGTTAGAATAAGGTTTATCAGGGTTAGTCTGTTATTTACTGTGAATTTTAGGAGTCTCTGTGTCTTATTTCTCCCCATTTTCATTTTAGTCATCACGATGACGGCATATTAAAATGAGGCAACGTTTCCAATCAGTGTTTGACAGTAGAGTACAACAGGGCAAAGATATTAGCATGCAAACCATGACAAGCATGCACATACAATCTTTACTAGTTCCACGAGCGGCAGGAGGAGGAGACGTGGGAAACACTTGCTCCTTCAGCCTGTCTTCAGGTACGGGGCTCACGATGAACCTCCGACCGGCTGAATGAACCACTTGTGCCGACGGACTGGCAGGGATATCTGAGGGAAAAAAAACACAGTCCTATTACTATCATACTATTAGAAACTGTAGTTCATCATCAATATATGTGTGATTTTTTCTTTTCTTTTACCTGGCATGGGGACAGATATTGCAGGAATCTGCTGCACCGTACCACCTGACATCTGTAGGTCAATAAGACAGCACATATTCAAGACTGAAATTTGCAGATGATTATCAATGTGATGCTCTGCGTTCAGTCTATTATTGTACAGTGTATGTACTGTGCAAACAACCTAATTTTCACTTTATAGGCATCCATCCTCTCATTTCTGCATTCAAAGCTGCAGTGTAGTGGGTTTTACCTGGTTGTTTGCATCTCTCTCCAGACCCTTCTCATCAGCGTTCTGTATCACCTCTCTGACTTGCTCAATGAACGACTCCCTCTCACTCTCCAGGATAAACTCACTCAGTACCTGCAAACACACACAATCCAAATGTTTGTGTGCCAGAAACAGAGCTATAGCCTGGTTCATGCCTCTTCTATCAGTGTTACTGTGCCTCATGAGTAAGCCGAGTGAAGGCTCTCAGTCAAAGCACAAGGACAAGAGCAACGCAATCATGTGCACTTCAGTGGTTTCAGATGACAAAGAACAAACAACACTCCCCCTGACATGTGAGGACTGTTCCAGTCTAATATGGTGAGCTGTTAACATATTACTACGATGGCAACGAGATTAAAGTAATCAAAGGACTGGTGGAAAACCAATGATTGCCTGTGTGTACCATGATCTGAGCAATCTCCTCAGGGTTGTCGCCATCCAGGTCAAACCTGAAGGTCACCATCTTCCTGTTGTGCGTTTCCAGCTGACACTCAGCGACTCTGTCTCCTCGGTTGGAGATCTACACGTGTGAGAGCAACACACAGAGAACACAAAAACACACACACACACCGAGAGAATAAAACGAGATGTGAGTGAATCTGATGTTTTCCTCGTGACACCATAACTTCCGAGTAGAAAAGAGGATTTATGACTTAATTATGACATTGTACAGTTTATGGGTTACGCTATTACATTGAGAACATTGAGTTTCGCCTTGGAGATCTTCTCATGACGTGATCGACTTCGCACGGAGCGTCTCTGGTGTCGCTTGGTGGAGCGACCTTCATGGCGACCTCCCCCTCCTCCCTCGTTGCCGTCACTCAGACCTGAGGTCTCAGAGTGGCCACTGAGGTGCAGACATAGTAGAAAAGACATGAAGCAAACCGGAGACTGTAAAGTGACCAGGAACATTTTGGTGTTTGTGCATTCATTACCTCTCTATAGATGAGAGGACGTGAGGCAGCGGTAGTTGGGACTGGGACAGCTCTGAAGACTGAGAGGCAGACTGAAAGACACACAGCCCAATTAAAACACACATACATGAGCACAAACAGCACAAACACCAACATGAGGAAGATTCAGAGGAGAAAAAAGAAAACGGCACAAAAGCATGAAATATATACAAAAAGTGTGACATTTAAGCAAATTGCAAAGAAATGCGCTCATGAATTCAAATGTGCAGGAAAGATTTAATAACAAACTAAAACTAGAGCAGGGAACAAATAACGCAAAGCAAGAGCTGCAAAAAAGCAAAGAAAATCATATTTCATTTATTAGATACATGAAGTATCTACAATTACACATGCTTCCTTGTCTCGTGGTTACAGTCTTTGGAAAAGAAAACGAAAACAAGTCCTGAATAAGGAATTCATCTAAGGCTGCCTCTTGCTGTTGGGCCCAAAAACAAAATCTGCAAACAGTGTGACAGATTTATTGTATTAAACAATGACTAATAACGGACCAATAAATGCTATGCTTACTCAAATGTTTTTCATCTGTGTAATGGCTCAATTACATAATGTGTACCAAAAATATTTTCCAAAAAATGTTTGGGTTTTTTTAAGAAACAAACCAGCTTTGCTCCACTCAAATCAAATCACACAAGATGTTAAACCTGAACCACCAAACTAGTTATTCCAAGTAAACCACCAACAATCTCATGAGAATAACTTAATCACTGATAATCACTGTCACCAATTTGCATTACATGTGACTACAAGAATAATCCTTTAACAAGTACGAGCAATTGTACAGTTTGACACCTGAAAATGCAACACTTACATGACTGACCTTTAAAAATGTATTTGTAAAAAAGCAAGTTTGGGATCAATCGCTAGATTAATTGCATTTTTTTCCCACTCAACAACCAACAACAGCGTGGTGAAAGGGGCATGACATCCACTTGGGTGGGTTTGACCATCTAGAAGCCAGTACCTGGGGAAGTTCTTCCACAGGAGTGTCAGGTGGGGCGGAGACTACACTGATGATTGGCACCATGGTGGCCAATGGCTGAGGCACAGGTGTGGACACAGGAGGAGGAGGAGGAGGAAGAAGAGGTGGGGAAACAAAAGTAGAAAACACCCCAACAGGGAGTGTCAGGGGAGAAGGTAAGGAAGCCACAGCCGCTGTCGCCATGGGAATAGAAAGGGACGATGATGGAGAGGGGAGTGTCACAGTAGAGGAAGGAGGAGTTATACTGGGCTGAGAGGAGGCACAGGGGCCCGAAAGAGGAGGAAGAAGAGGCAGAAGGAAAATAAAAAGGAGAAAGAGAAACCACATGAGGCAAGAGGATGGGTAAACAGTGAGAAACAGAAAGGCAGGAAGTAAGAGGAAGTAGGTAATGCCATCAAGTTCTACGTACAATAAAGACCAACGTCTTCAAACTTTACTCAAGCAAGTCCAATTGGCTTACAGCTAACTACTGAAGACTCAACTGGTTATTTAATGAATGAGACAAATAGATCAAAGATCAAATCTGTTAGTGACGACGTCAGAAGCTTTTAAAACCAAACAACTATCTCGACATAACAACATGACGAGTAAATAAAAAACACACCACCCAAAGACCATGCAACCACAAAACATCTACAGGCAAAATGATTTCTGTTGTGCAGATGGGCAGCACCAGGATAAAAATGGTTGATTAGGTTGTAAAACACTATAGGGTCATTATTAAAGATATTTACACACTACTGGAGAAATTAGATCCTGTTGGTTATTTCTATGTCATGTTATGTTAGTATGAACTAATTGTACATTTAAAGAACAGGATAAATGTAAAGGACGCACTAATAATCTAATAACAAAGGACATGAACACCAGACAGCACAAAGGTACAGAGACACATGGGGAATGAATTCACCTATCACCAACCAACTCACATTAAAGATGGACACTTACAAACAGAATAACATTAGGATAGATATATACAGATACCTACAGCACACCAACATAAATGACCATTCAAATGTGTACCTTCACCAGAGCGTGTTCAGCAGCTAGGTACAGAAAGTAAAGCTGTTCTATACTGGGAGACGGAGTGAGGTCAAACAACTAAGCACGCATACAGTATACACCCATCAAATATGAGAATACAGACAGACAGAAAAGTACACGTGTCCACACAAATAAAAACAAACCAGGCAGCATGCCAGTGGGTGAGCCAGAGAGCACAAAGAAATTGGGAGAAACAAGTTGAGCCCATGAATAAGCGAGCAAAAAAAAACCATGCAGTAATTACATTTAGATGAAGGAAAAGGCAACGTGATCTTTGATTTTCTGTTCATTTATTAACTGGCAGCGTGACTACCTAAACTAGCCGAATGGCAGAGCATCAAAGAAACGTTCTCAACAGATAAGATAGATGTTTGTGCTGCAGACGCTTGTTTTGATCAGATGGATTGGAAAGTGTTGTTGTACCTGTGAAGACCCTTGAGGCAGAGTGGTGTGTGTGGGACTCTGAACTGATGAACTAGCCTGACTGGATGAAACGACCTGGAGAAACACACACACACACACACACACAAATCAAATAAATCTTAGTATTTACTTTTACATACACTTGTATGTCATCTTTGGTTTGATCATTTTTGAACACCCCTACAAGCTTTATACTTTCCCAGTTATGCCACATTTACCATCTTCAGTTAAAATGCCGTTGTAAGCAAACACCTGTCACAACATGTATAAAGGTGAAGGATAAATGCAACTCTTACATAAACATGGTGACACCGATCGTGCAGGAATGTCTGTTTTGGTGGTTTAAAAGAGAAACAATATTAAATTACATTCCATGTTATTCTGACAAGAAGTAGTTGATCTGCAATCAGGATTCCATGCTTAATCAAATAAAGAGCTGCAACTAGTTCACAGCAGTGATGAGTTGTGGGGCCACAGATCTTTAAAAAAACAAAAACAAAATGGTGGTATTATAATAGGTAAAATGCCAGCTCTCTGAAAGTGGTTACCTTGAAAATGACTTCAAAGAAGAGCTGACAAAAATGTTATTACTTTATAAGCAAAAAAAAAATATTTTCACATTTATGAAAAGAGTAAAAGTCTGAATGTACGAAATGTGACTGGTATTTGCTGGTTTCTCCTCTTGTTTTTCTCTCTGTCTTACTTGTTGGGGGATCCCAGGTGGAGCTGGCTGGGAGGTGGAGGGGACGACGGGGGCTCCTGGTGCTGACTGGTGGGGTGTGGGAGTCTGGATCTGCTGCTTAGAAACAGATCGAGACAAAGAGAGACATAGAGAGGAGCATATGCAATGTTGCACAAAACAATGAGGACAGAGGTGAGAGAGAGTGGAAATAAGGGGGGAGAGAGGAAAATCAACAGAGTCAGAACATGTCCGTAGTTTCTGGATCAAAAACTGTTACAGGTACTAATGTGGTTGTCCTCTCTAGTCAACAGATTTTAGTCGAGAAAATCTTGTGCATCACACACATGCACGACAACAGCTACACGTGTTAACTGTCTGGCAACAAAACCTACTGTATCTACATGTATATGCACACATACACAGGCCACAGTGTAGCGTGTACAACAGTACAGACACTGCTGGGGTTAGGAGGGGAGTGAGTACGGGGGATTTTCTTTAACATGCAGAACAGACCTTAGATGATTGAAGTGATACCAAGTGACTGTTACACAATCGCGTAGAAGCTAAACTACTAACATTTGAAATACCAAAATGAATAGATGAGGATTGAAGTTGTCTAACAATAGCCCAATAAAGTAGTGTTGGTAGTGATAAGCTAATAAAGTATCCTAAGGTGAAAGCTGAAAATGATGATTGTCCTAAAACCCTTTGAAATGTCCATAACCACTGTGTGCTGTAAAGCAAATAGAGTAACTAAAGATGTTCAAAAAGGGCTTTATTTTATCTACACTGTACGCAACGTTATACTTGACACTAAGCTCAACATCATTAAATGTGGACTAAGCTTAAAGTTAAGTATAAAGTTGCATCAGACACACGACAACTTACCTTGTTCTAACATCATAGCGAGTCACAAACAGTATTTCACAGCACAGAAAGTTAATAAAAAAAATAAAATGAAACAAAAAAAGATGAAAAAATCAATAACAAGAAACAAAAAAACGGAGATTGTGACAGAACTAAGGGAGGTAAGTGATTGTAAATGGCTCAAAGTAAACAATGACACTGATAATATCAGCGCTCTAAGCGTTTAATGAATTTCTACGGCAACCTTTGAACCCTGTGTGGCAAGTCGTGTAGAAAACAATAACATATGCTAAAAAAAAGAAATAAAGAACTGTCTTGAAAGCCATGATCTTTCTCAATTACAACACAGGAATAAAACAACAGAAACAAATGAAGGTACACGAATGAAAAGTCTCTCTGCATGGTAACACTGCCAGGTTTGTCTGAGCCCCCTCAGTTTTGTTGTATGTTTCTGTGTGTTTGAACAATACAAATCAGCAAAGTCTCACCACCTTTATTATATCATCGTAATTGTATTTGTTTCATAGTAAATAGTACACATGTAGAATATCGTATAGTATAATGTGCACGTTTAGAATATAGCAATAATAAAATGCGTACTACTTATGTTTAGTGGAATTTGTGTTCCTCTTTTGTTCAAGTGGACTTTGGATTTGTATAAGCAAAACTTCAAATATACCGTACACAGCAGTATACTTGGACAAACACACATTTCTCATATAAACTTGTATATGAACATACAGACAAAGGATTACTTACTGAATTTGACAAGCAAATGAAACTTACAGCATAAAAACACAAAGGAGGAGGCTCAGACTGTTTGTTTAAAAGCTTGTGGAACAGAGAGTGTCTCAAAGACTGCCTTCCGAATGATGATTTAAAAAAAAGTAAGCACTTATCTACCAGGTTTGAAATTAAATGTTTCAAATATTCTTGCGCTTGGATTTCCCAAGATGGGAAAGTGGTTAATACAGTACCACTCTAGGCAAATATTTTTTGACAAAATCAAACAAGCAAACGCTGTCTTAGGAATGAATAATGTGAGATACCATGAAGGCAGGCCATGAGACTCGCTCTGTGGTGTCTGGACGGGGGTTAAAATCACAACTTAAGACAATAGGGTGACAAATAAGCATCAGCTGGCGCTCATGGGTTGGTGGTAAAATAAAAATAAAAAACAATAGGGATTGGTATTCCACCCTCTGGGTCAAATTACTACTAAATGAATCCATTTCTCTTTCTAGAGTAAATGATGGATTATGTTCCTTTTTAATTTGTCTACTGCCATTCTGTAGAATGTCTTAAATAATAATACTCCATTAATTGAGTGTAGATTTTTCATGTCATTCAAACTAGTATTTGACCCAGAGGTCTAGGTGTGTTTTTAAAGGTTTGACCTCAGTACCAGAGTGGGGTTTGCAGCCTGCATGGCCAGTAATGACTCATGGTATGTCATGTCGGGTTGGGCTGGTACCACCCCTCCATGCCGGGCCCAGGCACTCTGGATCAGAGGCTCCAGATGAGCCGATGACGTTCCCTCGAGCGGGAGCTCAGAGGATGGAGTGGTGGGTAGAAAGCTATGCATGGAAGGTGGATGTCCCTGTGGTTCTACGGGGAGCACTCCTGCCGATGAATCGAAGAGCAGACTGGAGGATGAGTGAGGGATGGACTGAGCGGCTGAGGAGTCATATGAGGGGATGAGAGGCGGGGGAGGAGGTGACTGGAATTCTCCTGCATCAGAAGAGGTCAAAGAGTCACTAGAGGGTTCGGGGCTTCTGTCCTTCATAATTACACCGGTGTGGTGGAGAAGAAGATTTCCTGGAGGTAACGGGAGCTCAGGACTGACATAAGTGTACAGCTCCTCGGTCACTGGCTGGAGACGGCTGTATGAGCCCGATCCGCTTGATCCAGTTCCGCTGTTGTCCTCCAAGGGGAGGTCCATGGAGCTTCTTCTGGGCCGGTAAAGCCTGGATGCCAGAAGGTTTGGGTCTCCGGCGGCAGCCGCAGCAGCAGCAGCGGTGGCAGCTAAATGAAACTCAAAAACACTTCCAGAAGATGGTGGTGCATCAGCCATTACTGGTGGTGCAGAAATCGGGAAAGTAGATGGAGAGGCATGCTGTGGTGGAGGATAGCAGCCCTCGGATGAAGAGGACGAGACGGAGCCACCAGTGGATGGATTCATTGGAGGTAAAGGTGGAGGGATGGGACTGTGTGTACTCATTCTTTGCATGATGTGAGGATGCAGAAAGCCTGGTTGAGGTGGAGGACCAGGATCATAACCCATACTCGCAGCAGCAGCAGCAGCAGCAGCAGCAGCTGCTTGTCTTTGCTGATGATAACTTAAGTGACCAAGCTGGTGTGCAGTCATTGGGTATCCTCCATATGCCATTGCTTCATAATGGTCCAATAAGGCAGCTTGATTCAAACTTAATCTCCTCACGACTTCTTCGTGCTCTGCTCTCATGTCTTTATAGCCATACATACTTGGGTCAGACTGTCCCGGGTGATGCAGTGTCTCACCAACACCAAGTCTTTGAGCGGCTGCCGCAAAACCAGGATTCACCATAAACAGAGACGGGGTCTCCACAGCCTCCATTCCAGAATAGGGGTGCAAGCTTCCCCCATATCGAACATAAGCAGGCTGGAAGTGACGAGTGTGCGCCTCCAGAATAGATGTGCTCTTGCGTCGCTGGGTATTGTAGGCCTTTGGAGGTACAGAAGGTGGAGGTGAGAAAGAAATGGGGCGTTCAGGAATGGAGGAGAAGAAAATAGCAGTGGGGTCAGGAAGAGTTGGGAGGGGAATGCTCCCTCCTGCTCCTCCGCCTGTGCTTGTTCCTCCACTGTAGGGGTGCGGCATTGAATGCTGCTGCGACAATGAGATACAATGGATTTAAGAATAAAACTTAAGAGAGTGAGAAAGAGATAACCACAGCCAAGGTCCACATTGTCATTAATACTTTCTACTTTCACAACAACACCAACAGAAATAGGAATACAGATTCTCTCTCCACGCTAGAAACAAATGAAGTGGTTATTGAATGACAGAGCTGAAATGAGATGAAGAAATTCAGTAATGATAAGACGCAATGTGGGTTAAGACAGATCAGATGACACTGGTACGGGTCAAGGACAGACAAGACAGGGACAAGAGACACACAGAGATAGACAGAAAGAAGTCGCAGGAGAATACCAAGACAGAAAAAAGGCCAAATGCGGGCTGTAGGCTCGGCATTATCTTGATACATCTGCACTCAAGAAGACCTGCAGAGTTCTCAACTATGAACTGAGCTCTTGCATTCAGTGATTTTAAATTTAGGACATGAGGAATTACAAACAAAAAGAACAGAGCATAATATAATGTGCCTAAATAATTAAAGCGATATGTTTACATATCTTTCACACAGTATACAGTTTAACACTTTATCTTTTCAGAGCAAATCTGAATGAGGGATTTGGTTGAAGAAAGTATTTTATTAACAGTCTCTAGTCTCTAATCTGGGCAGTTCATTCTTAAATTCATCCTCAGAGTTCAGATAAATGATCTTTCTGTATACTTTGTGCTATATTAATAAAAAACAACAACACAACTTTGATATTCAAATGAGCAGATTTCCTGATGGCAGATGCACAAAGTCTAAAGTATTTGAACCTTAGAGCAAAATTAAGGTTCAAGAAAGAAGTTTAAGTAACAACGTTTATTAGAAAGTGAGAGACAGCGAGACAGAAATAAAAAATATGTGAGTATGAGGAGTCACAGCAATGTCTGAAATGTCTAATAATTTAGTTACTCAAGTATGCTGTACATTCAGTTTTTTAATTAGATAATAAGTTATTGAGCAAAGGTAATATTTTGGCCCAGTCCTCAAAATGTACTTGTACATATCGCAAACTATTACAGCTAGCTTGTGAATGAATGAATTTTTCTTTTTGCAAATATGTAGTCTACATATATAATATTTAAGTTTAATATTTAGCCGTGACAAAGTATTATGTACGGCTCATCAGAGTACATTTGATTTATGAGGGGTTTCCATTGATAGCAACAATGGACACTCATCTAATAAAGTACAAAAATGTTGTTTTAGTCATTAAAGATTATTTTTACCCTCAGACATCAGTGTGCCCCAAACCCTTGAAATGTGTCTGTCTCCCTTCCTCTCAGTCTCTTGCCACCACTGTGGCTCTTAGCGATGAAGACTGTGAACCTACGGGGGTGGAGAACAGGGCAGGCAGGCTGGCCCTCCGCTGCCTGGCCCTGGGCAGAGAAGAGGCAGACTGAAGGGGTAAGACTGTCTCCAGGGCCTTGGAGAGGCGCCCAGCGAATGTATCTCTCTCAGCAGCGAGAGGCATGCCAGGGGAAGAGGTGACGTAGGAGGATGAGGATGACAGATCTAGAGGAGGGGTGGAGGGCCGCTTTGGAGGAACTGCCAAGGATGGAGGAGCATGGGAGAAGGAGAAGGAGGAGGGGGGGACGCAAATGGACATGCTACGACTTCGACGGCGACACGACGCAGACTGTAGGCCGGGGAGGGGTGATGAAAGGGGGTGGGGTCAACATGTAAAACAAATAAATACAAAAAAAGTTTACTTAAACACAGAAAACAACAGTAACAAGAGAAAAATGTGAAGTTTAAGGGAAGGAACACAAAATAAAAAATCAACTGTATGATTGAAAAACGTTAGAAAATACACATTTTTGAAAACATAGTTGGAATATAAATAAATGAACTCCTTGAAAGGTCGAAAAAAGATTCTGTTAAGGAAGATAATTGCACCAGCAATGCTAAAATAACCAATCCTTTACATGTTCTGGATCCTACCATTAAAATGTATTTTTAAATAACATAATAATAACACAAAGACTCAGTAAATATCTCCGGACAAAATGCAGTAAACACAAAAGAAACAGAAAAATTCACCCTAGAAAATGGATCTGAAGCCAACATCATTTTAAACAAATGTGTAAAAAAAGAAAAGAAAAAGGATAAAAAATAATTTAGTAAGTTATATAATAGATCAAGTTAATCTGCCAACTTAAAACAAAATACCTTTGATGAGGAGACAAGTTAACAAAGACATTTCAAGTTACTCAAATACAAATCAAAAAAAAAGAAAAGAAAAAAAACATCCCTGAATTATTCAATCAGCCGATCATTCGTAACAGAGCGATCATTCATCTCAGGAATGAATCAGCCAGAGTGGCTAAATGTAATTTGAAACAACAGCGTGTCGTGAAAAGGTCACTCCATGGAAAAGTATAGCAAAAAAAAGTGCAATTTCTTCATTAGCAACAAATTGAAGAGGGTCTTTCAGCAAGACGTCTTCTGATTCAGCTTTGCTAAAAAGTCAACTGTTAAATGACAGTGTTTTAAATAGCCCCGTCACTGACAGAACACCAGCTGAATTTAAAAGAAATATATAACAGCTATGTGTATAGATGAAGCTGTGTACCATACACTATTTAATTAACAGACTGAGTGAATGTAAATGTCAAACTGTATCATATCAGATCGTTTAAAGGTCTAAAGATAGTGTTGTGAAGTATCTTTGGCACTCTTAATCATCTCCAAATAATAATAATAACAATGAGGAATAAAATACACTCAGTAGTATGCTCTTCCTAGCCTACTCACAAACGCTGCACACATCGTTCCATTTCACTCCCACTCCAAATCACAGAGCAGAGCTCACTTCACACTGATGAGTCAGGGTTTAGCATCATTCACAGATCTGTGCAAAAACGAATGACACCTACACATGCATAACATCTTATCTGGACGACATCGCCACTCACCATTGGCTGCAGCGGCTGGGCGTAGCCTGGGTGCTGCTGCGTGGAAGCAGACGGGGCGGGGGGGTAGGGGGTCTGAGGCTGGGAGGAGGGGGGGCAGCTGTACGACATGGTCAGCTGAGCGAGGTCTGCCAAGAAAACTGAGGAACCCTGGCCACTGTCCATAGTTCCTTCAGCTGAGAGAGAGAAGTATATTAAGATAACAGAAGAATAACTATTCACCTATCCATCATTATGCCGAAAGAGCTCCGCTAATGCCAACCTCAAATAAAGACCAAAACAAACATTCATAATGAATGAAAGATACTCACTTAATGTCTCCAAGATATCTTAAATCATACTTTACAAATGCATCAGCACGTCACAGAAATAATCTACTTAAACCAGGTTTTCATTTTGTAAACAAGGCGATTACGAGGAGGCAGAAAGGTTGAGGATGTGATGATCTTACATATGTGAGGGATGCCTGTCTGATGATAGTGAAGCTGCTGCTGCTCCACTTCAGATTCTTCTGCCTCAGCCTGTTAACAAACACAAGCGAAGGTTGAAACTGTACCTGCGTGACCTTTTTAAAAATAAACAAATGCCCATCACATGCAAACCATCGTCAAATGAGTTTACAGCATGCTGATTAAGTATCAGCTAAACACGACTCTCTCTGCGTTTCTCAGTATAGCGGTGTTTAGATCTCACGTTGCACACAGGAAATGGTTAGCTCTTATGTCAACACCAACAAAGACAAAAGTGAGACGGCTGCAACAGGTTTGAGTACGAAATCTGCTTGCTTTGCAGGTTGGATGGGATAAATGCCTGTTGACGCCCACTCGCCCCTTTGCTGTCGCTGTATACACACGAGCGCTCCCTCACTTAGTCTATTTCCAGGCGTAAAAACAAAAAATAATGTCACAGTTTACCAAATGTAATGCACTGCAGTTTTAATCATTCACATTACAGAAGAACCTGCAGATGTTTTCTTCCAAACCTAAACCTTAAAAACTCATGATCAACATCACTCTAATAAACATGAAGCACACACACACACAAACTGACTTGCAAACAATTACAACAAACCTGTGTGTGTGAAGTCTTGAGTGCTTCTTGTTGCTGCAGATGTTGCTGTTGCTGCTGCTGTTGCTGCTGTTGTTGCTGCTGTTGTTTGTTGTTGTGCTGCTGTTGTTGTTGTTGTTTGTTGTTGTTGCTGCTGCTGTTGCTGCTGCAGAAGTTGCTCTGCCTCCTGCTTTCGCTTCTCTTCTTCCTCTCGTACAAGCTGTCTCTGTTCCCTCTTCCTCCTGATCAGAGACACACGGTCCTTGATTGCCTTGGCCATGGTCTTATGGTCACCCTCAGCGACATAGCCAGACTCGACCTGGAGGAGTTTGGTGACAGATGGATGTTTAAATTAAAAAACAAAAGTAACATTTCCTAACCTTGTCTGTCTTCACCACCATTTCAAACTTTGAAACACTGGCTTTCCCACATACCATTTCTTGGGCCACATCTTCAGGGACATCTTTGTTCAGGTCAAAAGAAAACTCAATGGCTTCGTTGTCCTTGTATTTTCCTAAAAAAATTAAACAATGAGGGTGTAGATATGTTACTCACTAAAAATACATTTAAAGCTTAAAAGAACATATTTGAATGTATGTCTTCGGAAGAAGTAAGGAGCTAATTCTTTGCCTTTCAGTTTCTTGACGTCTTCTATCCTGAGCCAAAGTTTAATGGCAATCATTTCTCCATCATCCTCTTCTGCCAATTCAACCCTGACCCCTGTTTCCTCCTGGAAGAACGCATGGTTTAACAGGATCTTTATGGCATACCTTTAGAAATGAGGAGAAAAGAGCCACAAAGCAATAAAAGGAAATTAAAGGAAATTGTGAAACATGAGGGTGAAACTGTTAACTTGTTAGTCCTTGTATAAGGCTGGCATTGTAAGCCAATTTTACATTTATAAGAAAACAGAAGAGGCATTGAAGCTCATTCATCTGCTAGGAATTTCAACATGAAACAATTACAAGATTATGTCCACACACAACTTTAGAGATATTTACATAGCTCTTGAATTTTACTTTTCAGTGTCTCCACTGGTCTTCCCGTCGAGAATAAAACTCAAGAAATAGTCATGAAACTTAGTTGAATAGTAGCGTCAAGCATTAGTGCATCACTTCAAATCCAAATCTCTTAATAATTCTTTAAAGACTAAATTAACACTTCAGGAAAAACGTTCCAAAAAAATACGTCGGAGAGACTGCAAGACTCTTGTGTGACTCACCTCTCATCTTTGTTTTTCCTGATGCAACCCTCTATAATTTCCTTCACCTCGGGAATGGCTACCTTGTCGAAACTGCCAGGCTTCACCCCCTGCAAAATCACGCACAGAGAAAGAGGAGCAGTGAAGGCAAGGACGCTTAATGAGAAAGACAAATCACACACAGACACAACACTTACTGGAGCATAATATTGGGAAAAAAAATGTTGATCCATAAAACAGATGTGTTCACCACCTGTTTTTCTGGTCAGTCTTGTTTTGTTTTGCATTTAGGGAACAATATAGCTCTGATTAAAGGAAAGTCGAAAGGGAAATAGGGAAAGTGTACCAGACTGGAAAATATAAAATTTTTTTAATGTATTCTTCCCGCTGATAATCAAATAAAACTGTGCTCTGTGAAATACCCAGCATAAAGTGAGTCATTCTAATAGACTATTATGCGACAGGAAGGCGTCCGACAGTGTGAGTGATTGACCAGTAATAATTTGGTGCAAGCTTAATTACCATATATTTATATATATATATAAATATATATATAAATATATATATATATATACTGTACCTCCTCTTCAAACCAAATCATGTAACACGCTTTGACAGCTAATGACATATCACACAGTACATTTGAAAGGATAACAGTTGGAATCAGCCAGAGTCAAATCAGTAGCTGAGCTCTAAGTGAAGACACTTCTGAGGCCAAATAAATGAAAGGCAATTGGTTTGAAAAAGAAAGAAAAAGAAAGTTAAAAAGCAACATTTAATAACACCTATTAAATAGATGATTGTAGGGTTTTAAGTGTATCTCAAAAGGCTGAAAAGACTACTTCTTTCAGGTGCCAAAAAGGGTGCCTGACAGAAGCATTCAGACGTCCAACATGTTTCACAGCTCACCACAAGGCAACTTAATGACCTGCCTATTTGTTCAAACACCACTGATAATGGAGGAGCTGAAGCAATAAAACTAAGAGCAGAAACTAAATCCTGAATTTGAAAAACTTCAGGATTTCAGGAAACACAACATTCTCTCCTTCTTTCACGCACCTGAATACATTTCACGCTTTTAACGTGAAGCCTCCTCGCTGAAATTCAGGTAAAATTAATCAACAAGACATTTAAGTCACACGGATGGTAAGAGGTTTTTTTAAGAGCTTGGATACAAATCCAAAAATGAAAGGTTAATGCATATGAAAAAGGATTTAAAAAGAGCACCAGCGACTTACCGGGAGAAGTACTCAGATATATCAAGTAGACTTTAGTTTGAAGTCTAAAGTTCTAAAGGTTGTCGGACAAATGGACGGACACTTTATCTCAAACGTTTTTTGGTAGCAAATGACCACCTCATTCTGCTTTTTTTCCTTTTGCTGTCTGTCCTTTACTTTCTTGGCCTCTCCCCTGCATCCGCCCCATACACTCTTTACATAACTGACCCCCATCTCGTTTTCTCTAAAGCACACACACACACACACACACACACGCGAAAATGGACCAAACAAAGTTAGGAGCTATAGAGGAGGTAATAGTATTAAGTCTTAAGATGAAGAGAAGCAGAGAAGGGAGAGAGGGAGAGATAGAAAGATTTTCATTTAGCCAGGCTGATAGGAGGGAAGGAATGTTCCAGAGAGACCTGGACCATGGTGAACGTCAACAACACTGTACAACAAGTTACAATGTGGCAAATCCAAGAAAGAGCCTGATTCCAGTATCACATGACGCAGGCAAACAACACATGGAATGGAATAGACTCCCAACATGCCAAAGTTACCGATTAATTAGTTTAATAACTGCTTCATTAACTCATCTACCATGAGCTGTTATATCACATGTTTACTGACGTCACAAATGCAACGAGACACTGTAAGGAATAGAGGAGGAAGTGCTGGAAGGATGAATATGCAGCTTTCAATATGATTATGTTAATCTTAATATCGTAAATAACATCTTCTGTCAAACACTTACAGAAAAAGAGACGGAAGGTGGGGATATGACAGTGGAACAAGAGAGAGAGAGAGAGAGAGGGAGAGAAGGCCAGACTGACGTAGGGTATGCATTTAAACATACTATCTAAATTTATTCCACTCTGCAGATAATGTGTCAGACA
Organism: Solea senegalensis; assembly: GCF_019176455.1. Taxonomy (NCBI): domain Eukaryota; kingdom Metazoa; phylum Chordata; class Actinopteri; order Pleuronectiformes; family Soleidae; genus Solea; species Solea senegalensis. The sequence goes on along the minus strand of NC_058023.1, from coordinate 29,235,756 downwards.
GACAATGTGCAATTTCAGCAATCTTAACAGGATCACCTCAACTCATGTATGATGTATGTATGTGGACTATAGGGGGCTGAGATACTGAGGTCAAAGGTTATGGAAAGCCAAGATAGCAGACCATAGCAGCACACACACACACAGTGTGAAACGGTCAATAAAACTGTCTCACACTGTTTGCAGTCTGTCTTGAGTCACAGGATCATGACACACGGCTACAGTGTAGAGCCACGACCAAAGAAATCATCAGGTACTGCGAGGGAGAGATTGACTGAATAGTTTCTGTCGCAGTGTTGGTAACTGAATCGGGGACTGTTGGATCATTATGGGTCGACAATGAAAGGTTGGCGGCCCATTTCACTGAATATTTAAATGGAAGGCCACGAGCCACCGCATTGAGGAGCTTTTGTCTGATTATCGTTATCTAAATTACTGCGAGCCAAGAATAAGTGATGGTACACATTATTTTTTTATGTCTGGTATACACGTTAAAAAACGTTAACTCCCCCAGCAGCAAATGTGTCTTGAGTTACCATTAAATTTTAATGTTCTGAGGTAACAGCTGTGCTAGTTCAGCTGAGGGGGATGATGCACTCATCCATAAGTTATTCATATCACCGCAATTCTATAGTACTACCAGTCAAATATTTAGAGATGCCGGTGTTGATAGTTAAGCATTTATTAAGTAAATCAAACGCAGACACACATTTATAATGAGACTCCTTTGGAAATTGGCCTTTCCAATAAAGCTTAGTGAACTGAAATGAAATAAATGATAGGAGAGAGAGAGAGAGAGAGAGAGAGCGAGAGGGAGACAGAGAGAGAGAGAGACAAAACAGAGATGGTAGAGGAACAACAGACGGATAAACACAGAAAAGAGATTTCTAGTATATTCCAACAGGCCATTAACAATCACTGTCAGCGTGAACAGAGCTGTTCAGTCCCGTGAGGAAACGACAGAAACAGCTCTCATCTGCCTGTGTGTGTGTGTGTGTGTGTGTGTGAGACAGAGAGATGAGCTCAGCAGCACTTAATCTAAAACAGATTGTGATCGCATCTGTCTCTCTCTACGTGTGTGTTTTGATCTCTCTCAATTTGTTTCCATTTCATTTTTATCTAAATTTTTAGCAATGTCTGGAAGTGTTAGAAAAAATAACAAGGGAATTAAGAGCAAATCATTCAGAATGGGCTGACGCTAGGACATTTAATCTGTTTCACTGGAAAAAATGGAGCTAAACGTTGATGCAGTTCTTGGGGCGTTGAGGCGGAGAATCCTTTTGTCTTCTTTTTTTATACAAAAACAAGTGTTGCTCGTGTTTACCTAAGTTAAGTCAATGTATTATTAGTTGTATATAGAGCTGAAACGATTAATTAATAATCGATTATTATTCGATTTCTAAACTATTTTGATAGCCAAAGAATCAACTTGAAGCTTTTTTCATGATTAAAACGAGATGACTGATCGTTTCAGCTTCTTAAACGTGAATATTTTCTACTTTCTTTGCTCCAGATAACAAAGAAATCGTTAAAAACTGACTCATTTTGGTTGTGGACAAAAACAAGACATGTGAGAACACCATCATTTCCAGGTATCAAAATATCTAGTTCTATAATGGTTCTATTTTATCGGATGTTAAAAACATACCGGCCATATCAAAATCAAGAAAAACTCATATTGGTTACCCTGTATTTAATTTAGGTCCTTGTTTTCCTCTGCAGATCGTGTCTGAAGTTAATACATATGTGATTCTTTTTTCCCCCTCAACTTTCTCTCAGCATAAAAAACACCTTTGGCCAGTAGCACTAACGGCATTAGTTTAGCTCGAGGCCAAAACAACAGAATGTGAGGAGGGAACATTAGTTTTGGACTGACATGATAGATTTGCTCACTAATTCTCCCTTGTGGGTTGAACAAAAACGTGTTACTCCACATTTCCATTTTCTTCCCTCTTACAAAACAGAGGTGGGGGCGGCTGAAGAACTAGACAAAGTGAGTGGTGAGAGTGAGGGCGAGAGAGTAATCAGTGCGAAAAACAGTGTCATATGACAGGATCTTCTGCGGCTCATGCCAAACTTATTAATACAGTCAGTAAACAAGTATGGGTGGAGTGGCAGGGACAAAACCAGTGGAGGAGGAGGAAGTCGATAAGTGACAAACAACACGTCACGTCAACACAAGATGAATGGACTTACACTCGTAACCCGCCTGTAGATCTGCGCGGCGTTCTGACATTCAGAGTATGGATACTCTGAGGTGGCCATCTCCAGCATGCACATCCCAAAGGCGTAGACATCTACAGACTCATCGTACTTCTCCTCGTACATCTCTGGAGCCATAAACTCAGGCGTACCTGAGGAAGAGAAAAAACACAATATTTCACACTGTGCTTTAATAACTCGGTCATCATTAGTAAGAGATGAATGAACATCCGCTTGTTCTTCAGTTCTTCACATACATATGTGGTTTAATCGTTCAAAATCATGCTGGACTACTTTTCATATAGCCATTAAAGGGACACTGTCCATATGGTGACATATGGACAGTATACTTTAAATTATACATTATGTATATCAGAATAAATATTAAAAAATATTTTTTGCAGATGTTCCTCACACAAACACAACATCTGTCATGTGAGAGATGGCTATATTAAAGGTCACTGTGCAATTTGCATGATTGAATTTATGATCATTCAGAAATAATAAGAGGCTGAATCACATTTCCTTGTTTTTGACCAAGAAAATGTCTCTTTCCTCTTATTTACTTCATTTATACCTCTGGGAAACGTGTCTTGACAACGATGCATTTGTCATGAGCAAAATCCGATCAGTTCCCAGATTATGATGCGGGTCTTACATGTATTTATTTCCAAATAAATCCCATGACAGAGTTAAAAACAATCACAACAATCACCCAGGCTCATTTATGTAACATACAGTAAAATGTTAGGATGAAGAGAGGAAATAAATCTAAAAAGTTGGACATGTCAAACTGCACATAGCGTAGTACTGTTGGATTCCTTCATGTGTTCAAATATTTGAGGTTTGTTTAATTACTATGGCGCAGCTGTGAAATTTATAAAGCAGATCATTATTTTTAAAGAGTGTGAGAGTATCTGCATTCGTCTTCTTTGCTTGTGAGAATTATACAGAATGGGGGCAGGGTGTGTTTGAAGCCGGCGCATGTTCGGACAGCTTAATCCTAGCTCAGTAGCAAACTGTGCTAGGATTCACTTTTTAAACATCTGTAGTTTTCTTGAACAACCAGACGTTTCAGCGGCAGTAAAGTTAATCTAGAGTAGGTGTGTGTACCTTGTACAGAATGTTTGTGTTCATATCTTTGCTTATACAAGACTGCGTGCACAGGGATGTTTACATGTTATTCTGAACCGCATTTCCATATCAGATATTCAGATATACACCTGACAACAGGCAGGTGTGTCTGTGTGCACGTGATAAGGAATACATGTCCTTTGTGGCTGTGCACATTCATCTCCTCACCGATGACACTCTTGGCAAAGGAGGCCCTTTTCAACGTGGCCAACCCCAGATCTCCGATCTTCACCGAGCCCGTGGGCCCCGTGATAAAGATGTTGTCGCACTTCAGGTCCCTGTGAATGATGGGTGGCGCCCGGGTGTGCAAGAAGTGAAGGCCTTTGAGGATCTGTCTGCACCACGAACGCAGGACCTTGATTTTCATCACCTTGAAACGCTTCAGGTAGCTGTGACAAGACAAGGAAAACACAGAAGGCGGCTCGTCACTCAACAGCGAGATTAAGTGTACAAAAATGCATAGAGAGCATTGGCGTCAGCTGTATTTGAATGTCTTGACATTAAACTACCCATTAGTTTCTTCTTTGAAAGACGCTGTGAACAGAACTAGTTAATAGACAGTGCGGTATCTTTGAATTGAACTCAAGTGAGGCTTTAAAAATCTTTTGAATGACGAGAGCAATAATCGGGAAGGACGCCAAAAACCAACAAAGGGTGGAAATGAATCATGGCAAAGCCTGCAGAGGAAAGACAACAGTCTGTTAAGACAGCGACATGGGAGAAACACAGATAATACACACAATAACAAATTCAATTTTATACAACCCTTGTGCATTATTGAGAAACAATCCCACATTAAATAGACTTGAATTAGACAAAATGTCTAATTCAGACATAAATGTGCACACAAGAGCACCTGATGTCTGTGTGCTTAGCTTCATTTTATGTCTGTTTTATAATAATCTACTTTAGGGTTTATTGGCAGAAATGATTTTTTCTGCTCAGATCATCAGTGAAATTCAAATTTGCTCCCGAGTCATTCTGTGATCAGCTTGAAGAGCTGGAGGATTCAAAAGAGATCATCCATTTAATGACACTTTATCTCTTTAACTCCGCTGTACTGACTGACACTGCACAGATGTTGTCCGCAACTCTGAAGCCCTCGCTGCATTTCTGCTCCAAATCCAGGAAGCTGAGCCACAGCAGCGGCATCAGTACGTCTGGCTCCATCATCACTGGCAGCTCCATACATCCTGAGCGTCAGCAGCTGCTCTAATAATTCAACAACCTCAAATGGGTCTTAGATGATGAGGGACAGCTCAGACGAGTGTGGACACATCAACACAAACTGACCTGCTCTGTCACAACCATGGTTAAGTTTCAGTGGAACTACATGACACAGCTGTATTTCACTGAGTGGACTATAATTTCATGTCATTCTAAGGTACTATGTATTGGCAAAAACTGAATATCCCAATCATGCACCATGTTTGTGTAGTTGTCAGTTAGCATTGAAATAAAATATATATAAATAAATAACTAAGGATAAAAGGATCTTTTAGCTGTATCCAGATTAGTGGCATATTATACATACATACACAAATATGTTGAAAGACAATAAATGACCTTTTATAGACTTCCTTAGTGTAACACCCACCCCCATACGATCACACCATACTATCACAGCCAATTTCTTGCTTTCCGTCCAGCATCCTTTTCACCTCTTCCTCTTTCTGTACACTACCCTTCCTTCTTCACACACTTGCACTCCTCTAGTCAACCTGTCTCACTTCTCCTCAGATGTCAGAACAGTGCTGACAGACGGGTTAAACTCTGAGGCAAGCAATGTTGGAGTGACAGTGTAAAATCACATTCCCCACGCTCTCTTGTTCAACACACTTGAAATATGTGCAAACAGTAGGAATTTACATTCAGGGAGATGTACAGATACATCCTGTGTTACAGTAAGTAACAGAATATGCATGTATGTGTGTGTGTGTGTGTGGATGTCTTTCTGCTTCTTTCTGTCTCAGACACAAACACACCTCCATGCCCATGGACACAGAAAGATAACGGGCCTCTCACTCGACGAACCCACACACGTCAGCGCTTCCATCCTCGCCATCTTGCTCCGTCCCTATCAGTTCTCCTCTCTTGTCATCTCTCAGGCTTTTTTCCACCACTTCACTCCATGAGTTGATCTCTTTTCCGAGTTTGCCTCTGGCCGACGGCCAAAATGGCTGTGCAGCTTTGAACCTGCTCATATATGTACATGTCTGCACTCACTGTGGAGTGATGCATGTCGAACAGTGTGCATGTTTCTTTGTTAGGCTACTTAAATAAGTTAGTTTTCAAAGTCCTCTATCATTGCAAATTTAATTTATTCAGGTTAATGACTGAAGAACCAAGAGATATTCCAACACTGTGACACTTTGCTGCTTTATTCTGGTAACTTGGTCTCCTTTGATATGTGCTATATTTCCCACTGGGCATGAGCGAATGATGTGTATTTTCGGGGTGAGGAAGGGTGGAGTCTGTTGTTTTTTACACTGAAGGTAAGGAGGTGCGAGAGGGTCTTTAAGAATCCTTCATTTTGTTGTTTGAATTAATGGGTCGGGGTAAGTTTGAAAGTGTCAGCAAAGTTTTTACATTCCTTCTTCCACTTGAGGGAGCTACTGCTCTTGGTAGGGCATTGCTCGTCTCACTCAGGTAAATCATTGGTTTGTCAACCTGTGTGGCTGCCTTTAAAACAGGATACTTTGACAATTACTTGTCTGCATATGGAACAATGACTGTATCACTCTCCCTATCTGTTTGGAGGGGAAAACAGACTTATACACACACTGTATGTGTGTGTCTGTCCCTCTGTGAGGAATGAGAGGAATCTGCAGCAGCAGCAGCAGCAGCAGCAGCAGCAGTCAGGTGGGCCAGAATCCCACAATGCACTGCACGGGCCATGATGTGTGCCACTCATGCCACATTAAAGCTTTCATTGTTCCTGGAGCTCATCACTTTTGAATTCACTGTAGCACGTCTATTCTATCAGGTCAACAGACTGGACTGGTACGTGGCGACGCACAATCAATTATTATACACAAAGTATTTAGTGGGAGAGAGGAGCAGGAGTCTGGCGGACGCCCCTGTTATTGACATGCTAACCACAGATGTACAGATTCTCCTTATCCTGTGCATTCTCAGGCTGAATGTATGCTGTAAACACCATAACTGGGAGGTGAACTATATACTTCTACAGTATATATACAGAGTGATTATCCCAGTCAGCTATGGATGCACATACTGTAATCAAGAGAGGCACTCAATCACATAAATGCTGTACACGAGGCAAAGAAAAACACATTTTATACAGTACGTGTAACGGGTGAAAACACACTGGATGACCCAGTAACAGCTGCACTCAGCACAGAAACCACGCTGGGATGCGAGGGGCTTACGACACAACTGTAAAGGTTACTTAAAGAGACGACAAACAGAGAAAAACTGCATATTGTATTAAGCAGAGTATAAATTGTTGTGGGAAAATATGTGTGATTCTGTGTCAATTTTATATTTCATTAAAAGGAGGCGAGTCATTATCTGTAACGACATTGCGCTTCAAAAAAGTGGGCAAAATTGCTTGATAGCTGCACTGAAGGTGGTGTAAGTGGACCACCATCAAAAACACTGTCGATGTGGCCACACAGGTTTCTATGTTTTCTGTCTTGGTTAGAAATCAACTGTACAAAATCCCATTTAGTCATCTCATCTGTGTGCCAAGATCGAGTAGAGTGAGGTAATGGCAGAAACTACAGACACTTTGTCAATACTAATCATTTAGTATGTTGTGTACTCACGTTTTTAGTGTGCCAGATGTCATGAGCTCAGTTACCAAAACAATGCATTTCTTTCCTTTGCATGGTCCCTCCCACGAGTCGTAGAAACGGACAATGTTAGGATGTTGGAGGCCCTTCAACATCCCCGCCTCCTCTTTGAAGCGCTGTCGCTCTGACTTGGACAGCTTACGATCCTAGGACAGGACAGAAGAGGAACATATTTATATATACGTATATACGTAAGTAAATGATGTTTGTTCATCTGAAATGTGGCAGAAAGACACAATGATAGTGACTGCGATAACAATTATATCAAACAAGAAGATGGTTTGAAGGGTGGAGAGTAACGCCAATGAAGAGAGGAAATTGCACAGAGCGGTGAAATTATAATTCCCTACAAAACAAACTCTCGTTTGGATGTGTGCAGCATCAAAAACATGGCATTTCAACACAAATTCAAATGAAATCTGAGACAAGGCGCACTCTGAAAATTTGGTCTGAGTACATTAAAATAGCTCCAGCAGAGGATTTGGATGGAGATGAAACGCTAGACTGTCCCTTTATCTCAATTCAAAGCAGCCACAAAAATCCATTACTGTTTGTCTAGGGCTGCTTTTTTTGATCCATCCCTCTTCTGCACACTACCTGCTCGGTGTATTTGTGGGGACATGTGCAGACAAACTGGTTTACACAGGGATTAATAACAAACTGACATGAATTCACACAGGAGGTGAAATTGGACAAGCAAAAGTAGTTTTTTTAATTTCTTCTCTGGCTATTATTTGCCATGTTGTAAAAAAAAATCACTATATTACTAGCTATTGAGTGTCTGGCTGCTAAAAGAGAATTGTCTTTGATTAATTTCATGGTACCTCATCAGGACTATAAAAGGTCAGAGACTTGGGGAGGAATTAAATCCGATTTTCCTATCGGAGAAACCAGAAAAGTCATTTACATGCTTAAACTCGCTGCTCCAACTTGTGTCTCATTAATTTTCTCTCACTTGACAAATGCACTAATCACTAATTCAGTTCTAATTAAGTGTCTGTCACAGAGGGAAAGGGAAAAATGGCAGTGATTTCAGCCACACCCACTCCCCACCACTGATGACTGTTTGCACCAGCCTTTATTAGTGGTGGTTGTGGGCATCAAGTAAGACCTCAACCGAAAACAAGCCAAGAAAAGAAAGTTACAGGCTACATTCTTTCATCCTGTAGAAGATGAGCCACTTGGAAATGTCAGACACGTTAACACACACACACACACACACACAGAGTTTAACGGTCATTCCAGCTCGACCACTGATACCGCAATAAACACAGATGTAAATGGAAGTGTGGGTAAGTTGGCCCTTGTAAAGCAATGCAGCCATGCAGGCTGTGTCCAGTGTGAGTTTTGTGTTTGTAGAGAAGTCAGGGTGCCACCCCAAGGTCATTTTTAGAGTTAGGACAGTACAAAAACTGATGTAATATTAAGCCAGAGACTGCATTAGCGTACCAGGGTTGACCACTGGGTGTGACTGTGCAAATAAACACTGAACAAGATGAAGAAATGGGCGACACATTGTGCTTTTATCGCTGAAAAACACGACTTAAATTCACCCACTAAATCTGAAACATGACATCGGTACAGTTAAAGACATCGCTGAGGCTTTGCCACATGTTATCTCGCACTGACTGATGGAGGCTATTTTTATTCACAAAGATAAACATTCACATAAGGAAAAAAGAAAACCTGTTAAAGCTCGGACACAAAACACAGAGAATCAACTTTTACGTAGACATTGTTTTGAGTTTACATTTAAAGGAATATATTCTACAGTATTTTCGTGGGCCATGAGTGTGTATGTGAGTGTGTTTTCACATTGATTCTTCATCAGCTCTGTGTCTTAACCGTAGCTGACACATCCAGCACACCAGTGCCCCAGAAATAAACAAAATCAGAGCACAAGCATAAAATAAGGCGACGAAACCTTCCGAGGTTTTATTCCCAAGTGCACAAACATATTATGGTTGCAGCTTCAAATGACGTTGCCAAACATCATCTTCACAGCTAATGAGCAGTTCTATGTAGTCTCCATGCGACAAACCATAACACAGATGCAGAACATTTTGTCATGTCTTACAATATCTTACAATCTAACGTTACCCCATTTAGAGGACGTGTGAAAAGAGCAGGAAGAAATTAAGGTATTTTCAAGGTGACGGATTACGTTGGTTGTTTTTCTAGCGATATTATAAAAAATATCACCAAGGCAACCAGTTCTAAAAGAGGTACAATGAGGGACACCATGTCTTCAATGTGATGGTATCATTGTTTTATTTAATAAATCAATTCAATGCGACTGAAGAGTCCGCCAGGTCACGATGAGCGACCCGGTGATGCCATCAAATTGTATAACCAGCTTTTTTTTTTGTCAAAACAACCTCATCTACATCATATGATTTACAGAAAGACAACGTCTGAAAGCTTCAGTGTCTTAGTGAATGCATTAATGTGAGCATCTGTGCAAGTGTGTCTGTCCGTAACAGCTTATCCCTTCATCCTGCAGCAACCCATTTACTGATGATGGCCCATTAGCAGCTGACACACAAAAACATCTACGTATGCTCCTCCTCCTCCTCCTCCTGCACTCTCTTCCATTCTGACTCCGATGACCATGTGATGTAGTGGTCACATGAAAAAAAAAAAAGCACAGTAGGCCACCTGACTAGCTGGAAGGCAACATACCATTTCCCAGCAGCACTTAGTAAAGACTCTGACCACCCATAGCACTGTTGAGACACCTCTCCCTCTTTCTTGTTGTCTTACTACAGAGAAACGGAGACAGTGCAGTCAGCAAGTCTAGGTGGGCTTTCCTCTCTATTATTATCCATGATAAATGTTCCCTCTTCATTGCTCTGTATACATCGATGCATATTTTACACATATGGTGATCTAAAAAGTCCAACATATGCATGTAAAACTCATCTGTTTGAGTATTTAAGGAATTAATTGGATCCAAGTCTCCTTGTTTAGTGCTGTTTTGCTCCTTCTTCATCCCTTATTTTTGGCTACAGGCTTCAAAACATCATGAGACTTGAATTAGGCAGATACAGAAATACCCTGTCACTCTCCATCGAATGTTCTCTCCTTTTTTTTCATACACACAGGCTCACACAAACTCAGTTAAGCAGGACAAGTCTATTTCCACAAATTCACATCCCTGACAATAAAGTCCAAGTTCATCCGTCTGTAAACCCAGCGAGCCAGACAGACGAGCAGAAACACAATCGGCAGTGTTAAAGTATTATGCAGCTTCCTGCAGCGAGGCTGAAATCTGAAACCCTCTGATCAACTCATCTTGTCTGGACTTCCCACTGTGCTTTAACAGTCTGTGATCATGTGCTCTGGTCTGCTGCCGCCGCAGCCACTGGGAAGTACTCACAGCACCAGATGGACAGAGGTCGCGACAGAAGACAAAACGAGGAGAAAAAAAAAAAAGACAAGGAGGCAGAAAATGATATTGTATAGTTTCTGTATTCCAAACACACAGGAAGTTGGCTAAAGTGCTTCATCTCTTCTGGGGACGGCGGAAGCCTAAATATAGGACAACATCATTCCATAGGATCTGGTTCTCAGGATTCACATTATATAATAATGAACCTTGTGCAGCATTCGGTGATATGAAGCTGCATAGTCCAGGCAGAGGCCCTTGCCTCGACCTATAGTCACAGATGGGCCAAAAAAAATGGAAGAAGGGGAAAAATGCTTTACTGTTTCTGTTAACTGTTTTGTCAAAGCCAGATCCTGAGAAAAATTAACCAGCAAGCACATGCTTGTGTTGTGTGCTTTCAAAGAAACGGAAGAATATCATATGCACTGAAACAGAGAGCTCATATGGCTTCCACGCACGCAGCTGACACAGATATTGTGTGACCTTGAGCTGACGTCACTGTAGTAATAAAACGGGATCAATGTCTCACCTGTGGCAATTTCTCTTGATGACTAAATCTGATGTGTAGATCACAACATATCAGAAAAGTAAGGCTAACACTCAAGGCAAAATACCTTTGGAAGATCCATTTTAAAAAAGTAACCCTAACCCCAAAAACGAGGTATTTTAGGGAAACAATCTGTTTTTTCCAAACTTGAGGACAAATATTCAACTCTGTGGGATCTATGCACATAATGGCAATGCATTTCCCAACATATAAAGGCAACTGTACTCTGAGATGTTCCACAGCTGATTTCTAATTGTGTGAATGATGCCATTCATCATATATGTCTCTGAGGAATATGCCAAGAAACGCACAAGTGCACCCACCATGTGACTAAAACATAAATCAAATAAGAAGCAAAAAATGCTTTAGGCAAAGGACATAAAAAAGAAACAACTATGGCATATTAATAAATAAATAAGACTAACTCCATAAGTAAAAAGGTTCCTTAAAAGGGCAATGCTTTAAAACAGGGTTGTGTGATAAGGGAAAACTGTAATCACAATAAAGTTTCCTATATTGACTGATATTTATAAGAATATAATGTCATAATATCATTTTTGCAGCACAATTGCCCTTGTGTCCTCCCCCTTTCATTGCCCCTTGTTCCAAGACTCTGGCGTGCAGGTGTCAAGCTTATTTCTGCAGCGTCTTATTGAGTAAATTATGTCCAACACTCATAAACACTATCAACCTGAATTTAATCACAATCACTGTATGAAGTCATTACTTTTCTTTACCTCTGACTGACTTCACCTACTTTTTCTCTCCAGGCTCTAGAGAAGAAATCAGGCCACGTAAATCGTTCCCACATTAAGCATCTCGGCTTAGTGATTAAGCCAATTTGTTTCTACATACAGTAAAGACCTACAGTGGAGGTGGATAGGTGCTTGTGTGTGTGTGTGTTCATGGACAAAGTCCCGGCATGCTCCATTAGTGTGCAGCATTAGTATCAACTCAAACCCCCACAACTCTGGAAATGCTCTCCTGCAAAGAGCCGCAACGCCCCCCTGAAACACACAAGATCCTCTCCAAGAACTTCACCACAGCTTGTTATGGTTACCCAGGGAGAGAAAGAGAGAGAGCGGGAGAGAGAGAGAGAGAGAGAGAGAGAGCGAGAGAGCATCTGTTATGAATAAGAATCTCGATGAATTTGTTCCAGTTAAGAGGCAAAAGGGAGAGAAGAGAAAGCGGTGGGGACTGACATCATTGAAACACACATTTTAGTTTTGTTTGACAAAAGGAAAAACCAAACTTAGTGTCCGCTTGTTCACACCTTCCTCCTGGATCTCTGTATTTGTTATCTTTTTTTTGTCCTTCTCCTAGTTTCCTCTCACACCGCATCACTCACTCTTTGATTCTCCCTTTCCACCCTCCTTCCCACTTGCCCCCTTTCTCCTCCTTTTCTCCTGCTTAGGTGGTTTTTGGTTTCCCATCAATCACCATGCTATAAATTGCAGTAACCAGCACCATGTGTCTGTCTGCATGGACGTGTGTGTAAACTGGGAGTCTGACCTAGTTGAGGCTGAAGATCAGTTGCTTTTTTACAAACGTCTTGTGGTTTGTCCTTCCTTGTTCTTTGCATGTGGTTATCGTGACGTGATATTTATATGATTTATAAAGCAACAGTGTTCTGCAAAAACTTTTTATCGGGAATACATTTTTTTAAGGACATATTAATCACTTTTTGTTGTGATTTTAACAGGCACTACAAAGAAATCCTTTCATCAGAATGGAGCGTGTGTGTGTGTGTGTGTGTGTGTGTGTGTGTGTGCACAGCCAGGCACAGAGAAAGGACACAATAGAGTGCACAGTCGGGGGCAGGCAGGGATGGCACCTATTGTTAATACACAAGCGATCTACACAAACACACACACACCCACCATGTGTCATTACCCTCTGCTCTGCTGACCATGCCTCACTGCTTCACTCTCCACTACCTTTTCCTTGAATCTTTTCTCTCTCCTCTCCTATTGTTTCCCCTTTACTAACTCTTTTCCCCTCTCTTATTTATGGGATTCCCCAAGAACACGGAAAGCATTTGGCCTCTGTCCCATATCATATTCCACAGTTCAGCCACTTGATCCACTCGTCATCTCGATCCAAGGGCAACAACAGGTAATCTGAGGATAATGACTGGAACTTCTGGTGTGAAGTTCTTTCCTCTCTTAAGTGTCAATCCTGAGCAGAAGAGCATACCATGCACAGAAAATCACATTATACCCAGATAACAATTCCATATTTGATTCAGTGATTCCAAAAAACACTGAGCTGCAGGAAAGAAGAAATGATCTCCTTTCAAACACTGGTATCAAATAATCTGTGACCTTCGAGCTGCACAACATCCTCATTCTCAAGCTAATAACCTGATACCAATTTAATGCTCAATTCCTGAATTAGCTGAGCAAACCTGTTCAACTATGTGAGGTCCTAATAAAGGCTTCATTGTGAATTTGATGCAAGTGATTAGAAAAAAGACAACAGCCGTCTTTGTGGCTCAAACAGGAAACAAAATGTCTAATTAAGTCAGAGGAAGAAAACAGGAAGGATCCAAACTTGTACATTAGAAAGCTTTGCATTGTTTGTATCAGCACTTTTTTATATTACAATTAGTATTAGAGGATGACTTTTGGGAGTCTTTCAAACGTATTTTTGGAAGGTTTTACAGTAATGTGCCTTCAGTCTTTTTAGGATTATTAAATGATTTGGATCATGCTAACGTGGTAACAACATAGAAGTGAAGTACTAATGCGTGATGGCAGTTAGGGTTAGACTGCCAAGAAATAAAGTACCAAGAACTCAAAACACTGTTGATTTTAAAGCAATTATACATTTATAGTATATAAACATACTGTACCGTAATACTGTACTGTAATAAACTAAATGTTACACACTGGACCTGTATGGACTAAGGCCAATTCATAGTTTCCAAGTGTGCCTGTCCGCACGCCTCCATGTACAGCCATAGCTTTCCGGGCCATGCAGACTCTATGTGCCAACTGCACATGCTCCAGCGAGGGCAATAAATTGGAACAGAGTGTTGGAACAGGTACGCACGCTAGTGACGCCAGAGTGACACAGGCCTTCAATTTAGTACGAATGCAAACACGGGTATTTAAGTGTGACCGAAAAGCACATGCAGCTCTCTGCAGAGCCAGAGTATGGAAAGTACAGAGAGGCCTTGAGCACACAAAGCAGGAGGGAAGCCAACAGCTTCAGGGCTAATCCAGGCTGACACTATATGTCCAATATGTAAATAAGTGTCATAATAACATTGTGACCATGCTAACTGACTGATTGCAGTTCCTCAGCTATTTTTCATCTATGCATAATTTTGCAAATTGACCACGCACAGGTGTAGTAACAGATTAGGTTTTGACGGCGTGTGCGTGTTGTCGAGCAAAAAGGTTGCAGCCTTAATATAGTCCATGCCCACCTGCCTCTCTGTCAGCACTTCATAAACAAACAGAGCCCAGAGTCACGGATATGTTGATGGATACGATCTGTTCCTCATGAGTCGAGCTGTCGACTGCTCAATTTCTTTAACACAACGTGAAGGAGTAACATTTTCTAATAATGAAAAACCCTCTACGACCGAGTAAGTCTGTATGGACTGAAGAAAGGAGAAACTGACCATATGCCAGCAGGAGGATTATGGACAAAATCCCTCCTAAAACCTACAAAAATACCAACAGATGTTACCAGGACTTCATTACCAAGAAACATTATACTGTATGCCTGTACTTTGTCATGTGGCATGAGCTTATACGCAGAACCCATTGGAATCCACGAGGTGTAAATGACGTCCCAAAGAGAGGTCCTGACACTTTTCCAGTAAGTGATGACCTAACAGCGGGCTACAGCCAGTGTTTGAGAGAGGCCGAGGGCCATCTCACATAAAACTATTACATAAACTGAGAAGACTATCCCTTCACACTGCAAGCCTCCTCTTTTTAAACGCCTATGATGGCCTTTAGCACTTCTCCGGTTTCACTGTTAAGAACATCCCAGCAGCCATAGGCGTCCAACCACACAGCAGCACTTTGTGTGTCTAATACAATTAAGCAAACGGTAAGAACGCACTAATTTAGCAATTAACAAAAACTTGAGTATGTTCAGATGACTACACTGAGACAGAGAGTTTAAATGGACTTTAGAGATTTGGAGATGACAGTAAATGAACTCCCAATGCAGTTTACTTTATTTTTCTTGCACCTTTGAAAATGCCATATGTTAAAATACTTGAACAAAGTTAGTTTTCTTCTTCTTGTGTTTATGTTTATTAAGCAGTGTTGTGAAGATTGGGTCCCCAAGTTGTCAGAACTAAATATTTTTAAGCGGTAACAAACATAATTTGCATACAACAGAAATGTTTACATCACCAACAGAGAGCTGAGTAAAATAAGCCCTTAAAACTATGTTGAGTATTTAGAGCACTCAATATTTATGTGCTGTCAGCCTAACAACTATTTTAGTGAGAGTATCCAACTGCCTGTTTAGATGTACACAGTGTAGCTTTGGCACAAACAAATACTGGGTGACTCTAAGAATACGGTTGTGCTGTGGTCTCATATCATCTCCCAGCAAAAGGTTGTCAATGGATTAAGCGAAACAATGAAGACACAAGAATATATGGAAAGGAATAAACGAAAACCACAGACATGTGGACATAAAAACAAAGACACGCCACGTACCTCCCATCGTTACAGCAAACATAACAGGGGGGATTAGCTTGTGTAAAGAAAAAGGGAGAGTGGAGGGAGGTAACGAGGCAGAGGCAGGACTAGAAATAAAAGTATATGAGTCATGGATCATTTTTCCCTTCGCTCTTCTTCCCATTCGTATCTGTATGTCCCTTTCTGTCTTTCAGTCAAGTGTCTCTCTCCTGCCTTCCAACCCTCACACTGGCCTACATATCCTCGGCAGCTGGTTAGTTTAGACGAGGAACTGATTTAGGCTCCGGCACTGACAGGGTAACCAGAGAAGTTAAACAGATACAGGCTACTGACAGAGCCCTGCACTAGAGACCAAAGTAATCTGTGACAGACAACTGGACGGGCTCCAGAAACATCCAGCTTCCAAAAAGACGTGTGTGTGTGTGTGTTCGTGTGCTGTGAGCACGTTTGTGTGCGTTTCACTGTGGGTCTGAGTGATGACTGACTGTGGTTTTGTTACATGCAGGTTTCGGGGTTAATTTGTTCCAGATGAGAGTCCATTACTGCAGAAGTGCACAGTTACAAGACATTAGCCCACTTTTCTTCTCACTTTTGTCTCTAACACATTCTTTCTCTCTCTCACACACACGCATGCATGCATGTTTTAAAGCAAACATGTTAACCTCATCGCTAACATGACGCATGGTGGCCACATACGAGTATAGAAAATGACTCACTTTCTAAACACAATACATAAACAAATAAGTATGCCGCATACCCAGAACCAGACATGTGACTGATGCACCATGGGTAAGTAGCAAAGAGGAATGATGAAGACAGAAGCGAGGTAAGAGGAAAAGGACATGGGCATATTGGTCCTGTGAAGTGTTTCCTGTAGGGTTGACACATGATGCATACATGTTTCATACACTACCTACTCTTTGAAAACACAAGGCAAAGTCACTGTTGAATCAATAGGAGGAACAACAAAAGAAAACAATTTCCTTGACAGCAAATCTCCAACTAACTGTGCTATAGCTCATTTCGATGGGGAAGGAGAGAGGAGAGGAGAGGAGAGGAGAGGAGAGGAGAGGGGAGGAGCGGAGGAAGGCATTAAAGGGGGTTGGATTGTATGACACAATGATGTAATAACTGTGACCATCATGTGCACAGAAAGACACACACACACAGTGTAGGATTACTGCAGAGGTGCCTGTCTGTCTCAGTAACGCCTCCCAGAGAGACAGATGTCAATGTCACAAGGACTGAGTCAGCCTAGCACTTACATGGACGAGACAGACACTGAGCCTTTGTCAGGCAAAAGAAAAAAATCACTTCAAAAAGCACATGGGACAGACGAGGAGAGATGCTGATGCTGCTGCTGCTGCTGCTGCTGCTGCTGCTGCTGCTGCATGAAAACTCAATCCTGCAAGTTAAGGTTTTCTTTTGCTGAACTGAAATTCCAGACCCTGCAGGAGTATTCATGATAAAAGTAAAGCCTTGTTTATAACCTTGGAGCAGCAAAGAGGCAATTTTGGTTGGTGTGCAATGTGTGTCAATATGCTAAGAACCACTAGGGGGAGTAAAAAGGCACAATAAACATAAAGTAAACAAGGAAATATCTGCCATTACATATAGTGGTTAAATTGGAATCACTAGCATGCGAGTGTCTCGCTGGTTTATAGAGCTGCTGAAAAAAATCTTATCTGCTTGGCCGGTTTTCTGTCATACAAATCCATTACGCACATAGCTTGCACAAACTTAAAAAAGTTCAACACCTTTTTGAGCATTTGCACACCAGTGGAGATTACATAATTTCTGGCACGCTCCCCTTGCACTAGATGTGCCAAGCTTAAGGGAAGACGGGGTAGGAATCTGTACAGAGACGAAAAACACGCAAGGTGAGGTTGAAGACCAGCGGGAGGAGAGGATGACAGATGTTAATGACTGGTCATATGTATAAAGTGGAAAGGAGAGGATATTATTGGAAGACTGGATACGAGGAGCGGAGGCCTGATGTAGGAGGTGGGAGGGAAAGATGGCACAGATAATGAGCTGTCAATTGAAACAAAAGCAAAACATCGTAATGTTTCATAATGAGTCCTCGCTAATGAGACTTCTATAGCAATTCACAAAACCTTTTGCTGGAGAAACTATTATACTCTGACAACTACAAGGCCCTATTAAAACTTTTAACAAAGGCAATTTTATATGGAAGAAAGTATTCAAAAAAAAAGTCTGTTTGTTAACACCCAAGATCAGTTTGACCCAAAATGAAGGTACAACTTCAGAACTTCAAATACTCAAATATCATTTGCTATAATACCATTACACCTTATAACTAAAACCTTTAAATTAAACTAAACACAAACATTGTTGCATTTTGGGTCCCTAGCCAAACTCACTCAACTAGTTCGTTTGTTATTCCACCTGCTTCTGCTTCGGTGTAATGGTTGGCAGACTCTCTTAGCTAGACCTTCGAGAACAGCTAGATAATTACAATAATGTACAGATCTGACACCTCGGAAGGGAAACTCTATAATTAATCACAAAGTACATCTGGCTACAATTAGCTGCACAAAGACTTAGAAATAGCTGAGCGCCTATTGCTGTCGACACACAAAAGTACACTCTCATTCTTAAGGATCCATGTTCACACACAACAGTGTACGCAGCTCACAAAGACAAGCGTGCACACACACGTGAACAGTAACAAAAAACTTTTATCGTGCCTACACCCTATTTTTCACCTGGATGTGGGACGCAATAAATGATGTCCAACTTCCTGTCTTTGGAACAATGACAACAATGAGAAATAACTTCCAAAGCCCAGGTTAATGCAGTGCTTAAAATATCCACACAAAAGGATGACTAAATGACAAAAAGGGTTCGGCCAAGAAGGAGGAGGAGGAGGAGACACTGAATAAGGTAATGTCAGATTCTTCAAAGTTCAGTGACAACTGCCTGAAGGTGAAATGAGTAGAGCTACGAATGTTGCAGATGCCAATTTGTAGTTGGAACGCCAAGTATGTGACAGGCTACCAAATGTAGGCGATGACTGTTGTTAAAAGTTAAATTAACAGTTTGGTCAATAAAATGAGTCCATGAGACATTGACATGTAACTCTCTACAATGTAAAACAAGTTTTAACACACTGTCAAATGTTTGGCATTCTCAATATTAAAAAAAAATATATTATTATTTCTCAATTACTTTAATTGACAAATATAAAAAAGTATTTCAGATCTCCAGCCAACATCTGATACATATATTGGCAGTTGGGTGCGCACATAAAACATTACTGTCATAACAAGTGCAAAAGGAAGAGACTGTTTTCCTTTTGACAGATCATCAACACACGAAATGCATGACAGAGGCCAAAATGTTCCAGACGAGGCACGATAGTTCATGAACAGATAACGAGGGGGGAGTAAAAGCCAACAGAAATGCCTCTGGTAGGCTTTTTAACTGACAGAACAACACAGAAGCACATGCACACGCACACAAACACAGGTTACGTCATGCTGCAAGAGGTTTGTGAGAAGTTGGAAAACAGGCTTAAGTCAGAGGGAAGAGGGAAGAGAAGTACTGCAGGTATAAAAAAAAAGGTTTAAGAGGTGAACACACACACACACTACAGTATAACACCTCAGGCCAGTCACACACACACACACACACAGACACACACACACACACACACACACACACACACACACACACACACACACACACACACACACACACACACACACACACACACACACACAGAGCACGTGTTGCTGAATTGCTAAAGGATGTGCTGCTCCAGCAGGATGTTTGCACTGATACATTCGGTTTTTGAAAGGCAGTTTCACTATCAAATGGCTGCCTGATCAAACAGCTTATGTGTCAATGTACTGTGTGACGGCGAGTTGCAATTCAGATTAAGATTTGGTGCAAAGTCAAACAGAAGTGTACTCAGATATGATCCATCAAATGTAAAAACTTCAAAAAGGCTAACCACACCTGTAGACAACAAGTGCTGTAGCCAACACATAGCACATAGTAGCATCAGAGTGCAGGGTAAATAAAAATAATTTAATCTCTGGGAAAAACCCTGAAAACTCACGGTGTCTATTGCTCTCTCTCTCCTCCCCATCAGTAATGTTCTGTAATACTGAGAATTATGAAAATATCTGTGTCCTGTCAGAACAGAACAAAGTGCAGCTCTTCAAAGAGCATCACGGACAAAGAGATTACAATTTACTGACTCAGTAGCATGGCGTTTTCATAGCTACACTGTCTGACCGATGAAAAACAAAAGAACCCCATCAGATGGAATTCGTAATAGTTCCCTGACAGACGATGCTGCAACTTTGCAGTAACTTGTCATCCTTTATTTTTATATCAATAACCAACACTGTCATAAAAAAAAAAAAACTTTTGTAAATCTACTGTGTGCTGGCAGTCTTTCACAGTTTATCTACTGAAGATGATGAGAGTATGTTGCAGTTACAAAATCTCTGAAAAACAACCTGCCGAGCCGGTATACCTGCCAGTTACCTCCAATTATGGCTGTTAGGCATGGCTTTTCTGAACAAATAAAGACAGGTGCCAAATAAATGCTATGCACATTTTTAACGACCTCATTTATAACAATACAACAATGTGCTAAAATAGGAAAGTTTCAGCACCATTTTCAAGCTTTATGTCAATCACAATAGATGTTTCCTGATAAAAACCCTTTTAAAAAAGTGAAGATTTTCTATTGACTGGAAATGCTTTAGAATTTTGAATTTGAAACAGGAATGGGACAAATTAAGCTCAGGAGTAAAATATGAAACATATCAAAAGAGAGGCCAAAACAAAGGCGCGCCTCTAATACATGCCTGCCTGTGGACATGTGTACCATGTATAGAACAGAATGTACAATAGAGTTTAGTACACAAACAGACATGGGTTTGTTCTTTGTCTGTTTTCCACCCTGGAGACGAAAGAGAAGATAGCGCTGTAAGAATAGTTTACTTCACAGCATCAACAGCTTGAACAGAAATGAAATGAAGCTTAAAGATTACTAGTTACTGTGGAGTCAGGAAAAGCCTAATATTGACCGCCGCTTTCATGCTTTCATACTCAAAAGCTAATCTGCCTCATGAGTTCACCACAGAGCCAAGCAGCATTAATGAAGAGTGATGAAAGATTTGCATGCATGAGCACACACACACACACACACACAAACCTGAATTTACAATGAGCATGAACACTCACATCCTGTGAAGTCTGCACAGGATACTAGATATGAATCATGTGTAGAGAAAGTCTTCTTCTTCATCACCTTCCTCTTTTCTCTCTCTCTCTCTCTCTCTCTCTGCTAACGTCTCATCATCCAGAGATAGATCCTCCCTGATGGAACCTTCCAGTGACCCGAACGCTGACCCTAAATATGCCCTTAGACCCCCTCTTCTCAGCGAGACACTTGATCCTTTTCTTCTTGTGTGTTTCTAAACATTGCAATGTGTGTGAATACACTGATGTGGACAGTTGTGCGCATGTTTATCACAAGCTGTTTTATATGAAGTGTTGCATATCTCACCACTAGGGCTATTACTATTTATCAGACGTTCAGACATCTGTTCAAACTTGGGGGGAAAAGTTTAAACTTGTAACTAAAAACTAGAGGAAGCCTGAATGTGAATAAGACCATCTGAAGTCATTAGCGTGTGATCCAGTAGAGGGTGCTGTGAGCACAGCTAGCCGTTAGTGCCACCTGAATGAGGCATTACTGATGGGCAGCGCAACAAGTAATCAATAAAGCCATGTTTATGTGCGAGGAATTCCCCAATTTCTTCAAAGGAATAGTGTGTCACATAACATTCTATCTCTGTTCTGGTTCAGCTAATTTAGACATTTTTGTTCACAAGTCACTGTGAAAGCCACGTTTAAAGCACTAAAGTATTCCTGTAGTACAAATACAAACACGTTGGACTAACAGCCAAATTCAAGAGATGAGTAAAGGCTTCACATCTGACGAATGTGAGATGGACGCCGGGAGTGCTAACTGATTTATATGTTTGGCAAAATCCATGTGTATAATTGTTGTCGATATGGACTGGTGTTGACACAACATCAGAGTTGACAGTAACTACCAGCTGTCAGCCTGCTCCATCAGAATTTATCGCCAAAGCTCGAAGGACTTAAATTGAAGAAGCAACTATGATTGAATGCAAAACAAGCTAAACGGCCCTGACAGCAGAGTAAGTCATCATACAGTTTAAACCATTTTTTCCTCTACATATACAGTATTTGTCAAATGACATCCATTCACTCTCTACCGCTTCACCCTACATCACCCCTGGACAGGTCGCCAGTCCATTTTTGGACTGTGGGAGAATGCTTTTGCAAGAAAAGCCATGCACACACTAACCACTACCCCGCCATGTGGCCCTTGTCAAATGACATGTGATGAACCAACACGGCTAACACAACTATGTTGCATGGGGTTCACAGATATAGAAACACCAAATTGTACGGTGGTTTTGGTCTAAAAACAAATTCCCGCATCAACTCAAGAGACTCAACTCTGCAGGAGAGCATTTCACCTTCTTGAAGAAAGAGAAACAAACTTTAGCAATAGTTGTAACAGACTGTCCTGACTTGCTAGCTTCACATTCATTAGTTTATCTTCTCCATACGACCTCTGTGCAAGAGCAGTCAGAGGTTTATATGCAAGTGTGAAGAGGAGACTGCTCCATGATGAATGGAGGTCAAGATTGTCTGCGGTCTCCACTCGTGGAGGACAACGACACGCAGTTTACTGGGGTGAAAGTCATTTGAATGTGATCCAGATGTTTTCATGTGTGAAGGGAAAAGAAGAGATGGCAAAAGGCATAATATGACAAACCAGAAATATGAATCATGCACCGCTGTTGCTGGTGTTATGCTGTAAACACCTTCAGCCCACAAGACTGCTATTTATAGACAGAGAGAGAGAGAGAACAGACAGACAGAAGAAGAGAAGTTCAGAGACAAACGGAGACTAGACAGCAGGAAGAGAGGTGAAGAACTGAGGAGAAGAATGAAAGACAAAAAAGGAGAGAGAGCAGTGCAAAGAAAAAGAGTCATCAGAATGGCAGGAGTTGTAGACAAAAGAGAGGGACAGAGAGAAGAGCTGGAGTAGGAAAGAACGAAGAGAACAAGAGTGCTGTGTGCAAACTCAACACAAGAAAAAGAAGACGACAATGATTAAGATGGTGACGGTGAATGCAAGAGACTTGTTGGCCAATGACATCGTCATATTTATACAAATTTTGTATTGGCTGTATAAACAAAAAAAAGGGCATGGGCTTCCAAAATGGCAGTTTTGTGGGGATAAAAAGCCAATGCAATACAAACACTCTGCGGATTATCCTAAACTCATTCGCTAAACTCATTGTACAGGCTCTAGATGACACAATGTGTCCCATGGAATCAGCTTGGCCCAAAAAAAAAACACATAATGGATTTTATCATGGTCCAAAACTAACTAAGCATCTATCACAAAGCCCTGATCATGGATTTAAAAAAAGACTTCAGCGAATGCACACCGAGCATCCAGGAACAAACCCGCAAAACAATGTTAACATGTCAAATTAAACACATTTGCTGTTTGTATATGCGTGCATGTCTATTAAAGTGGCACTCGCGTCATAATTTGCGTTCTAATAATAAACTGAGCGAAAGCTTTGTAAACTCCCTTTAACAAAAGCAGGTGTGTAGCAGGTGCCTGTGTGTCTCATTAAAGAAGCAACTAAAACTCTGTTTGTTTCTTTAGCAAACCAGAAATACTGGCTGGTCGGTCCCATTTGATTTATACAAAAGAAAAAGGTCAGTCCATCACAAAATATATACTTATCTTTGTATGGTCGATAAACAGCTTCAGAAAACCTGATAGTGAATGTGATGAAATCATAGAAAAACAGAAAACCTCGGACCACAGATGTGTCTGATAAAAGAATCAGTCGCAGGGATGTTGAAATATGGTGGGTGACGGTGGAATTTATTGTCATGGTTTGGCTTGGTTCATTTTCATGTGTCTGTCCCTTACTCTTCAACAAACACCCGCACATCAGCAGAGATATGTGGTAATTGCCCAATATTGAACCAAGCCACACAGCTGCATTTCTCTGTAAACTATGGTGAAATAGTTTGCTAGGTGTCAGTCCAATATCAGTTTTTCCATAATAACAACAAAGTAATAAATGAACATAAACATCAGTTACAGGAATGGATGCCAAAGAAGCAGTGTCATAGTTTTTGGTAGCTTTTATTTTCCACTCTTTTTTTCCTATCAACAACACTTCACTCTGCCACTTCATTTTCATTTTTTTTTTCCCCCTTCTTTTATCTTCTTCTCATCCTCCCTCTTGCCTGCTTCAAGCTACTGAGCTGAAACAGAGCTAATGTTTGGGCTAATTAAAGACATTCTCCACCACTGCAGTCAGAGAAGATTTGCTGGTTCAACAAAAAGGAAGCTGTCTAAAGTGCTCAGAGTTAAATCCTCCCTAAATTGTGCTGGAGGATACTTACTAAAAATGTCAGCAGGTCTTAGTCCTTTTGGCTCATGACCCAACCCAAAACAAAGCCACGCTCTGTTGCAAGCATAATCGCATAAAAATACTGAAATTACACACCCTCAAAATGTTGTGGGTTTTTTTTAATGTTGCCATTCTACATCCACAGTTTTACTAAACTGTTGATTTAAAAGATGCAAAAACAATGCAAAAGAAAAAATACTTTGAGCCCTGTTACATTATTATATTATGACCTTTACTGTTTCTCAAGTAGCTCACAGGTGGCTTGGATCATCCTGTTTGAATCAGCAACTTCATCTGCTACAAGGTGATTACAGTGTGCTATATAAACACAGAAAAGGCTGCACTTGAGTGCTGAAGATTATCCATGATGATGATAATTTTTTATATACATTATTTCTAGCCTGTAATGTTATCATCCGTGTTGCCTTACAGAAAACTCGCACATATGCATAACTTTAATGCTCCACGGTGGGCGGGCCTCGACACTTGGAGGCAGGTATCAGAAGATAGCACAGCAGCAAGAGACAAGTAACAGTAACAAGGGTTCTCGATGTTGCTACATCATTGTTTGGTGCACTCTGGGAGAACGGCCTTGCCTAAGAGCTTCTTTTGGACGGTGTACTTTGAGCTTAAACGCATTAACTTGGTGAGTTTGGTTAGCTCATGTGCTAGAACATTTGCACAACATGATGTGATTGGTCAGTTGTTCCGCTGCTTCTTGGAAAGTGCGACATTTCACAACTTTTGCTGCATGCAAAGTGAGGCAAGGGGCCCACAATGCAGTTTGGTTGGCACTGCTGTGAGTCAGCTGAAACCTAACACTTTGCAGAACTTCATAGTGATGAAAAATAAAAATGCACACATCCTCATTTGGCTGTGCAAACATACAAGGAGGAATCTGTCTATCTTGCAATTTATCCAGTTGTGGCAGGAAATGGAGTAGTGTATAGATACACCAAAGCTACAGTGCATATAACACAGTTAGCAGATAGCTGGTGGCTGACCACACTTAACGTAGAGAAATAGCACCATGCAAAGTGTCGCACATGCAGTTGTCAAACAATGCGGATGTGCTGTAGTGTGGTTTGATGCCACCTGCAACTGCACTGCTGCAAAAACAATAGGAAAAATTGACTTTTTTACACTGCTTTAAATCCCTATCTACTTATTATATTTTATGTTATTGAATGCTATGGATTCCTAATGAGACATTAAGCCTTGCATCCCTAATATTCAAAAGACCTTTGGAAAAAACCAATCCTGTTCTTCTGCAAACAAATGCACATGGCCACCCACACATCAAACAAACAAACTCTATGACACATACAGAGGCTCAGGGAGGCACAGTCGATGTGAAGTACAGACACAACGACAAAGGATCACGTCAGAGTTTAGGTTTGTCCTGTAAATTTTATTTCTACAATTTCACATTGCTCCGTTTCTTTTTTAGTTTCTGGAAACAAACTAGTTCATAACAACGCACAAAACCCAATACAAACAAATACAAGTACAAGTGCAGCTGTACTATGGGTGTTTGTGTGAACTGCCCTGTACTCATCTGCCAAAGCCCCAGGGCTGGGGAACATCTGAATATTGAATATACAATGGAGCAGACAATGTCTAAAGTACACAGGTCGAATGTGACTACCATCAGACCACAGGGGATCTACAGTGCATTACCTTCTAAAGATCCCCATTAACGTTCCGTCTCACTCTCCCCGTCTACGTCACCCTCACTTACTCTCACTCTGTCTCACTGACTTTGTCTGCCATCTCTCTTTTCTATTTTATCTCCCCGTCTGTCTGCATCTATCTGTTCATATCGCGCTTTTAGTTTGTTTATTATCAGTCCTTTTCTGGCTTTTTGATTTGTCTGCTGTT
This sequence comes from Solea senegalensis, assembly GCF_019176455.1. Classification (NCBI taxonomy): domain Eukaryota; kingdom Metazoa; phylum Chordata; class Actinopteri; order Pleuronectiformes; family Soleidae; genus Solea; species Solea senegalensis. The sequence continues at coordinate 29,209,585 of NC_058023.1, read as the reverse complement.
GTTTCTGCCCTTGTCTCGGTCTTCACCTCTGTGTTTGAGGCTTTTGCTCAGTGCTCACCCTTCCCGCCTGTCTTTACTGGCCGATATTTCTCTCTTTGTTTCTGTGTCTTTGTTACAAGGTTGTTTTTTGTTTGTGGGAGAAAGCCTTAGTTCACATGGCTGTGCATTCTTTTTAAACCAAACAAATCCATAGTCTTTGATGGATCCATTTGAGCATTGAATAATTGCTATTCAAACTATCACAACACTATACCGCAGCTGCAGATCCGAGTAAAAAAACAAATACATTTCACGCACAGGATCAAAGTATGAATAATATGAAGTAGAGCTGGGAAATAACAGACGATACATTTAGATAAAGATGAGCAATCGCGCAATTCAATTCTGGAAGATTGGGTTGCACTGATTGTGCGGTATACCATAGTTAGAAAATGGATGGTACACTTAACATGTACATTTCCCTGGTAATGGAGTACACTCCTTTAATAATAATCAATATTATTTTCCACATACATACTTGTGTCCATTTTCACTTTGGTTGCCAACCACCAAAGAGACGCAGCAGAACCAACATGACCTCAACAATACAGCGGGAAACACCCTGGCTGCTTGTGGTGGAATTTCTCACTATTTACAGACTTTTGATGAACCAAACAATAAACTGATTATTGGAGGAAATAATCAATAGATTATTCCAACATAAAACATTTAGCTCAGTTTTGGGAGCACTAAAACACCATTTTAGTGAGAAAATGTCAAAATGCCACCCTTGTGTTTCTGCGTGTACAATACACTACTTTGGGAAAGTGAAGATATCATAGTCGGTTCGCTTTATAACTTTGTTTTTATATATACTTACTCGAATAAAGTTTATTAAACAAAACCCAGCATGGTTTATGCACATGCTCAACGTCTCCTTCTTCGTTTTTTGGTGTATTACAGTACTGTAACAACGTTACAGCGCCATGTACAGGCGTGGCATATGCACTGCAGCATTTCCTGTGGATGAGGACATTTAAAAACAACAAGGGAAAAGATTGTATAGGTTTCCATGTGGACACGGCCTCAGAACTTCCCTCTTCTCTGTGTAACTAAGCACTGAGAGTCAACAACGGGGGTGACCGAGGTGAGCTGTTTATCACAATAAATACACAATGAATAGGGAAGACAACATAACTCACACATCCACACACACAAAAGGAGGACAGCAGTAAACAAACAGACGTGACCTCTCAGTCAACCCTGCCTTGTTTTTTTTGTGTTCAAGTCTGCGATGCAGTACGTGTCTGTACGAGCAGAAGAAAACGAGTATTTTAAAGTTACAGCTTTAACGGCTAAACATACACATTTCGGACATCATAACTCATTACATTTCAGTGGTATGACCTCTCAGTGATCTCTTGTAAAGCCATTTACCATAAAAGGACACAAGGATGGATTGCAGGTCAAGACTAAAAGGCATTGTTCCCACTTTAAGTCTCTACAGAAGTAATCTTTTTTTTTTGTCAATCTAACACCACTTTTTCAAGACAAAAACTGCTGTCAGCTAAAATGCTGACTTTATCCTTAAACTATGCAGCAACACACAGGTCTCGTAACTTTTAATACAGGCATACAATACAAGATATTTTCATTTCACGAGGATTAAATGCTTTTAATATCCCACATGCAAGACTTGCACCGTTGTACAGTCAGCTGTCTCTCAATATCATGGTTCACAGCCAACCGCAGCATAAAAGGACAGAAGGGGTTTTCCCCGTTTAATTCATACGGCACTAAGCACTGCATACCATCCATGTGACCTCGCAGTGTGGTGATTTAATCACTGTGGCTTATGTGGGATTGATTCCTAATCTGGTGAGCAGAACTTCCTATACCTCGCTGACCACACAGTGTGTGACTCGGCCTGATTTTGTGCATCTTTATCCTGTTGCAATTGACTCAGCGTTGCTTGTCAACCTGACGCCGTGTCCACATGCCGACCATGAAAGTGACCATTAGGAAGAGAAGGCCGGGCTACCATTCAACACATGTGGCATTCACAGCATGTGACACAGAGGTTTATATCGAACAAACGTGCAGCCCCAGGAATGACAATAACCACTGGCTCCTAGGAAACAACAAACTGGGCAGATGTTAAAAGGCATGTGCCAACAACACTGAAAGATTATCTACAAAAGTCCCAAGGCCTCTATTGTCAGTAACGAGTCCCACAATTCAAATGTAAAGACTGACTGTTTTGTTTTTTCTGGCCAGATATGACGATTAACACTATTCAGTTTTATTGTTAACACAATAAGAAATCCATCCATCTTTTACCACTTTATCCTCCACATGAGGGTCACCGGGGGTCACTGTGCCAATCTCAGCTGACATAGGGCAATAGGCGGGGTCACACCCTGGACAGTCCACCAGTCCATCACAGGGCCACATAGGTAAACAACCCAATATTGGATGTTTTTTTACTGTGGGAGAAAACCCACGCACACACGGGGAGAACATGCAAACTCCAGCTAAGAGAGTTAAACCTGTTTTTGGACTAATATACCTTTAATTGAACACCATCTTTCCATTTCCATATCAGCCCCTAAAGTATTTACTTAGAACACATCACGTTGAGTATAAACACAGCACTCAAGATTCACTTCCTTGCTTAAATTCTTGTATTTGTTTTTAATTGAGGAAAGTATATAAAATAGACCCAACACAGACAGTCTGACACATTTATCCATTTTGACACATGCAGCCACAAAGTCCCCACTCATTGTTCTCTAGTTATGGGTCAGCAAATGACACTCTGCTATTTATAGAGTACAAAGAAAGAAGAAAAAAATCAGAGGGAAAAATCCCATCTCCTCTCTCTGTCTCTCTCTCTCTCTCCCCGTCCCTGTCTGTCTCTCTCGCCTCTTTTCCCATGAAGCTTTATTTGAGGTCACCGTGGATGCAGAGACAGAGAGAGACAGACCCACAGGGCAGGAGAGGAAGAGAGAGACGGTGGAGGGAGAGTGGCAGAGGAGAGAGAGAGAGAGAGCAACACAAAAACACTCACATGCACAGCAGCAATCAGAGGGAGAGCATCAATACAACACTTTGTTCTTCCTATGTCTCTGTTCTTCTGTTCCATTTCCAAATGCAAATCAACCTTTTTGGTTCAGTGTACAGTCCGCATCAACTGGTTTTACTCGATAAATCTTCTTTCTACTATCAACTAAAGGTGGTACATTTATAATCATAGCTAAATTAGTTGATTAATATTGCCTTTTTTTAAATATGTTTATCAATTATTTTTGCTTTGGCTCTTTATGAGACACAAAAAGCAGGGACATGCTTTAAAACAAGCAACAAAACTTTAAGAAAAAGAGGCAGTTTAATACAGGAAGAGTCAATATGATACTCAGTATCAGTATTAGTCCGATTCTGGTCAAAATCACAGGGTCAGATATCAAAAATTAAATAAAAAGTAAGAACTCATGACAACTACATCAACTATTATCAAAGGCTGCATTTTTCCAATACGCCTATTTGAATTTATGAGGTTGCTATGCCCTTGAATCTGCTTTGAGATTTTTGACAAAGTATAAAGTGTATAAAGAGTTGCATCAAATCAAGCACTGCATGATTCTTTTGATGCCCCACACCCCAATCTGGAAGTACTGTACTTTGCTACGTTTTAAATCACAACCGTTACGGAGTAAAAAATATGTAGGCTTGAACTTTTACTAGAGTAAATCTTTCTTACATCTAAAAATGTAACTCGAGTACATTTTTAGACCAGTACTTCTACTTACACTTCAGTAAAATGCTGTCAAAATAGTGCTATTCCAATTAATATAGTGACAAAACCATACCTTGCTGCTTGTTTTTAACTAGTAATATGTAAATATGGTGAATCTACTAGCTTTCCAGGAGCCATGTCATGAGGACTTTCACTGGGTAATGTGATGGGCTGGTTGTTTATCTTCTATTATTTGCAGGACATTGGTCACGCAGGTACAACATTATGTTATGAAAATTTAAAAGATGTAAAACAATGGTATCAGACTGATATTGATAACAGTATTGGACAAGAAAAAGTGGTTTCAAGTATCCCTGCAATATACTGCTATGAACTGCCATAGATAACGGAAATATGGCTTACTCAGGTGGTTAGTGGTGACTGTAAACAGATATGCACTTGCACAATTTACCTCCAAAAATAGATGCCACCTTACAACATAATGTTAATGAAAAATCTGTGGCCCTGAGGGTGGAGGGGCTCACTTTATGACAGCCCCCCACCCAGAGGCCCATCGCACTAAGGAATGACATCTTATCATTGGAATGTGGGGAATCTGGGAAGGATACAATGAAACCAGGGAGCTGCCTCCTCACCAAACACACACACACAGTCTATAAGTGCTGAACACAAAGAGAGAGAGAAAGAAAAAACAGGCATTCACACACACACACACACACACACACACACACACACACACACACACACACACACACACACACACACACACACACACACACACACACACACACACACACACACACACACACACACTCTATAGGCAGACTTACAAAGCAGATCAGTGCAAACTGGGAGCAGACTGAAACAAGAAAAAGAAAATACACACATAAACGCACACACACACTGTAGAGCCTGGATGTGCAGGTCAGGTCACTTTACGCTGATGCAGACGACAGGCAATTTAGAGACTTGATCTATTTTTGACTAAGGTCGCACACACACACACACACACCAACATAGTCTTCTCTCCTACAGGGAATAAAGTGGTCCATTGCATCCATTCAGCACCACTGTCATTGGCTGTTGTATCACAAACAGATGTCTGCGGCTGCAGGGTCTCACGTTTGTTTGATTTGTCGGAAGTCATTTTAAATTTTGTTTAATTTTTATTACAAGTTAATAAAACCTTGTTAACATTTGATCAAATTCTTTGTTTGGGGAGGATGTTTACAAAACCCGAGAAGGAAGGTCAAATGAGGACAAACAACAACAGCCCAGATGTTAGCACAAAATGTGGAAATTAACTTAGGAGGGTTTGTTGGCACAAATTAGTTTTTTATAAAACTAACCCCAAGTATGTTTGTGGAAGTGTATAACAACTTTAATCTAAAGGTTTTGGGGATTTTTTGTAGCCTTATATTAGAGCAATTTTTATTTCTTTAACAGTTTTGCTAGAATTAGATTATTCATAACATTCAGCACTTAATAGTGTAGGATGGAATAAATACTCTCTGAATGGGAAATCACTGACAACAGGAGGAGGCTCCATCAGCTAAAACATAACTGCGTTTCACCGGTTCTATGTTTAAAGGCAAACAGCCCAACTTAATGTCTTATTTATATTATCTGCTGGATTCTAAGTGACTTAAACAGGTGCTTATGAGATGTGCTCTCATAAGTTTGAACTTGTGAACTTGACATCCCGTGTTCAAAATAACATCCAATTTCAAATACAAGGTACCAGCGCTCTCTTGATCCCACAGCAGCATACATGGATGTGCCTTTTCATGTTTTTGAAGTGGACAATGCAAACCCATAAGAATGGTTCTACCCACATGAACCAACAAAGAAGGAGGAGGAAATGGTCTTCCGTTTGTTCCACTCTGCAGTCTCACAACCATCACACTTTCAGCACTCTTTCAGAAAATGAAGAATCCTTAACAACCTCCTCTGTTAGATAACAGCAAAACAGTAACAGTTTCAGCTTCAGCCAGTCTGAAAATGAAAAGAAACTGTCCACGGACATGATCTCAGATTTGTCATTTCTGGCTCAAGACAACATGACCCAATACCATGCTTCTGATCTGCAGCTGTCAGCCAATAATTGCCCTAAATTTCCTGGAAGTGATTACTCTTACAATGTCTGTATTGTTAGGCAGCTTTCAGGCAAAACATGAAAAATGGAAACCCTCTTTCCCCTAATCAGGTGCACATTGTATCACTGCTGTGATGGTTTGTGTGGTGCTGAATATGGGGCGAGTTTAAGTGACGGTGGTTCAAATGCAGGTTTCACATATTTCACACACACAACAGTGTTTCTGTGGCATCTCTCTAAGCACCGCAGTATCTAGCAGATCACTGATGGCTTGACATAACCATCAGAGAGAGGATCGGTGACTAAATGAATGACGATGCAGTGGGGGAGGAGGAGGAGGAGGAGGAGGATGACGCGAACTTAATCTTCCTCATGTGTGTGAAATTTAAGGAGGACAGGAGATGGAAGAGAGAGAGTGTAGAGATGAAGGTGAACGGACCGACGGAGGAGCAGGAATGAATGACGGAGATAAAAAAGCAGGTTCGGTGAATGAGCAACGTCATCATGTCTCACTTCATCCATCATGTGCCTGATGCGTTCAGAGTTTCCAACTTACCCCTCAGAACACACACACACACACACACACACACAAGCCCTGCATCAACCTTTGCCTTTGCTACCCACACACTCTGTTTCCAATTAAACCATGATACAATTAAAACACTTACACACATATTACATTACATTACATGTCATTTAGCAGACGCTTTTATCCAAAGCGACTTACAATGGAATCAAGTACAATTAGCCAGGGGTGGAATCGAACTTGCGACCATGATGTCTTTGGTACACAAGGCAGGGTCTTAACCACTGAGCCACTCCACCCCCTACTCTACATTATAGACACACACACACACACACACAATCTTGGGAGGAAAACTTGCTACCTGTTGCTAAATAAAGCATGAAAGGTTAGTAAATTCTTCATTGTGAACACACACACATGACATAACTTGGCTATTAACACACATACGTACATCTAAGGCTGCTAAGCTATTCAGAATGATTTATGAGAGTGTGATAAAATGCAGCACTCCCAGGGGTGGAAGGTCAACACTACATGCGATATTTTAACAATGTTTCAGTGACTGTGCACAAACATGCTATTTTAATGTCGTGGCTTCTACTTCACACACATTAGGCCTCACACCCTCCACTGACATTAATGCTGATTAGCCATTTAAAAATAGGTTAGCCTGGCCTTACTAATCATCATTACGTGAAATCCACACACACACCTATTTCAAGGAAGGAAGTGCAGAGATGGTTTGCATTTGAGGAAGTGTTTGCTTCTCTTTTTCCCTTCCTTTACTGACATATGACAGAGGCGGTAAGACAAAGCAAGCGGAAGACTACAGGGGAAAAAAGAGCAATCAAATGAATGAAAAAGAGATTTCCTCCGTGCCTCAATCCTTATCCTGTGTTGGGTCCAGAGCCAAACACTAAATGACAACAACATTCTTATGTTTCACCGCTCATAAATCCTGCTCACTGATCTTTGGGATCTTTACATATCCAACCATCACCACAATTAAATGTTACAGAACAAGGAGAGTGTGTTTGTTTAAACCGTCAGCCGTTAACTGAACGCACTCTCACTACCACAGCAAAGAAGCCGGTCATTCCTGAAGTTTATGGGGCAGCAAACAAACTTGTTTGGCCATGGTGATGCAACAGTGGCGATGCGGCACATCCGTGCAGTTGGTTTTACGAGTAGAATAAAAGCCTCATGAGTGATGGTATCGTGATGACTGACGGCATATAGATCACGCATGTTACCACAGTACTCTCTCCCTTCAGCCACACCCCAGGTACACATTACAGTTAAATGCTCATCATACTAACTTCAGAAGATGCACATCACTGCTCGTAAATCCTTTTCTCAACCGTGTAGATCACATCTTTGCACATGCATGCAAGTCATAACAGCAACTGGAGTTAGGGCTCTAAATCATAGAGTCGCTCTGCACTGTCTGATACGATTCTTATGTAAGTGTCTCTTGCATGGTCTGGTTTTCAGCATTTCTTCTGGTCCATAGCACAGTAGCCCCTCTGTTTTTTTTACATTACATTCGTCTCAACTCGTTCACGTCCTCCTGCCTAGTCTGTTACCTTCATGCAAATTTTTCTACCTGCATACCTGCAAAGTGACAAAAGAAGAAAAGAAATCCCACATTTGTAGCACAATTAAAAGGAAAATAGCCCTTTCTTATCCTCCTGTGAAAGAGGTCATTATTGCACTGCCTAAACAGTAAATAAGAAAAAAGGAACCAAGTTATTTATTTGTAGTCCGTAGTCAAAATATTTACAAGAAAATGTCTGAGCTGCAAACGCAGTTTCTATTCCTTTTTTCGCTGAGTATTTTTAGGGAATGCTTAAGCAAATTAAGACCCCATCAGCAGTAAGATTTTAAGAAAAGTGAAAAGAAAAGCAGAGGCAAAGTGCAACAGTGAAGCCACTGTTCGGTCAAACTGCCTCTGGAGATGACACTTAAAAGGCCCGGGAACAAACAATCTTGACAAACATCTTATTATCCTCTTTCTCTCTCTTGCTCCCCTCATTTTCTGCCTCTATCTTAAGCGGTTCATGCACGTGTTGGTCAAGGACCGAGAGAGCCAAGACTGGAGGCCACTACCTAGTCCACTAAGTGCTCTAATTCTAAAATACAACTCAATATGTATGTATATAACATAGTAAGATAGCGAAACGAGAATTAAATTGTTAAACTAAAGTATGTAGACCTGATTTTTACATGAGCAATATAAATCGAGAAGCTGATATTCTGTGTGCGCTCCGAAATCAGTTTCTATAGTAGTTAGAAAATGATTTATAGCCATGGTTCACAGGACTGATTTATAGTAGCGGATAATGGGGCTAATTATTGGAGTCGTTTATTACACTAATAATGTAAGCATTGTTGAAGGAGAGGCATTATAGCCCCAAAAGTATGTATATGGGCTTGTATGTCTTTCGGGGGGTAAAGGATAATCCACCTTATGTGTTGAAAGAGAAATTTCAAGGTCTTTGAATGCCAACCGCGCTGAAAGCCTGAGGTCACTCACACACACACACACACACACACACACACACACACACACACACACACACACACACACACACACACACACACACACACACACACACACACACACACACACACACAGTGTTTGTGCGTCTTCTCCCTCCTCCTCCACTACTTGCCTTTTCTTTCCCTCTCTCCTCCCTCCCACCCATGTTTCCCATTTCTCTATTCTCTCAGTGAACTACCCCTCCACCCCCTCTTCCTCTAACCCTTGCTCCTGTCTTCCAGAGTTCACCTCAACTCCATTTTTTATGTTTTTGCAATTTGTTCAATCCACTCTTTTTCATCTTTTTCTTCAGTTAAATGTTTTTGCCAGCGGTGGTTGAAGACTGGAAAGTGACCTCCGTTTTCTAAAAAGGCAAGAACTTTGACTTTTAACTGCCTATATTCCATCTGTGCCCTCTTATTAGATCTTTTTCACAATTCCATGAGCAATAAGAGGGATACTTCGTTTTGTGTCATTGAGACTAAAACTCAAAGATTTAAGAAGCATCAGGTCGTCTGTAGCTTCGCACAAAAAGCTTCATGACAACTGTGGTCTTTCAGATAATTCAAACTATGCTGTATGCAGACAGTGTTATCATCAACATTTTTTCCTAGTTTACTGCCCTAAGATTAAACTGACCTCAAACGATCCCCCTTGTTTTCTCCCATTCCTGGAGAACTGTGTCAGTCTCTTCTTCCCCATCCATCATCTACCAACCAGTCCAACAAGGCGCCGCAAGATAAGCAACCGCATGACCTTCCTCCTTTCTCTCTCTTCTCCGTCTATCTATTCATCAATCTATTCCTTCCTTAAAGCTTAGGCAAATTATCTGCTCCATCTAATTCCTCCTCCTCCTGCTCCTGCCTGCTCTCCCTCAATGGATTCCTCTGGAAACAAAAGTTAACCTGGTTTGGATCAGATGCCAGAGAGCTGAAAGCCACAACCCCCAAAATCTATCTGCACAGACACCAAAGCTGCAAAATGCAATGACTCAAAAGGGGCTGGAGACATGCTCATACCACCTACACACTTAGGTACAAGCACACACTGGGACATGCAGGGAAAGACAAGTTCCAGATGATCAGGACTCCCACAGATCTCCAGTTGCCATGCCCACCCAGTGAGTAGAGGTGACTGGTGGTAGTGTGTGTGTGCATGTGCATCTGTGTGCACGTGTGTATGTAACTTAACCCCCATCATACTGCCACATGTCAGCAGCTGCTCAGTCATCGTACTATCTCTCTCAGACACACACAAGCACATTCAGGTACTATAGGAAAGTACTTGTTTCGGCATGCATGTAACCATGTCAGAGAAGGTAAGAGGGAAAGAAAGAGGCAAGCGAGGAAACTCGTTGGAGGGTAAGACATGCGTTTGCTGATAAACAAAGTGCAGTTTCCTAGGCGCTGGGCATCAGGTGAAGCTGATTTTAACTCCTGGGATTCAGAGGGACTCGAGGAGAACTTGTGACAGAGGTGACACCAAAACAACTGCTCTGTTCTATATGCAGATTTGTGGCGAATGCATCTGCTTACGCAATCTGACCTCGCTTGACCCAGTTTTCAAACGTAATTAAGCAAAGAAACAAAGAAAAACAAAGACTATTGTGAATGTGATACCGATGCCTTTTGATTAAGAGAAGAAAATCAGAGTTGTTATTTGACAAACATAGCAGAGGTTTTTTTTTAAATCCTGTAAATCAGGTCAAGCAGTTCCTCGTGAGTCCATGTTACCATTTTGTTTTCATTTGCAAAAATCTCTCCTTATAGCCCCGAAAGTCTTATGACTAATTAAGACTGCTAAATGACGCACCATTGTTTCTTATCAACAAGATGAGCAGCAACAGTCAGCTCCACTTTCACTTCTCACCAACATACTGTACATACATTATACTCCATCTACTCCCTTGTTCACATGTTTTGTCCGTTTCACTTTGTCTCACATTCAAAAGAGATTTTTGCATCAGTGAAGCAACAGCATCTTATGTTTCACCTTTTTTGTAAACCTCTATGTATGCACAGATCGAGATAAGAAAACTTCCCAATTCATCCTCTCTTGTTCTGGCCAGAGAAACAATAATACAGCAACAGAGAAATCTCCTGTCCTGAAAGTGTGCGTGAGAAATGCAACAGTTTAATTTAGCATCCAATCCCCAGAGTTTCCCAGAAAGTCTGTGGATATTGAACAATAATTTTCTAAATCAAAGATCTAAATCAACCACACTCTATAGTTTCAAGTAGGCAGATTTATGAGGTTTGTTTTCTTCAGACTGCTACAGTCATCTGAAAATCAAAATGCATTCAGCAACATTTAGGCTTTGACTGATCAGCATCCTCTTCCATCTTCAATACTCATTTATGAAATGTGTGGCAGTGGTGATCTGATTGGCCACAGCATCCGGTCTCATACAAAAATGAGGTGTTGAGCAGCATGGAGTCGAGGCGGGCTAACTGAAGACATGTCGCGATGAAAAAAACAAAACCACAAGTAAGAGGTAAGGAAGTTCCTGAACTATAGTGGCGGGCAACAGTTGCCCCATTTTCTTTTTATTCGTCTATTTGTCAAGCAAATTCAGCACCGAAGATAAGTTTGTAAGAAAAGTTGAAGAACAACGGTTTCAAAACAACAGTATTCTGAGAGATATCGTGCAATAAACCAGTTGTTGTGGAGAACTGTGCAATTATATCCAAAGTAACTGAATAGTTAGACAAAAGAATTTAACCCAATATAAGGTCTGAACATGAATTACCTCATTTATGCTGCTTTAAATTACCCACAAATTACTTGTTGATAGGAACCATCTGAAAAAATATGTTCCCAGCTTTGCACTTTGCTGCCTGCTGGTAGGACTGTGGCCTTTTTAGACTAAAAATGTGTCCAAAAAAAATAAAAAAATAAAAGCACCAAACACAGGCAGTTTTAGCCAGATTGTAATCTGTGAAAGAATCTCAAGCTCAATCAGACACAGGAAAACAGATGGGGGAGCAGTAGGTTGTTGCATATGTAACCCTAAAAAAGACACACACTGTACAAGAAATTATAGAGAGATTAAATTCAGTACCTGGGGAAACTGTATGCACCTCGAGGATTATGACAGAATTTATATGACATTTAAAGTGGCAAGATAAACAATGAACAGATGCAGCAGACAGTTTTATTGAGAGTGTGGACTTACCTGGAGTTCACACCATGCCACTTCCACCGTAGTCTCTGTGTCCAGTCCCTTGTACACAGTCTTGAAGGACCCTCTTCCAATCTCGATGTCAAATTTCAGGAAGCGTCCATCAGGGGAAGTCCCGACAGCCTTCGTCTCTACCTCCTCTATATCCTCTTGCACTCGTTTCTCAGCTTCTCTCTGCTCAGCTCGTGCTTTGGCTAGACCCTTCTCCTCCTCCGTCTCCCTGGCTTTCTCCTCAGTCGGACTACTAACGCTACTAACTTCGACCGGTTCTATCACTTTTTCATCTTTTACCAACTGCTGGCTACTCTCACACCCTCTGGGAAGCAGTGTGGCATCTGGCGGCTTGCCTGGTGTTTTGCCTGTAACATCCAATACTGCCGGGCTGGGCTCTTTTTCTGTCTCATCTGCACTTTGTTCAACACTGCTACTGGTGGAAACTTCAGCCGTGACACTGCACACACCTAAATCTTTCTCAGCATTTTGTACATGCCCCTCTGCAAAAGCCCCACTGACCACGAGACAAGGATGATGGGCTGCACCTTGCAAATATAAACCTCTCGAGGCCTCTCCTTCCCCTACATCTTGCACCCCGGGTCCAGGCCCTGAAGGCAGTGGCGACAGAAAGATGGGCCGCCCTTCAAAGTCTGGAGGCGAGGTGAGTATCACGGCTGCTTTGCTGGGCAGGTCCAAAGCTGTGGCGTTGGAGTCACAGATGACGCTCCGACGGAAGAAGCGGTGCTCGGCTGTTTTAGAGTCTCTGTCCATCGTGTGGCGCCTACGTCGGACCTCCGGTTGTCCACCAAGCTTCTCCACCAAATGTGTGTCGGAACTTGCAGAGCCATTCACATTCTTGTGAGGGGTCTGGGGTGATGGACAGGGAGAAGCAGAGGAAGGAGAAGGGGCTGGAGCGAATAATTTCACTGCTTTACTGCTACTATTACTTTCAGACATTCCTGCACAAGGCTCAGACCACAAAATAAAATTCTATATGCATAAATAAAAAAAATAGTATCTGTATTCAGACCAATATACACTATGTGTAAACTGATTGTTGGTGCAAATCTTGACCAGCAAGCTCCCTTTTCAAATGAAAAGCATTTGATCAAACTCCGGAAAAAGTAACAAAAAAACAAAACAATAAATCAAATCTATTGACTACAACAATTTTTTGTTGTGTTGTGTAGTTGTTGTTGTTTTCTCTAACAAGGGTTTATGAACTCTACTGCCCCTTTGCAGTGTCAACTTGTTTCAACAAGACATACAACAATTTCTGCAAGGCCTTTGCATACAGGGCTGAGAGAAGCCCCAGGAGAGGCTGAGGGGCTTACTCTTCGAGACTGGGGAGGGAAGGGACACAAGGCAGTCACAGGAGGGGGAGTGCAGGGACTGCAACAACGTGACACCTGTCAAATTAACACCTGAATCCATCCTGCTGCAAACATCCAGAGAGCAACCACCATGACATGGAAGAACTGGAGATCCAACAGACCAGTGTGGCCTCCAAAGAGTTGGAATCCAGTGTGTTACCGAGGGCAAGTGAAGTGTTTGCACAACAACAGCCTGAAGCTTCCTCTGTTCACTGGAGGCAGGGTTACACACAGAGGTGGCTGGCCTGCCTGTTAAGGCCAGACAGAAGGCTAGGTGAGCCTGGCCTGGCCTGGCCCGGCCGAGCCTGGCCCAGCGTGGTCTTCTTCTGCTCTTGTTGCTGGGGGGACAAAAAAAAAGAGAGACAAAAGAGAAGTGAGACATCAAGCTATATTTTCTTCACCCTGTATACAGTATGTACAGTACATTGCAATTCACAATCTGCTTTTACGTGACCGTATCACTGACCCAACCCACTTTACGAGATTCCCCAAGTGATACTTGATTCTCTGCCAAAGTGTCTCATAGGAAAAACAAGCTGTCAGAGACGGTGATATTTTACCATCAATGGGCTCGTGAGCGGGACAGGAAGTGAACACCGGCCAAATCTTGCCACAGAATGTTACAACTGGCAAATCTCTCCGTTTTCCTGTTACTTAAATGGTAAAATAGTCAAACTAGTACATGGTGGAGCTATCACACCAAAATGCAGGGCTGGGTGAATTACCAACAGATGTTATCAAGTTTTAAATCAGATAATATCAGCTAATTATAGATGAATTATTACATAATGTTGTGTCATTGAGTGAATGATACAGAAACCAGATAAATGTGGTTTTAACTTTTAAATTCTTGATGGACAGAAAACAACGAACACTTGGGCTGCAATGATTAATCGATTACTAATCTTATTTTAATTTATTACTATCGGAATTAATTTTCAACTCAGTTTGAGTGTTGTTTTTAATAATTAAAACAAACTTTCCTGGTGTTTCAGCTTGTGATGTGATATTTTCTGGTTTGCTCCACATAACAAAAGAAATTCATCAAACCGAATAATGTTTGTGGATAAAAGAAGAAGTTTGAGATGAACACTAATCTACATTTTTTGACATTTTATGGATTAACTAATCTATTGTGAAAATAATTGCTAGTTTCATCCCTAATAGCAATTATGTATTGTGCCAAAAAGGGTGTTTGCAAAGTTCTTTTTATAATATAAAAAGAATCACAATGTATATTATTATTATTATTATCATTATTATTATATGTGACCATTTGACTGGGATTTGGCCATGAGGAGCTTTAAATTCAAGCTCGGTGACAACAAAAGAGATCAACATCCCACCCCCAGTCTTTCCCTCCAAATCACGGCTGCATAGTTAATGCAGTGGAGTGAAGTAGCAGAGTGTGCACCTAATTGCTCCATGTTCCAAATTTAGCCCAAAGTCACCACAGCCTGGCTGACCCCAAGGGTTAGACTACTCTGTGTGGCAATTCAGCAGCTTAACATGAGAGAATGGGGCACTCTGAGATAGAGCCACTACACAGAAACTAAGTGCATAAGTGAGGACATCGTACAAGTGTATTACATTACATCTTGTAAAACAGACAAACTTCTGGAGGAGGTAAGAAATACTCTTGCTGACCAGCTGCTGCGTTTGGTGTATGAACGCTGGAAATCATTCACAGTCTATTTATTCACGTGTAAAACAACTTGTTTTCACGTCTTAGAAACTCCACTGTCACATATTTGTGAAGTCGTGTACAGATTTTCTTTAATTATATCAGTCTCCCGTGAAAAGGGAATTAAACTTGCCCTGACTGAGCTAATGTGTGCAAAGTCCTCACAGGGGTTTACAGTTTTCATACTCAACACCGGGGATTACACATGACCCATAAAACACATAATCAAGAATGACTGAGCAGAGTCTTCTGGTTTCCTCAGAGACGTCAATCAGGAAGTAATACACTGATTAGCCACCAGGGGGCTGGCTGCAAAGAGAACATGAGGCGACGTCCCACTTGACTTACAACACTAGATAACATGTTCCTGAGGAGTTAATGGTCTCAATCACTAGTTTCAGCTCTTCTACAGACAATACATGTTGTCAATTTTGTGAATTATGTTTCCATTTCGAGGAAACAAACAATAATGCATGGCATGTATGAGTGGACGTCGGTGTGACGGATTGCTTTTGTCCGGTAGGCGCCTGGTTGCAGGTGACGTCTGTGAACGTGTTTGCACAACGTCAACGTGTCACGAGCCAAATCGTGAAACTCAAGGCTCCAAAACAGAAGTTCAGATTCTCATGCCTCACATCACAACCAGTTGCCACTCGACTTGACCCCACAGGAGAAGCGGGTGAGGGATTAGAACTGACACCGTCACATTACAGTAGGTATGTGCCTTAAAGCAATCAGTTGCTGGCTGCAGCGTCATAAGCGTGGTTTTTATTTCTGCAATTATATTTCATCCCTGTGTTTTAAATGCTGCATGAAATAATGACAACAAAGAGATCAACATCCCACCCCCAATCTTTCCCTCCGAATCACAGCTGCATAGTTATTAATACGGATGAAATAATCCCTGAGATTATGCAGCCTGGGACTGTTTTGTGTTTTATGGCACCTACAGTATATCCACCCCAGAAGAAGATGGACGCATTTTACTCTAAACCAGATGTCTCAACTTCCAGTCCAGGTGTATATTACAGAGAAAAGACCTTGAGTGATTGACGAGCTAATACATTTCACAATACAATGACACTGACTGACAACATGGATGAAATTAAAAGGGGTTTAACAGGTTGGTGTTTCGTCTACGTCACAACACAAATCCCTCAGATTTAGGAATTCATGACCTGGAATTGACAGATACGTAACTGTTTATAAAACTGAATAACATTCATGTTTTAACTCCCAATATACATTTATATATACACTTTATAAAGCTCAACGACTTCTCTGTGACTGTGATTGACGTGTAGTGTATTAAAGAAATGAACCATGACAAGATGTTTTTGATTTCACAACAGTAAAAAGGAAGCTGTTGAGCAGATCTCGCCTCTCCTGGTTTGGTGTAACGGTAACCAATAACAAAAACTACATAAATAGTTGTTTATCCGCTTTCAATCTATATCAACAACCTTTTTTTTTCCAGCTCACCTGTACAACATTTGCAATTAACAGATACCTCACTGTCATCACAGGTGTCCCTCAACGACTAATTAGTTAACCTGAAATAAGCCTTTCATGTATTTCAACCAATACTATACATGGTTTATTATAAAAACAAATAAATGCAGAATTGCATTAGATACTCAAAAACACTTGTAACTGTTTTGGTGTTCAGGTTTCACAGGCTTCACGCCTAATATAATGCATGTAATCAGCTAAGCGTGGTCTAAACTGGAAGGTCACAGATGTTTTTTATCTAAATTTAGTGGCTGGCATTTAAGAAATGGTGCAAACTTAAATAAACTAGACATATCAAACCTTAAAGGGCTTATAAGTGTGTCTTACTAAATAGTTTATTTCGCTATACTATCAATTAATGAGTTAACAGTTTGTAGTTCAACCTACAAAAAAAAAAGACCAAACTAAATGAAATGAAAGTGGCACCAGTGTCTTTAGCTATACTACGAGTTAATAAGCTAACAGGTAAACATGAGACAAAATGTAGGAACAAGTTACGAGGAAATATTTACATCATAATGGTTGCAACTTGCCACCAGTTATTTTTAAGTGTTTTTAATTAGACACTGGTGGCTAACATTTAACAAATAACACAGAGGGGTGCAACATATCAACTAAAATAGAACGACTTAGTCTTTGAAAATACTTCTGTGTATTTAATCGAGAGGGAATTGGTTTCATTTCACTAAAAGGGAGAAACTAAATCCTAAAGAAAATTGATTTTTCGTTATACTGCTTGCTACAAGTTTTCTGTTGTGTTTTTAATTAGACGAATAACACAACTTGGTGCAAGTTATTTATATTATATAAAAAAAGAAGGTTCTGCAAACTCAGCTATAAAGTAAACTAATGGGTTTTGGAGATTTACCTGTGACTAAACAGTAAATGTTTTGCGGGGTTCACCCTGCCGCTGCTGCCGCTGCTGCTGCCTGTGGAAGAACTCAAGAAAACCAGGCTGTGACTGCTAACTTTACCTACAGGCAAACAACGAGACACGACCCACAAACACTCACGCTTTTGGACAAAGCGTCTGAATAGAATTTGAAATGTACCGTTACCTGTTACATTGGTGTGGGTTGACGTTGTCACGGTAGGAAAATTTTGGGTCAAAAACTTGATTTAAGAGCCCTTTTTTAAAGCCTCCTCTGCTGCAGTGGGGGTCCGCTCCGACTCACGGCGCTGTGTCAGTGGAGTGCGTCACTTTAAAGCCACAGTTGGTTGATGAAAATACCCCGAAAAAAATCTACAGAATCATTATTGAGTAGCAGCTACAGCCGTGTGTTTCTTATGAGGTCCGGCTAGCGACGCTGAGGGCGGGAAGGGCAGCGAGCCACGGCGGAGTAACACACACGCCTCCCACCGGGACGACAAGCCAAGTTCGCCCGCTGATGTCGCGGCGGCTCCGGTACTTCTCCCTGGCTGCCTCCGCTACCTCCTGGCACCAGCCTCGGTCACAGAACGCAGTATTCTCATCCGTGTCCACATCCAGTCCGTTCCTAACGCCGCCGTATCCCGCCTCTCAGTCTGAGCGATGTGATTAATCCGAGGTGACCCACGTTTGAGTGTGTGTTTTCTCAGACATCAGGCGGGGATGCGTCTGCTCCACTCACTGCTTTGCTCTGCTCTGACGATGACTCGACACGGCGACGGCCGTAAGCTTTCGTGCTGTAGAGCCAGTCAATGTAGCGGAAGTGAACACAGCTCATACAGGAAGAGTGTGCTTATTTCAAAATAAAGCAATTCAGCGTGCCTAAAACCACACACAAAATAAGCCAATTTTAAAGACACTTTCAATAATCTAATTTGAGGCATTTCATTTTGCAGCTTCGTTTTTCACGTGTCCTTATTTTTCCAAAGACCGACAACACAGTAAAAAACATTTAAATTCAGTGTTTGAGAATGAAAATTACGTTTTTGTCATAATTTATGTTTTTGTTTTGGTAGTTTTGTTCTTTTTTTACTATGATTATTACAATATAATATATTATTGTTATTATTATCATTATTATTATCGTATTTATTATTGGTAATATTAATATTAATAGTAGAAGCAGCAGTGATAGCGTTGATGCTGTGCATACTTATATGCTTGTTTTAATAACAGTGATAACAATGATACATATGTTCATAAGCATAAGCTGGATAAGGCTTTGCTAAACATATAATGTACACACCATGTCATATAATCATAATCTATATCCAATATATAGATTCATCTATTTCTTATAGAAATGTATTACCACCACATTGAACACGTATTCTTAACTTAATACATGTGTCTAAGTCAGATTGTAATCACAGAGTGAGTATGGTTGTTTTTTAAAAGTGCGAACTCCTTAGCCTACAGATATTCATTAGCAAAGCTTTTATTTTGACAGCCTTAACCGGAAAATACACTGTTGATCTTGACTAGCTTGTTGCGAGATATGGTGTGGAGAGAAAAAAACTGATCAACAGCTGCAGTGTCATCCAACACATGTCATTCATCATGTGTTTATTTTAATGTCTTCTGTTCGGTATTAACCTCTCTAATTGATACTTATTGATACTGTGTGTGTGTGTGTGTGTGTGTGTGTGTGTGTGTGTGTTCTCTTTAGGATCTTTTCTGGCATAAACACTGACCTTGTCAGGACCAGTAGTCATCATTTAGACCAAATCCTGGTCCTAATGAGACACCTCATTTCTATATTGGTTAAGTTTAGGATTTAAGATTTTAATTGTGATTAGGTTAAGGTTAGTGATGTAATTAACTGTTTATGGTTATGGTTATACTTTCTTTAGTGCAGTGCCCTAAGAAGAATAGCTGTGCAAACCTGTGTGTGTGCTATTGTTCCTTTTTCTATAATGATCTTGTTCCTGTTTGTATTTGTCATCAGGGGTCCAAACATTTTGACACCATACAAAAAAGGAATCCCCTGATTTAAATGTTCTCACTCACCCGAGCGTGAATAAATAAAACGATTCACAAAAAGAGGAACCGCTCTGACACATAATAACCACCACATATCCATCATACGTCCAGGTAGGCATCTCCCTCCTTAGCCTGAGTAAAAACTAGTTGCTTTTTATGAAGCAGAATTCATCAGTGCAAATGTTCTCTCTTAATATTTCCCATTTATGAAAGAAAAATCACAATATGCAATAAAGCTAACTAATCGATACAATAAAGGCCTTATCTTATCAAATGTAACTGTTATTTAAACTTCCACTGATAAGAGCAGGGTGATTTTCTCTGGATTGCTGTCTCTTGCACAATCGGCAAACAAACCTGAAAGTATTAAGTCCTTTGGCTGATGTATGGTTATATCTGCAATTTTCACAAACACCGGCTTTGTTGAGCAACGGGAGGCTGCACGAACTGGGTCACGGACTTGTTGTTCTGGGTCTTGATTTGACCACCAGGAGTTCAGGATTTGCAGCAGAACATGAATGAGCCTGTGTGTGTCTCAGTGCAGAGCATGGCATTCAATTTGGGTCCTGATTCCTGAGCCTAAAGAAGAGTTAAGGCACGTGTGTGTGTGTGTGTGTGTGTGTGTGTGTGTGTGTGTGTGTGAGGGGTGGGGGGTGGGGTTATTGCTCTTCTGCCTGTGCACACATATGCTGCACATGTTTATCCCGAACTCTGCCTGAGGCATTAAAACAATATGAGAGGTTTCCACAACAACATGACAAGTGGCAAGTGAGGACTTGAAGACGCCACTGAAGGTTTAAAATTTACACAAACTTTACGAACAACTGCGGAGAGAAACACACAGAGAATTCAGTTGCAACCAAGAGTGCAAATAGATGCTTTCTGTATTCTGATTAATCTGTGCGTTCGGGTTGTTATGTTGTCCAGAACATGTCCATGTTTAAATGCCCCCGGCGTCCTCCCTCACAAATGACCTCTGACATCTGGGAGACATTGTCACCCAGAGATCTGCTGCTTACTGAATATTTTCTAATTTTCCTGACCATTTCTGTGTGTGGAAAATGCACTGAGTTGCTGCTTATTAGATATTTGCATCAGGAAGCAGTTGCACTGGTGTACCTAATGAATAGAGACATAGAGATTAGGTTTAGGTTAATTGACGAGCAGATAAACCAGAACATGTCCACGTTTAAAGGTCCGCTGTGGAAGAAACAGTGACTCCTCCCCCTCCCCCCTCCCTTCCCCATGCATGTTAATTAACCACAGTGGCCTTTGCATGTCAGAAAGGTATTTTACACTTCTAAAAACTCATTTATGTGCTTTTATACTTCCCAACGGACGTTTAAGAAGCTAATACAAGATAATTTCTTTTTAATTTTGCATTTAAGATGATTACAATCGTTGCCAATCGTCGATTATTAATCACTACATGGTTACCCCCCTTGTGGTCCAGTTGCTACATTTTTCTATCAGCACAATTTTCATGTTGACATTCATTTATCTCCCTTGTTCTACTTTTACAATCTCTCTTATCCCACTTTAAGGGAAGTGTGGTGTATTATATATTACTGCACTGACACTCTTTTTTATTGTCTTATTCTTCTTCTTTTTTTAGACGCTGCATTTTTAGAGCATGGGGGATTTTTCTCAGTGCTGTCACTGTCACTCCATAAAGGCCCTGTATGCAGAGTGGGTGCAGTGGACCAGCCAGTGGGAGTGGCCTAGCTCACCGAACTGGCCTGTGATTGGTCAGATCCCTGGTCGCTACAGATTTCGTGGAAAAGGTGCAGAAGTGTAACTTTAATATTCACAACAAATAAATATGAAAGTCAAAGAAGAGAATACAAAAATCCCCTGGAAATAAAACACAACACGTGGTCTTTTTTATTGACTGTTTGCAGTAGCTTACACACACACACATACCTCAGCACAGCTCGGCCTCCTCCCTCAGTAAGCTGTAAAACTGCCCCAGAAAATGACTGTGTCACGATGAATGATTTATTCCACTCTCTGCTCTGACCTGTACCTGTGCCGACTCTCACCGAGAGCTGGCCTCAAGTGTTCCTGCGATACCAGACTGAAAGCAGGGACACGGCGGCGCAGCCTCGGGCGACTGAGATAGTTGCAGAGCAGGAGGTGTCAGTGACAAGAGACCTGAGTGTCAGATCCTCACAGTCCACGTAACAGACACACTGACCTTCTACTGGCCTCTTTTTCTCCAACTATAAGTTAAAAATAATGCTATGAGGGGACAGTTTTAGTGGCAGAATGTCCAAAGTTCACTTATCTTCACATACCTTCATACCTTTCATGCACAGCCACTACATTAGGTCAACAAGACAGCTAATAAAGTGGTGGGAGTGGGAAGGTGATTTACGGTTGACTTTCAAATCATTTCAAAACCAGTCCTGTCATTATCTGCTGCTCACTGGATGTTTTCTCTTTTTCCGTTTATTTTTGCCATGTTTGTGTGTAAAAATTCCAGCAGTTGCTGAAATACTCCGTACAACAACCGTACCATTAACATTAAAAGACCCTTTAATCACCTCTTTTGTCAATTCTGTTGCTCTTGACCCTGCGGTTGAACTGCTGTACCTAATAAAGCGGCTGAGTGGTGAGTGTGTGTCATTTTCATACACTCTCTACACATGATCCAGCTAATTCCCCCTATTTCTTAGCCTTTAAAGGGTAATTCCTGTATTTTTTGTGCTAGTGCTTGTTTTGGTCCAATAAATGGCTCGGACCTAATGTTTATTTGACATATAGCAAAAAGGTCTAACTACTTGTTTCTCTTAACAACTTCCACACTTTAGGCTGCAGGTCTGACTTTTTTCCTGCAGCATGTTAAGATGTTAATGAAATACCTTCAACCTAAATGTTTACATTGCACTGCGGAGTCTGGACACAGCATCCACTCCCCTACTTGAACAACTCTCAGTGAAAATACAAAACAGCGTCCACTGCAAGTGTCAAACGTAGCGCTTTTCTCTCGCCTTTAAACACAAACAAACTCTGATTTCCAAAAGAAAATCACGCTGGTGAATTATTTCTCTAGGAAGGAAGGTAAAGCGTTTGCAGGCCATTGTCCAGCGAAGAGCCGACTGAAGCGCTGCCAACACCCAACGCCTGCCAACCTTTAGCAGCTCTGTTTACACTGAGGAGGGGAATAGCCACGCATTCTAGTGCGGACCTTTAACATGTGAAGGAATGCAGAGTCATATCAAACTATAACTATCTCTTCTTTTTAACTTCTTTTTCAGCCATTTGTTCTGTTGAATCTTCACGCCTCGCTGATTTAAAAAAAAACAAAAAAAAGAACCCAGAATTGTTTTTATTTGACCTTTAACAGTGAAGCCCTTCGCTGAACAGTGAAAGTGAAGAAAGTGCAGAGGGGAAATGTGTGAATGTGAAACTCTACTGTCAGCACATATATATCTGTGTGTGTGTGTGTGTGTGTGTGTTTATAAGAAATGACAGTGAAAGTGTGACATTTGTTGACCTGATAAACCAACAAGTAACAGCCGGTTGGTTGAACTTGTCGCCTCTCCATCTGTTTTCATATTTCATTGTCATGTAACAGGCAAATTTTTACCTCTAAACCTTTTGCATAACACAAATGAAATAGGGTTAGGGAGGTTACTGAGGTTCACAACAGGCAAATAAGTAGAACAATATATTTTCGTTTCAAAATGCTGCTTCCCTCTGGTTAGCTCCATTCTGAAAGTCAGGTGTTTATAATCATGACTGACTCAGTGACTCTGACTCGTGTGCACTTATGTTATGTGCTATGTGACTGTGTCAGTGTCAAAGGATGTGCTTTTTTAAAAAAGAATGCTCCTGTGTTGTGTGACAGAAAAACCTGTCACTTCCCTGTTTACTCTGTCACTGTGTGCAGCTCAGAGACACACACACACACACACACACACACACAGACCTGTGTTGTCATTGGTATTCACTTCATTTAATAATAATAAAGATGGAAGACAAAACACATGAACACTGACGGCAGTGAAGTTAAGACAAAAAAACATGTTACTTATGACAAGCCAAGTGTGTTTTTTGGGTGAATAAAGAAAAAGAATAATAATACAACTAATAAAAAACTATTACTATGAATGAAAAGGAGTAGGAAGAAGCATCTTATGCTCATTAGCTACACGTATACATGTTCTTATTGTGAAAGATACTGTTTATATCTACAACTGGACAATAAACACGTATTTCTCTGCACTTTGTATGTTTTTATTATTTTAATCATCACTATTGTACGTTCTTATTAAGCACCATGACCATATACATTTATTTCTTAATATCTCTGTTGAAAAACAAGCAGGCAACACAGGAACTCTGTATGCTGTAGTTAAATAACATAACATTTTCACAAAACAACGGGCTTCTTCAGCTTTTTATGTTATTTCAATTTTTGTACAGTGATAGTTACAATGTTTGTTTTTTATATTCTACCTTTGTGAGCCTGGGAAAGTGCATTGAAGTCGACGTGTTGTTTTTGGCACATGTGACATTTCACCAAATCATCCACTGGGAGCAAATAGAGAAGCGAGTGAGTCATATGAATACAGTAACAGTGTCAAATTGAAAATCCCCTCAGCATGCAGTGCATTATTCTACCAGGTCGTGTCACTAAAGAGTCCTGTGTCTTCATCTCAGTCAATTAAAGCCATTAGAGTCTCCTGCTTGTTCTGTAAGATCTCTCAGTAATTCAACTGGACAAGACTCACAGTTTGGACCCTGGAGATTCTTTTTCCTCACAAAAAAAACCCACTACAGTCCTGTAACTATTATAGTATGTGAGTGAGCAGTTTGAACCTGTTTTTAAACCATACTTTTTATTTAAATGGCTGCTCTGTGGGATAAAACAGAAACACTGCTACTCGTTCTGTGTTTGTTTTTGCCACCTGGAAAAGAGGATTGAGGTGGAAACATTTGATGAGGACACACTTTATGGCTGAAGAACTTCGTGCCAGAATTAACTGCAAGGTTGGGTAGACTACGCTTTGCACTATACGGCAAGGAAACATTGTCCAAACCACAATGCTCATAAATACTGAAGTATGGCCTTGAAATGTAGTAGCCCAGTTACAAGGGTAATAAAACATGTTAAACTTTTCAGCCTGCAACCGTTTGTTCCACTTATGGTAAAAAAAAAAAAAAAAGGCAGCTTATCGTTCACATGTGCAGCTGCGTTTTGTTAGACTGTAAAATGCAAGATTAAAAAAGTGCGGCGCACTCGACGAGAGGCTTTGTCAAAAGATGTTCAGCAGCAGGTAGAGAACATTGCATTTTGTGTCATTATCTGCTGCCCTGATTGAAAATGTAATTTCCTGTTCCCCAGTGTGGGAAATGACTTACTGAGTCTGACTTTTTTTAATTTTCATGACACACACACACAGACAAAAAAAACATTTTCAAGAAAATGACTGTTTACATACTGTCTACGTTTTTATTTTGCACTCTCTGTCACCGTGTCTCACAAACAGACGGTATTGTGATCCTGGTTTTTTCAGCCTCCCACAGTGGATGAATCGCTTGGCTTTTATGTGGAGCAGTCGCTCGGTCTTATAAAACAGTTTAAAGGCTCACAAGCACTTACTGTACATAAAAATCACATTTTTTTGACCCGTTTTGCATTTTAGGTGCATTAAAAAGCAGGTTATTATTCAACCTTGACATCAGATGATGATGTATAGACATGAAATATACACATAGCTCATAAAGTAAACTGTTAATGCATTAAATTAATTAAAATAGTATGTTAGTGTGCTGGTAGACATCTTTGTTTTGCTGCCAAACCCCAGAAGGTGCTGACAGATATTTAACAAACACATTCTGTATGAATGTGGGAAAGTGAATTAGCATATTTATATTATTTATATTATTTATTTATTTTACTGACAAACGTCAAGAAGACGCCAAGTCTTCTATAAGAAGACATCAACTGCTGCTACATCCGTTGCCAAAGGTCGCCGTAGACTTTAGAACGATACAAAATAAAAAAAAATAAAAAACAACAACAAAGCAATCTTAATCTGAGAAACGTCAGTTAGTCACACAGTTTGCCGTCGCTGTGAAGTTTATTATTATGACTTGGCAACAACAACAATGTGTGTGTTGTGCAATATTATGCTGCTCTCTCTCTCTCTCTCATGTCCCGAGGCGAACTGTTCCTTCACATGTCTTTTTGCATGTGAATGTGATCATGTGTCCATCAGTGTTTGTGTGTGTGTGCTTGTCTATTATCACTTTATGAGGACCCAAAAGACCACAGGAAGCGAGGATACCTTCGGAATTTTTTTTAATAAACTGTTTATATATATACAACAGGGACCTTTCAGCGTTTAAAACAGTTACTACGGCCCAACTTAAAACCACTGCAGGAGCAGATTCTCCGAAAATATGAATATAAGACGCCGCGATACCCGACATTACAGAGTTCACGTACACAAACACATGCACATGCAGAATGTAGCCAACGGGTAGAGCTTCAGATAGAAAATAGCGAGTCTCCTCCAGATAAGTTTATTAGGTGACAATAACAGACTGTGAAAAATGTTATATAAGAGATATGAGAGAGAGAACACATGGGCTGAAGTTCCTTGTACAGGAGAAAAGTGTCCACACCAGCATGTCTTACGCAGTCCGTCTTCAACTTCATCTCTACCGTATTTTGACGCACGTGCATTACAGTCCCTCAGACGATTTTGAGAGGCGTACCGAGGCTTTTTTCTTTCTTTCAGTTTGGTCTTGTTCAGCAGCCTGCTCTTCTGCTGGCATCCTGTGTGTTGAAATACTTATTATTAGTCGTGTTATTGCATGGAGGACGGTTGATGGTGCAACAGACCAAAAAACACTGTTTACTACAATAACTCAACTTGTTTATTTAACATCTGGTGACACTTTATGGTCATTTTCTGTCATAATATAATACGTTTCTCATAACTATATATATTTATAGGTATACATATTCATATATATTAGGGTCAATGTTAGAATGAGGGTTAGGTTATGCGTTAGGGTTAAGGCATTTGCTGTTAAGGTCTGGGGGATGTATTGTGTCTATGAGTGTCCTCTCTAAGATAGCTGTACATAAATGTGTGTGTGTGTGTGTGTGTGTGTTTGTGCATAAAAGGCCTTTCATCATCACCAAAATGAGTGACTGGCACTGTGCGGTTATTGTGTGGTCGTATGTGTGCACACACGTGTATGACAGGCAGAGGACGACAGTGAGATATCACTGCCTGGTACACCGCTCTGTGTGTGTGTGTGTGCACCCTCTGTAGGACAATTCCTGGCATAAACACTGACCTTGTGAGGACCAGTAGTCCTTGTGGAGACCAAAACCCTGTCCTAATGAGCTAGAACCTAATTTCTGTGGCACTGATTAAGTTTAGGGCTGAGATTAGCCGGTTATGATTTGCACAGCTGTTCTAAGAGAACTAGCTGTGTGTGTGTGAGTGAGTGAGTGACCGCGTGAGTGAGAGAGAACAAGAGTACGAATGAACAAGACAAAGACAGAGGATTGTTTTTTCTTTAGTTGCAAAAAGTGTCAGGTGTTTACACATAGTCTCTCCTCTGCTGTTTAAAATATCGCAGTGGTGATTTAGGACAAGGACAAGGCTGTGAATTTGCATTTACCTCTTTCATAAACACTGTTATTTCAGGTACCTCCACCTAGGAAGTCGTCCTTTAGGCTGCATTTGTCCGTGAGCAGCATTTTTGAAAAAGAAAGTCAAGAACAGACCTTGATGACATTTTCTCTGGATGTCAGTTGTGACCAAAGGAAGAAAGTATTAGATTTTAATGCTAATCCAGACACAGATATTTCTTTTTACACAATAGTCATCTACACATATATATATATATATATATATGTATATATATATATTCATATATACATATATATACAAAAGAAAAAGGTCTGGGTTGCAGCTTTGGTCCAGGTTGTGCAATACCTTTCCACAACTTTGTTTACACAGTCTTCAAGCAAAACTGTTGCATTAAGCACTGAAAGGGTTGAAAGCCGAGGTGCCGCAAAATCCGATGAGTATTTATTCTCGAGGAGGCGGTGTTGACATTACACTGGAGTACAGGTATATGGTCTTTAGAGCCGCTGCTTTGACTCCCACATGTAAACACAGAAACACCCGGGGAACAGTCGACAATGTCCTTCATGAGCTACTTTACGCAGCGTAAAAACAGACAAAAGCTGCCTTTCTTAAGCAGGATTACATATTCAGCGGGCTGTCGATCAAAAACACCTCACTGTAAGTCTCTGTAAGCCAAACGGATAAGTCAAGTTCACCTTAGTCCAGGTCTTTCAGCTCCACAACTGTGATTCATTTCACGGTTTGGGAGAAGTCAGTGCACGCTGTAATTGGTGTCTACTGAAAACTCAGTTTCTAGGAATGAGAGAATGAGCAGGCTCAGTGACTGTCGCCTCATGCAACCACTACGTTTCTAGGAAAATGTGTGGGCAGGCCGGTTTATTTTTAACCTCTTCTTTGGGGACGACTGGGAATCTGTTGCTTAAACGGGGGGGGGAATCAATAGACACGTAAACTGCACTGTAACAGCCAGCATATTCACAAAGTGCAACTCCAGCAAACCCGCAAACACAAATGAACTTCTCAGAGAGCGGGAGCCAAGTTTAGAAGAGTTCCTGGAAACTTGTTAATGCAAACTGTCAGGGCAGAAAACGCAGTGAAAGGGAAGATGTTTCCAACTTTAAAAAGGTGCAAGAGCTCAGATCCATTTTGGACACAACTGCGTCCTTGTTTTGAGTTAAAAAAAAAACAAAATGCCGTGCAGTACGTGTCCCAGGGAATGGACAGGAGTGTCGTTGACTTCTGTCAAACGCAGTAAAAAAAAGGAACAATACTGACACAGTTTCCAGGAATCAGCCTGAGACCTCAACACTTGCTCTCACTGATAAGATGGGACAAATCTGGGCTTTGGTTCAGACAAGTGTGTGATTTACACACTTGAGTTTCCAGCTGTAAAAAGGTGATCTCATAAAAACATTGCTAAGATATTGTAGACTTAAGCAGTTGTTATCTCTCAGATCATTTGATTAACATTCTGATTTACATATTATGAAAAAAAAAAACATCCTGCCAACTGCACCTTTAACAATGAAGGTCACATATTATTGTACCAAAATATGATTTAAAAGGAAAAGTGACACAAACATAAAGTTCACTCCCACACCTGTGGCCCTGTGTCTTCACAGAGTGAAACAACGGTTTGCCGTGCTTACGTATGATGCTTTTGTTCACATATACTTAACATAATGAAATTCCTGCCTTTCAGGTGATCATTTTTTGAGGATTATGGGCTCAGAGCAGTGCGGTGTGTTTAATCACTGTTGACAAGTGTGACAGGACTCTCTGTGCTGGTGTGTTTGAACAGGAGAGAGCGAGAGAGAAAGAAAGACACACTTTGTTCTTTTTGTATTTCTCCTTCATTGTTGGTGTTGTGAGAAACAGGTCACTGAGAAGAATAAAAAAACAAAACAGTTTGCATATTAACTGATGTGTTATGTTTGTGTGTTATCACAAGTTACTTCTGGCTTCAATCAGAGAGTTAGCGACAGACCAGTTTCCTTCTCCCCCGTCTGTCTTCCCTCTTTCCTCCAAGTTTCTGTCCGAAAGTCAACAACAGCACATTCCTGCGTCACCTCGGCTTTAATTAAAGGCCATTCAACCTCAAAATCTAATAATCCTGCATTTTTATTTAAAACTGCGGCCTTTACATTTACCTTCTTCAGCATTAAAGCAAGATTATGCAGCTGATGAAAGAAGAAATAACACATTGTTTTTCAAACAGTGGAGAAATTAAGTAAACTCTTCTGTCAGTGATGTCACTTATGTAGTGAGTAACTTTTAAAGGTAAACAAATGTCATCTGTAGTCAATGTCAATTAGTTCACACAATGCTGAATAAATAAATCAGCTCTCTCTTGGTTTTTGAGCCTAGCAATGTTTAGATCTTGTGTCACCTGGGGATATTTCTGTGCTGCACACAGGAAGTGAATCATTTTATGTAAATACAGGTGCCAAGTACAAATAAAGGCCCCACACAACAACAGAGAAATTAATTCTCTCTCACAAGTGTAACCCAGGTCGAAAATATAAATATATAATGCCAAATTTATTGTAATGTACAATTGAATTAAACAAACTAAAAAGAAATAATAATAAGTTAAGAAAAGTTGAGATACTTCCGGGCCAGGTGATGTCACTTCCTGTTATTATTATTTCCTGGTTACTGAGCGCACTTTCTCTTTTCCAACATTCCACCTCAGACGGGACTAGAATCAGCAGGATAGAACTTTCACCAGTCAACGGTGAGTTGTTGATTTCTGTTTTGATTTTGACTAAGGTTGATTTTTAGTCTATAACATGTTAGTATTTGAACATTAGCCCATTAGCTTTTTATTTGTTAGCATGTTAATATTTATACATTAGCCCATTAGCTTTTTATTTGTTAGCATGTTAATATTTATACATTAGCCAATTAACCTTTTGTTTGTTAGCATTTTCTGTGTTAGCCTGTTGGCATTGGCTTGTCGATTTAACATTGTTTACACATGCAACAGTGTTTACAGGGTTGTTTGTTTAGAGATTAATGACTCATAGTTGGATTTATTGATGATTAGTTAACTCTTAACTCGATTAACTAATGATTGATTTAGTGATTGATTGATTGATTGACTTGGATGATTACAATAATGATTGTTGAATATTTTGAATGTAAGAAAATTTAATTTAAAAGGTTGTACAACTTGAATAATTATACCTTTTTTAAAGGAGCTTTATGATGGCGATTGAACCCCAAGAACAAGGAGAAAGGAGAATGTCTTCCAGAGATTCTGGTAGGATGTTGAACTCTTTAACTTTGGAACTAAAAAATGAGAAACAATTGAACTGGCAAGAACTGGAAAATGACTACAACTTAAGTAACTGGAACAAAAGTGCTTTTCAAAACTGGAAAAGTTTAAATCATTAAGACCTGTTTTTGTTGACTTGATTGTTTTGGTTTGTTTTCATAGTTGCTTATTTACTTGTCTTGGTACTTTGCCCATTGGGCTCCCATACGAATCTACAGTCAGTAATTTGATAACGTAAGTTAGTTAGTTGTTCATGTTGAAATAAGACTCGTTACACACGGCTGCAAGAAAAGAATGACATCATTATTTTCTGGCGGCCCTCCTTTGGGAGTTCTTGCAGCTTGTTCTTGGTGTCTGGGCGGAACTTTTTTCTTGTGTTGTGCCCGACTATCGGACTATGAATCGCGTTATCCAGGTATGTTAGTCCGACTAAGACAAGCTCGATTTCAGACCAAAGTGTTTACATGACATTAACCAAACCAAATTATTGTCGGACTTTTAACGTGCATTTAAACACTGATTGTTTCGGTTAATGAAGACCCAACAGAAGCAGAATATTAGCAGCAAAAATGTTGAATCCACAAACTACTTTTTGAGTTTATACACAAGAAAATGATCTGTCATCTTCAAAGCAAATGTTTGAAAATGTTATATTTGCACATTTTGTCTTAAAATTGCGAATAATGTGTTGCTGCACAGTATAACGGCAATAAAAAACGTGTAAACTCTGAACAGTGGTGCCTCAGTTCTTTACTGGGAATCCATCTGACCTTAGTTAAACCTAACAGGAATATGGCCGAATGTTTCTCTTGAGCAAACAGGCATAAATAGAAGGAACCTGGTTGGGATTTGCCTTGGTTTACAGTGGCTGGTGATTGAATTTACGGTCGTACATTGAGGACAAGACTGAATCTCTCATTGTGTTTGCTTGGTTTTCACTGTGGTTGCTTCATGTACCACTTTAAAAAAATGATTTTGCACAAAGGGAGAATAGTGTGACACAGACAAAGAGCAAGACAGAGGCTGAAAGAGTGTAAAGTGAGAGACAGAGCGAGACAGAGACCATGATGGGGTGAATGAGCCGTTTGTTTGTCCTCTGTGGCCTTGACTGGTGCTTGGTGCCTGGCATCAGGAGTAATTTCCTCTCATAACGGACACTGCCATCCGTGCATTAGCATTTTCGCTGCAGCAGGGGCAACAGTTGGTGCGTGAGTTTGCGTCTGATTATGCAGGGAATGGGGAAGACAGAGAGAGGGGAGCAGGGCCGAGACATTGACCTGACATCGCTGAGATCCACCATGCCAGCCAGCGGCCCCCTGCAGGTTAGTGCACCCAAATAAGACAGAAAACTCAAGGTAAAAGTTGCAGGACAAAAAAGCAAAAAATGTGAATACTCGCTCTTCCTCTCTGTGTCCAACTGGTTCTCCATCCCTGTCCCCTTCACACTTTCATCTCTTTTTCTCTGTCTTGGTCGATGTGTGACTCTAAATTGCTGCTCCTGTCTTAGCTTTGCCACAGAGCTGTGGTATGTCCTGCCTTTGTGAGAGCTGGGGATCAGAGGGTTGTTGTGTGTGTCTCTCTGGGTTCGGCCGAGTGTCTCTGATCTATTCTGAGACCAGGAATTGATCACGACATCCATCAAATATCAATTAGAGTCTGGCTGCAAAAGTTTATAGAGACAATGTAGCTGCGGGTCAACAGTGCAGATACTCGCTAATGCCAAGAAGGAAGGGTCTGTGGCTGTTGACAGGACTTTTATGAACAGACAGCTTTGTTTTTTTTCAGTAGTTTTGAATTTAACTGAAGTTTTTGTTGCTACTTATTGTCTGTGTGTATTGGTGTTGGGGTCAGTAATGTATATTCTTGAGACACTGGTATGGCAGTGTTGTGTATGGCAATGAGTCAATGATATTTTGGAATAATACTTGGCATTAAAAATCATCGCAATGCTTCAAAGTTGCCATGTGCAAAGTTTTAAGTTAACTAATCGACAGAATATCAAATAGTCTTTATCTTATACCACTTTGTACCTCAAGAGGCGATAGTGAGCTACTGCACATACACAATGTCTTATATGTAACCTGTATGATTTGTCACTCTCTGTGTGGTGGGGGTAGGGTTGTGGAAAAAAGAGCAAGACATTGTTTGTACAGTTTGAAAGAGGGGGATGCGAGAACATGGAGGAGGGAAGAAAAACTGTTGTGTGTTACTGTGTTTCTGTTTCCCATCTTCCTTCAGGGGCCTAAAACATAAATGGCCACAACAGATTAAAAAAAACAAAGAAACAAAGAGAAAAAGCGACTGAGGCTATACATAAATACACTAGAAAGGCGGAGATGACTGAACACACACACACACACACACATACAAAATAAAACGCCAATAAATGTGAGACAAAAACAGGACAATGGAAGACAAAATAAAAGTCTTCAAAAAAATCTAATTAAAAGTTTAAGTTCCAGGAGTCATGACAATGAACAATAAAGTGATTAATTCAAGTGATAGAAATGGAAATGGAAAATGTTGTTCGACACAAAGTTCTAGATTTAAATCTAACATAGATCTGTGAAACTGATCAATAAGAAACACACACACACACAGAGTCCATGTATGTGCTCTGTATGTGAACATAGAGAATATGTGTCACAGATGTATCTCGTCGAGTGTAAACAGTGATTACCGTAACCACAGTGAGCTGTTGCAGTAGAGGCCGGGTGCACATTCTCACAGCGAGAGTCAAAATGACTAACTTAGCTGTAAATGATGATAAAGGATCACCAGAGACTCATGACACAGTTTGTGCCAAATGTCGGCCGTTTTGAATCTTATCCTCGCAGATGTGTGGAGAAAAATATGCAGGATTTTCATAACGGCAGATGTGAGAGTACAGAATGTATAATTAAGAAATATTAATCTGTATTTCTAATGATATTCTTACATCATGCGTGTTTGTTTTTTTTGTACAGTATATCATATTTTACATGCGGAAGGTGCTTAAAATAACCTACTTACAATAGAATGTGACAGACTGGTGCTAAAAAAACACATTTTCATTGTCTATCTAAAAATAAGTCACAGTTCACTTTTTATGAACAAAAAAGAAAACAAAAACAGCCTATTTTGTGACTTCTGCACAAGTATTTTTACTGTTAAAATATACAATATAAAATGAATCATAACTTTGACTCCACAACCCATTGTAAAGCCTGACTATGTGACCTATAAACACACACCCCCAGAATGTCCATATAAGGAGTTGTGTGTTATTCCCACGGCAAATTACTGTGGGTGCTTTGATTGATTTAACATTATTTTATTACCTTAATACTTGTCCAGTTTTTTATATTATCAGCTTACCAACATGACCTCAGAGACTTTGAATACAATGGATTACGTCAGTGATACTTTTACACTGTAATGTCGTGTGAATCTGTGCGGTTCATCTACTACTTTAATGTTGGAGTAATATAAGAGTCTGAGTTGTCACATGAAACCCTTGTACGTCAAAAGTTCAGACGGGTCACTTTGATCATTTCATCTGTTTGATTTTCCTCTTAGTTTGTGACATTTTATCACCTCGCGGACATAAAACACTCAAACCAGAATCAAAGCGAGGCGTGCACTTGGCTTAAAATCAGATTTATGCGTCTGTGCGAAGCTGCCGTGATGAATCTATTTCTACGGTGCGAATGCTTTGCACCTCTAAGTCACTCTCTATGTATAGAGCAGAGCAGCCGGGGGTGGAGCTGTGACACAGCGTTCTTAAGAATCGCACAGTCTCTCCAAGCATGGCAGACATGACTCAATGACTCTGACAAGAGACAGAAGCCATTAATAATTCAATAAGTAATAAAAAAAATGATTCAGTTTACCGAGAAGATAGAATAACACGGTCTTACTGCAATATTAATATTAAACTTGAAACTGTACTGTACCTAGAATAAATAAAAATGCAATTATAAATTTAATCAACTTAAATTGAACATAAATGAATAAATAAATGTACACTCGGAATGAAATGCAGAGTCTTTTAATGTTTGTTTTGGTTTTGTCTGGATACTTCAATATTTGAAGAGTGTAAGAATTAGTGATGATCTAATTGTGATAATAGTGATGAGACTGTAGATGGCAACATAAATGCAACGAATGAATTCTTAAATTAAAGAAAGTCTGAATTGTGATATAAAAGTCTGAATTCTGATATTAATGTCTGAATTCTGATATTAAAGTCTGGATTATGATATTAAGGTGAATTCTGAGGGAAAAAAAAAAATCAAGATTCTGAGAAAAAATGTCTTTTCTTTAAGCTCAGAA
Organism: Solea senegalensis; assembly: GCF_019176455.1. Taxonomy (NCBI): domain Eukaryota; kingdom Metazoa; phylum Chordata; class Actinopteri; order Pleuronectiformes; family Soleidae; genus Solea; species Solea senegalensis. Next base: position 29,174,812 of record NC_058023.1, on the reverse strand, counting down.
TTCTGACTTTATTCTTAGAATTTGGATTTTAATCTGAGAATTCTGACTTTCTTTAATCTCAAAATTCATGCCGTTTTATATTTTTCTACTTTCTTTCAAAAACTCTTTTTACACGTGGCCCTAATACTCTTCCATATATACAAATATAATAAAATCTGCCATAATCTGTCTTTACAGACTCTCTCTTCAAACATGTGTTTGTTGTTGGGCTAAAAATAGTGAGAGGAATCTATGTCACAGTTGTGTTTACATCATTTGTGTGAAGATTCTAATGTCATTTATCATTTATCACCATGCAAAAATAACTCTCTTTAGCTTGTGTGTGTGTGTGTGTGTGTGTGTAGTCACAGACTGACACGGGAACATACCATTGAGGCCACGGTGGGAGACACCTGGAGCACTGGCACTGAGATCACAGCAGCCCTTACATGCGCAGCAGCTGATTTCACACTTCACGTGTAAAGTCATTTCTTCCAAGTGAACGAGCCTGAACTCGCCACGGAGCTGTTTTTGGCAGTCACCACGGGAGCAGGGAATATCTTACATGTCACTCACAAGGAAACAAATCAACAGTAATAATAATAGTAAAAACTGATGCCTATCCAAAAAAATATGTCTCTTAACACACAGTAGCATGTGTTTTAATTGTGTTGCAGCGTTGCTGTGTCCCTCCATGATTACCGTCCCCTTTCATCGACTCCTTCCCACTTCTCTCACCTCCCAGAATACATTTACTGTCTCTCTTTGACATTACATGTTTGTGTGTGTGTGTTTAGCGTGTGTAACCCCGTCTTGGCCCCTGCATGGCAAATGCCACATTCTGAGTGTGGGTGTGAAGTGCGAGAAAGTGTGTGTGTGTGTGTGTGAGTGAGTGATTCCGGGAACTTCCCTTTGAGTCTTAACTGAGTCTCGTCTTTAAACGTCTGTTGTTACGTAACAGGTGTGTGATATAAAATATGCTTTGTGAGTCCAGTCTGTGGCACACGTGTTCTCTAAGGCTCTTGTATGTTTATATAGAAACCGATTATCCGCTGCTCTTTTCTCCAACATTTACCATGAAGCCTTGTAGTGTACATGTATAGATTGGTAGATGGAACAATGTGGTTTCCTAAGACACTTGGAAAAAAAACACTTAAAGTCCAGACATCTAATGGTGACACAACAAATGGACTTTTGCTTTTGCTGTTTCAAGCTCCCGTAGAAACACACAGCACCTGCGTACTTTAGTTTGAATGAACTTCATTAATTTAGCTGTTACCAATTCAAGTAGTTTTTTTTAGAGTTTGTCAACCATTTTCTTTTGTCAGTGTATGTACAGGCGTTTTTCTGACTCTCTCCTCTCTGGTGTTAAAGACGCTGATTCGGCGGCTTCAGCGTCTTTATAAACAGCGCGAGTGAAATTACCGTAATAACCACACGTTGGCTTTGACATGCGACTTCTCTGCATTCAGATACTGTTGGATTTTTTCCGATAGCACAAACCGTCACTTAATTAACGTGTCTGCGATGCGCTTGTGTTAAAGGTGCACTCTTATATGGACACCCTGGGTGTGTGTGTGTGTGTTTATAGATCACATATTAGGCTTTACAAAATGCGTTCTTTTTTTTTACCATGTTCTTGTGTGCTGTTGAGTCAAAGTTATGATTAATTCTATGTAGAAGTGATACTGAAGTGAAAACAACCTTAAAAACAACCTTTTCTCCACTCACTCTAAAACGTCTTTGTCAACATGAAAACACAAAAACACACTGTGAAGTGCTGTCAATTCTTAAAACATGGCGACACATTTATCTTAATGGTGCCCAGCCATCATAAACAAACAAAACAAGGTTTACTTCTCTGCACTATAATGAATGGACTATTATGAAAAAACACAACCAAAAGGACTGCTGTGGATTCCTTTAAAAGCGCTGTGGTTTTCATCCTGCAGTCGTCTGATAACACACGCTCACAGATATCCCAGTGTCAACACATGGGTTGTGTTTAGTGTAACAGGGTATGTGCTTCCATACCATACCATACCATACCATACCATACCATACCATACCGTACCGTACTATACTACACAGCCCTGTGTGAGACACCGATCATTCCACAGTGGAGACGTTTGTTTTGTCCCGTGCACATGTTTGTGGTATCTTGGTGAACAAATCTATAAAGTATATAAAAGAAGCATTGTTCGTAATGCTTAGGTTTACATGCCCGCTTTCCCCCTGTCTTCATATGTCCCTCGTTTTATCCTCTTCTCTTTTTTAAGCTCTGCCTGTTTCTCTTTACATTCCTCTTTTTTCTCCAACCTCCGCCGTCCAGGGGGTAATGTGTGTTTTCTTTTCATTTGCGTTTTTGAATATGAAACAGCTTTGCAGTACTTATGTGTAATGTATGCGTTTGTGTGTGTGTGTGTAAAATAATAGTTTGTATGAGAAGAGCACAGAGCGGTGTCTATGTCTCGTGCTCCAGTAAAATACAGCAGATATAAAACATGAGTGTTGTCATCACAGACACTTGAGTGGGATTTAAAGTCTTACTTTTACTTTTCATCCGTTGAAAACCCCCCCTCTCTAAGCCTGGCATGACAGTGTTTGTCATATAACTGCAGTTTAAATGCAAACAAATGTCAGCTCCATTCAAACCATTGTTTGATGAGTTCACATAATGTTGATTAAGCCTAATCAGCTCTACACGACTCTCTCTCTCTCTCTCTCTCTCTCTCTCTCTCTCTCTCTCTCTCTCTCTCTCTCTCTCTCTCTCTCTCTCTCTCTCTCTCTCTCTCTCTCGCTCGCTCGTCACTACACTGCACACAGGAAGTGTAGAGAAAGCTGTAAACCACAACAATATTGCGGCAGTAAAGCCGCACGGAGAGGCAGCACAAAAACAGAAGAGGGTCAGGGAGATAGAATAAGAATCATAGAATAGTGATAGAATAAGAGGCTGGACAAAGGAGAATATTGAGTACTGAGAATGAAAGAAGATCTCTATCTCACGTTTTAGTATCGGCTCAGCTTGCTTGGAACCTTGCCAGAGCATGTACGAAAAAAAAGAGCGCCAGGTACTATCGCTAATGCCGAGCCGAGTCGTGCTATAACTGTATAGTATTGTGTTTACAGTTTTAAAATGCATTACTATGAAATATTAGGATTAAAAAACTTCAATTCTTACACATTAAATACAATACATTTTATTTTTTAACAACATAGAATACTGGGAACATTAGAAAATATGTTATGTTAACATACATTAAGCCTTGACCTCCTGACCTGCTATCTGTTATTAATACACATAACACGTGTCACACATTGGTTCCTCTATACACTTGACCCAGCCATGAAAAAGAAGAGGAAAATCCCCTTCCCAGTGCTGAGGAACATAGTAACTCACACTTTTATAACTCTCACACACACACATATAGGGCTACAGCTGTACATAAATCACATGTGCACACAGACCTCTAAATCCTACTTCACTACATGTCAATCTTTTAAGACTTCACACTTAGCTCTGCACCTTCAACTCATTAAAGTAACTGTTTTTTTAACACTTCATCAAGATTTATTCAGTTTTGCAGAATGGTTCGGTGCTTATTAATGACACATAATAACAAATGTAACTGCAGAGGTGTGCGCCTGTAACTCCGCTGCTGCTGTTATTGTTGTGTGCTGTACTTGGACAGCAGCCAGATGCATGCAGCGGAATATGCAGCCACACACGTGCGGCCACAAGTCCATGAAAGAATAAACATGTAAAATGTCACAAACATAAACAACGCTCATGAGACTATGAGCGTGGTGGGGCCGGATCATTGTTTGTGCTCAGTGAAGCAAAACTCATCTGTTCCTCTATCTTTCACATGTGTATTTTCTGCCTCCTATGGTTAAGCTCTGTGCATCTGCAGATAAACCAAACTGTTTTAATGTTTGTCACGATATAATAGGTAAAAGCATTTTAATAACTAATACGTTATGAAGATTGATATAGAAAATGGTACAAAGACAAAGTCATTGGCTCTTATTTTGAAAGCCAGAACAAGCCAGAAAGTGGTGGGAAAATAACATGCAGTTAGCTAGTCACTGGTTCACGTCACTTTTGTTTATCATGGAAAAGTGAAAATTCATTTTGGGAGTTGTACATTTGTTTTCAAAAATGTACAATCCCCCTCCCTAAGAATTGTAGTTATCCTCGTCATTATTTGCCAAATGTTCTATTTATTGCTCTGTTTTTGTGCATCATAAATATGTTTTTCTTGTGAAGAAGACATCATTTTATATCAGAACAAGCACTTTTACTTTGAAATTCTGTCTAATATCATCATAAATATCTTACTGTAGTTATCCTCGTCATTATTTGCCAAATTTTCTATTTATTGCTCTGTTTTTGTGCATCATAAATATGTTTTTCTTGTGAAGAAGACATCATTTTATATCAGAACAAGCACTTTTACTTTGAAATTCTGTCTAATATCATCATGAATATCTTACTGTAGTTATCCTCGTCATTATTTGCCAAATTTTCTATTTCTTGCTCTGTTTTTGTGCATCATAAATATGTTTTTATTGTGAAGAAGACATCATTTTATATCAAAACAAGCACTTTTACTTTGAAATTCTGTCTAATATCATCATGAACATCTTATATATTGGCCGCCCGCTACTGAAAAGTTGTGGTTTTTTCCACTTTTTTTCCTCTAGACCGTCCACAAGAGAAGCTCATTGGCCCCTAGGTCATTTGAGTTTGACACCCCTCAGTTAGATAGTTTGAAAAAACCAATTCCCATGATCCCACACTTCATCCCAATGTCACCAAACCACGTCTTTTTGTCATTGTTTTGATTCAAAGCTGCAGAAATCACAAACAAAGAGAGGAATCGGGAGTAAAATCACAGAGAAGGGTGTAAGTGGCAGGGGAAATCAAAAAGAATCTGACCTCCCGTGTTATGTTTTTCAAACGTGTTGCTACGCTGCCTGCGGGGCTGCTGGTCCATGTGTGAGTGGGGTGAATGTGTGTATGAGTGTGTTTATGTTAATTGAAGGGTGATCTAAAGGTAAACACAGTTTGCTGCAGCTCTGTTTTCCTTCCCCTCCAGCAGGAGCGTTCGCTCATCGAATAAGACCGAGCATGTGTGTGTGAAAGAACCCAGGCCTGGATGTTGCCCGTCACTGATGAACGCTGACATTATGTAACGTATATACAGTATATTGGTGAAACGTGTGTCTCGTATGGCTGCATGTAGTGTCGAGGACTCACGTTCTGCAGAGAAAAATCGCCAACATTCTCCCTTTCTCATCATTTACCATGCTGGGAACATCTGAATAAGCTTTAATTAACAAATAATATCAAATAAGTCAGTATGTGTGCTAGTAAAACCAGAATTAACACTATTATCACTTTGAAGACACTATTAAACAGAGTTTATGTAGCTGTCATAAATATTCACCAGCTATTTATTAACAATAATTGGACTAGGGTTTCCTTATACTTTAGAGAACACATGGGCAACATAAGGCCCCAGGGCCGGATCCGGCCCGCAGACTACTTTTATCTGGCCTGCCATTTCCACACCGGTTACCTCAAGTTGCAAATACAGACCAAACATTTCAGTTTTGCACCTTCACGTTGATGGAAAGTAAATAGATATTTAAATAAAAATACTTGAATAAATATTGCAATAATAAAACACAGGAAATGAAATGTATCAGTGAGGTTACACATCACAGCTTTTTGTATAATCTGGAGTTGTGTTATATTTCCCAGATAATTCCCAATCATTAAATCTGATAATTGAAACTGGTCAAAATAACATTAAAAAAACATTAGACATTTAGACATTTCATGCTTTTTCTTAAAGCTCCAGTGTGTAACTTCTGTTTCCAATACACTGTCAGTGCAACCATTCTCTTTCATGTTTCAGAGAAGCAGGGTTGATCCCGTAACCTCAATCTGATCAGCTTCATCAGCTTTGTTTGAACTCATTTGGTTTGAATGTAACAGCAATTGTTTTTTTTACAATATACACGGTACAGCATGGGCCACACGGCGTCACAGTGGTTAGTGCTGAGGCCTTGCAGCAAGTCCCGGGCCTGTGACCTGGTCAGTACATGGACCTTTCTTCATTGAGTTTGCATGTTCTCATTGTGTGTGTGTGTGTGTGTGTGTGTGTGAGAGTGAGAGAGAGAGTGAGTGTTTTCTCTGGCTTCTCCAGTTTCCTTCCACAGTCCAAAAACATGCAGAGGTTAACTGGACACTTTACATTGCCCATAGGTGAGAGTGTGAGACCGTATGGTTGTTTGCCTTTGTGTGTTGGTCCAGGGTGTAACCCGCTTTCCACCCTGTGACAATGGATGGATGGATGGATGGTAACCATTACATTTAATGTGTGTGAGGTCATGTGTGATTGTCGCAGTGTTTGGAGGGAATGTGGCGACGATGGCGATGGTGAGGCTCTGTCTTACTTCATCCAGTCTGTGCAGCTGATGTCGTCTGGTGCCCGCGGTGCTCATGGGACTATTGTTGATTTCAGCACAATGAGGTCACGCCAGAAAGTGAAACAATGACACTCTGTTATTATTATTAATGGTCTTCTGTTTAAAACCACCATGGTCTTAAAGGAACACACACTCTACTTTAAATTAGATAGTGAAAAATAATTGCATATTTATCTACATTTTTCAGTTGTGTGTGTGTGTGTGTGTGTGTGTGGATGTTTTGATATTAAATTATTACGCAGAGAGACTGTGGGAAATCCCAGTCTCTGGTGCTTTTGAGAGAGAAAATTGCATGGCATTTGAAAACATGTGGGCTGTGAAGTTGCTTTAAATATGTCTTTGGGATTTAAGTAGTGGTTAGTCGCAGCACGCTGAAGACTCTCACGGGCCCGGAACGTTAATCTTTTAACGGCATTTTCTTTTTTCTTTTTTTTTTTCTATTGCCAAGAACCTGTTGAGTTCAAATGTTTGTTGTGTTTAAAAGTCTCTCAGGACCAACAGGTAAACACACATAAGCCTCTACAGCGAGTTGTACATGAACATGTCAACTGTGTGTGTGTGTGACGGAGAGAGAGAGAATATATTTGTTTAAGAGGAGTTATGGCTGTTTATTTTCACTGAAGAGGTCAAGGGGGTAGATGCAAATTCCTGACTGACCAAACACACACACACACACACACTTTATGCACACGTACTGTTGAATAAATGAATTAAAATTAATTTAAAATCTTTTTTTTTTTTAAATGGTTTTTATTTTATTTTCCCTGGCTTCTATTCTGGAAACAGTCAAAGACATGATCAATCATCTGTGGCAAATTCAAGTGACTTTTTTTTACCCCCTCTTTACTCCATTTACCATTTTTTGTACAAGACTGAGTAGTTTAGATTACAAAAAATTAAGGTTAGTAGTGATATGATTTTTGCATATTTTGATCAATTGTGTGGGAAATAATTGCCCCTAGGACGAGTTTACTTGCCAACCCGTGTTGTAGAGGCTTATGTGTGTTTATCTGTTGACTCAGAGTCGAAGTCTGAGCAGAAGGGATTCAACATATGGACAGACTTACTCTATCTTAACCCTTAGAACACGGAGCATATTAAAACGTATATACAGAGGCTACAAGAATGTGCAATACAGAGTCTTATGTCCTTTTTTTCAGCACAACCTATAGGTAATCTGATGAAATGATTTTGTTTTCCATGTTCAGGGTCAAAATGAAGACATTTCTTTTAAAATCTTAGCAGAATAAAGTCGTAATCTTTCGAGAATAAAGTCATATTATTATGAGAATAAAGTCATATTATTATAAGAATAAAGTCATAATCTTTCGAGAATAAAATCGTAATATTATGAGAACAAAGTCGTAATCTTTCGAGAATAAAGTCGTAACCTTTCTAGAATAAAGTTGTAATATTATGGGAATATAGTCATAATCTTAAAGTTGTAATCTTTCGAGAAGAAAGTCGTAATATTAGAATAAAGTTGTAATCTTTCGAGAATAAAGTTGTAATCTTTCAAGAATAAAGTTGTAATTTTACGAGAATAAAGTTGTAATATTATGGGAATATAGTTGTAATCTTAAAGTTGTATCTTTCGAGAAGAAAGTCGTAATATTATGGGACTAGAGCTGTAATCTTTCGAGAATAAAGTCGTAACCCTAACCTCAGCAGCCTAACTTTAAAACATGTCTTCACCTTAAAATGGAGTCGTTTTGGGGACTTGAGTTTTGTCTCCATAAGGAAGACAAGTCCCCATGAGGTCCCCATAACATAAGGAATAGCAAATAGACAAACACACATACTGTATACACATGTATTGTTGACATCTACACCTCATCTTGTTGTAAAGGTGGAAGTGGACAGTAGTAACCTGCCGCGTGGTCGGTCATATCTGTCATGTCATGTTGAGCAGCATCAAAGTCGTACGTGACTGCACTCGTAAAAATGCAAAAACTTCAGTACATTTAACATCTCTTATGTCTCCGCTAAGAAATGTCGACAGGAATCGAGATTTTAAAGGATCGCACACTGTGGTTTTGGAACATAGTTTGCACTGACCTAATCCTGCCGTAAATCCTGAGCGAGCAAAAGTTTTAGGGTTTTTTACACCAGTTATTTTACAAATGCATACACACGTGTTCCAAAAAATGTGATTGTAAAATAAACATACCGTACGATCATTAGATCTTAGTTGGCCTAAGACGTTTTCACAGTATTGTATATTGAGGGAGGAAACCCAGGCTCTCAGGAAGCTGGGAGTGTCACTTTAAAATGTCTGTTTGCTAATAAAGACCAGAACATATATATATACTGTATGTATGGATATGAGTTGGTTGGAATGGCCTGTGGGGGTGACAGGATAAGTGATGGTGAATGAAAACCAAAACTTTATTGTTTGACTATTAGATTTGCACGATATGTCGTCTTTGTTCCTGAAGCTGTGTCCATGTGGTAACTATTTACCTAAGCACATTCCTCTCCAAGACAAGGACATGTGTTACTATCGCATGTCTACACTGTTGTTGTTTTTAAATGATGATTTATGTGGCATTGGTCAAGAATATCGTGACTTTTAAGGAATACATGTGGATCGGCTGTGTTTAATAATAATAATCCACTCCTGCGATAGAAAGAGCTCAGGTTTGTGAAGCTGCCTTTCCGACAGATCAATCTGAGATTGCTTTCACTTTTTTGTTTTCCTCACAACACTCCCTCACCAGACTCCACTTCAACTGCATCCAATCACATAGCAGCAACGCGTGGTCGAGGTGAGCTGCCGCACTTTAAACTGACCATCAGAATGGGCCATTTAAGTGACCCTGAATGTGGCATCGCTGTCAGAGCCAGACCAGCTGGTTCTGAGTATTTCAGAAACTGTTGCTCTAGATAGAACCATGTCTGGGGTTTACAGAAAATGGTCCAAAAAAGAGAAAAATACCCAGAGGCCAACCAGCAGTGCATGAATTGCCTTGTTGACCCAGACGCCCAGGCTGGTTAGAAAAGACCGAAAATCAACAATACCTCAAATATCCACATGTTGCTGTGAGCTCCACTGGCTACCACATGAAATTCAAATCACTGACGCTAGCCTACGAAGTGCTCCATGGGTCTGCTCCCACCTATTTAAATGCTCTCATAAAGGCTTATGTTACCCCTCAACTACTCCATTCATCAAAGGATTGTCAATACAGACTCTTCCACGTTGGTGGAATGGGGTGAAGTCTGCCATCTCTGATTGCCTTGTTTTTAATGTCATCATGCTGCTGCCCTCTTGGCCAGGTCTCCCTTCCAAAAGAGAGCTTTATTTAACCCGTTTAAATAAAGTTAAATAAAAAAACAAAACAAATTTAGGGGCAGTGCTCCTGTCTCAGGCTGAGGAGTGCCCTTATGATGGTCTGCTCAGCCACGAACTTTATATAGGTATTGTGACAGATAGATACAAAGCAGCAGCATTGGTGGAATTCTGGACACAGAAAAGGTGTGTGTGTGTGTGTGTGTGTCGTAATAAAAGCCAGGAAGTGCTCAGAAGGAATGTCCTGCAGTGTCACACATGGCCAAAGCCCGGAGGCTCGTATGCCTGAAGGACATTTAAACTGGGAAAAAAAAGAAAGATTTAAATCCAAAAGAGTGCTGTACAGCTAAATAAACACACACTCACACTATTCTTATCGTGTTTGTTTTAGATACGGTCACAGTTAGTGTAAGATCTCATTTTTTGCGACTCCAACTTGTCATTGAAATGGGCTGTAATTACACCAAACCACAGACATTGTTAGGACTGGTTTTTAATCACAAGCTTCTCACCGAGCTTCTTTGGTGAATTACAGGATTAAGATAATACAACCTAACCGTAATGAGTTTGGAGCTGGTCATGACACGCTAATGATTTTTGTTCTCACACTCCGAGAACACAAGAGATGATGAGGAACATTACAGTTTCACATCAGCGGTGGTGTTTTTGGCTGGTATGATGTTGTTTTTTTAAACGGGTTATTCCCCATCCCTGCGTGGATTTACGACCCTCTCTCTTTAAACTGATCGTTTTTAAAGAAGAAATGATTCATGAAATAAATGACGTTGACTGTGGTTTTCATGATTAAAGAAGTGAGGATCACTTCAAACGTTCATGCTAATTGCCGAATTGCGCCATTTCTTATGCAACACGGGCAAAATGGTAGAGATACAGAAGGAATTAACATGTCCCACTGATGTGATTAAGTCGATAAAATCACTCCCAGAATCCAATTAAACTCAGTCCCAGAGTTTAAAATATAAATAAATTAAAACATGCAATTAAATGTTTCTTCTGAGCAGTGGTTATATTTTAAAAGTGTGATTTGGTCTCTGCATTCAAATTTCCTGCTGTCACTGGAACTACTTGGAAGGAGAGTAGAGATATAGAAGCGTAATTCATTTCCACAGAATATTAAAACTTAACTCTAACCTGCTCCAGCTGTGGCTGCACCCTCAGTAATCAATCAAATAAATCAGAGACAGAACATAAATCTGTCTGTGGTAGCGTTTATATATTTCCACACCTGTGGTGTACAACACGTCTGACATTCAATATGACAGTTTATTGTATTGTAATAAATAAGCAGATATTCCTGTTTTTGTGTACGATCCATCACACTTTGACTTCCTTCTTTTTGTCGTTGACTCTATTTCTGATTTTCTCTTTCTGTGGTTGCTTCTAAAATAGGTACTTTCTCAGACTTTTGTTAGTCACTGATGCACACGTGTGTATATAATACGCCTTTATGGTTGTGGCATTTTGTGATTAAAAACACTCCATCATCTCACAGGTTGTCTTGAGTTCACAGGAATGTGAAAGTTGAAGTTTAAGTTAAATTTAACTGGTTAGTTGCGCAACAATGCTGCACTTTTAACCTCTCGTATGTTTACATATTAGCCTCACGCCTTGGTCATTATGGCAGAAAAGCAGAACTGCTGCTTTTCTGGTAAAACCACTAGGACATTTTTTAGATTAACTGGAATCTTAGGCCGCTCTAAAAATATTCAGAGTATTTTGTGTGTGCGCGCAAAATCTCACGGTGTAGTCATTAGTTTATGGGGCAGTTTCCCTCTGCAGCCCGGGTGGTTGTCAATGTTTTGAGAAGGCATTCCTTCAATTGGAAGGTTTGACAGCATCTCCCGCAGGAGCGAACATCCACACCACTGACGAGTCCTTGAGCACCTTTCTGTTCAACTTTGACCTCCTAAAACCAAGCGTTGTTTTACACAACAAAAATAATTGCTATTTATTCAAGAACAAAAACTAAAAAGCCACTCTTTTGCCTCAGTGAGTATATAAGTCTTTTTAATGACGGGTGCAACGCCACAAAGAAACATGAGGAATTCCAGCAATTGCTGCCGTCGATGTCGTCACAAAGGCTCTCTGACATCAGTCGGTCACTTTCCAAACATGCCCTCCCTGTAGTAAAAGCTCATGGCAAACATTGGACAATGTCTGGTGTATTTTTACAGCTTCCACAAATCAGGAGGCGACCAAGGTCTTTCCACATGACTGAGGTCTTTCTTCAATATTGTTCTTCATATGTTTGTATTTGCAGGATTTACGGTTTGGTGTTTCTCACTTACAAGGTGAGGCTGAAGTAAACAAGAAGATCAAAGTCATCTTTTTGTAAGAAAACGTGGTTTAAAAAAATGAAAACATAATTTAATTGCGACCCTTTTCCCCTAAAACAAACCATTTATTGCATTCCTGCTCATCCATAAAGAGGAATTGTATTTTTATTCTTGCCAAAATCATAATTTCTTTTCATTGCCCAACCCATTTACTCTTTTTGAGATTGGTGCATCTTCCATTTGCTCAAGTCATGTTTTTGTATTTTCAGTCATCAGTAGATTATTTCCTGTTTTATTTTGGTATTCATTTTGTTTCAGTTTCCTGTGCCCTGCTTATATGACCCCACCTTTATTGGTTGCACCTGTCCGTAGTTATGATTCTTCTTCTTTTCTCATGTGAGATCCTCGGTGTCAGTTTCCTGACACCACCTTTGCCTACTGATTTTGAGCTGTGGCGCACTGATCTTGGATTTTCCTCTCATCGTTATACCAAGGGCTGGATCAACCTTGAATAATGTTGTGGTACCAACCAAACTTTGGGGTGTGTCTCAAACTTCATTACTTCTGTGGTATCAACTGAACTTGTTGTGATTGGCTGTCTCGAGCCATGCAGGAAGTTATAACCAACATTTCCCACAAGTGTTGTGTTTTGAGAGGCTTTTTTGGACTCCACCCTCTCCTTCAAATCCCACATCAGCAACATCACCAGGACATCATTCTTCCTCGCTCACTCTCACTGCAGAAATACTCATCCAAACTTTCCTAACCTCCAGGCTCAACTACAGTACTGACCTCCAAAAACTGCAATACGTAAGAAATGCAGTTGCTTGGTTACTCCTCACCCCTGTGCTCCAACAGCTCCATCACCTACAAAGCCCTCAACAACCTTTCCTTCTACACCGCCGTTCCTCCACCCACCGTCTCCGATCTGCTAACTCCAACCTCTTGACCAGAACCAAGCACTGAACCTTGGGAGTTCCCTTCCACAACACATCAAGAACGTGCACCGTCTAAACGCGCGTGGACAGTGCATGCCCTAACTGAATTTCCACCCCGCCAGTAGGTGGAGTATTAAGCCCTGCTCACCAAGCAGAAATAATATCTTGACAACAGAAGAAGTAGTTGTCAAAGATAGTCATCCGAGCCTCGACCTGGCGACTCTCGAACCGGTTGACACCCTGACTCCCCTGCACGATGGGGACTCTCACACCAGATGTGTCCGAGGGAGCTGTAGCGTTGTTCTCTTCTCCTGTGGTAGGAATGTGTCCTATTCCTAGCGTTCAGACTTGTACCGCCACCCGATGGTGAAGTGGTATACCGTGATATGCGACGCACACGGAATTATACCAGGGCCTTAAGAAGATCTAAGATTGAAACGGATGTAGTAAAATTGGAATCAAAGACAGTCATGTTCAGGCATTGACGTCGAAGTCATCAATCGATTTATAATCAATAGCCAGCCCTAATTATACCTGAGTCTGCTTTTTGATCTCACACTTAGAGTGAATTATTTACAGTTGCCTTTGACACAGGAGCTGTAATACAGATACGTCCAAGTTGCTTCTTTATGCACTTAATTTCACACTTGATTTAACTGGAAGGAAATAGAAGACAGAAAGTGCAAGTGATCACATCAATCAAAAGTTAATTTAATGAGTTTAGTAAGCATAATGCTTGCATAAACATGTTTTAGTGGTTTGAGCCACAGTATGAACTTATATCGTGCACACAATCGGTACAAAGGTTCAGGTTAGTGTCAAGAGGAAAAGGAAATTATCTTTATTGTCATATCATTATATAACCGAAAATATACAACACAATTGTGAGGGCAGATGGAGGCTTGGTCCTCCTGGTCTCCTGTGTGTGTGTGTGTGTGTGTGTGTGTGTGTGTGTGCGCTCTGAATCGGTGAGGTAACTGTGGCTGCACATGCTCATCATTCCTGCTTGTTGGCATTGAACACAAGTGAAGTCACCGTTTCAGAGAAAGCAGTCAGATGATTTCTGTTTACGTGTGTGTGTGTTGTGATGTTGCCATGAGAGCCTTTAGTGTCTTTATGAGCAAATTATACATTGTTGGTATGTGACACACATACACACACACGCACGCACACTAAAACTAAACAAACACTCTAAACAGGTCTATAACTAGTCAATACCTAACCCTAACCTGACCACATACATTAACTAAATTAACTAACTGTCAGTCTACTGGTCTATTTCTCAATTTTTCCTGAATGTATGTCTCTCAAGGACGGGACACTGGGCCCGTAAGTCAGTCATAGGAGTTTCCTGCAGGGCTGGAAGCAGCAACTGTCTCATGCGTCAGTCAGTGATGTGAGAAACTGCTTCACCATGGGATCCTGATCAGTCTGACATGAGATCACTGCTGCTCTCTCTCTCTCTCTCTCTCTACTCCCAGATGTGGGATAAAAGTCTCCCACTCTTTCCTCTCCTCAAATGCAGCAGGTGTATTCCAGTTGCTGTGAATACCTTCACTCTGTGTCTCCGCGTGTCATGTGTCCTTGCGAGGCACGGCGCGGCTCTGTGTGTGGGCGACGGTCTACTCGACTCACCACTGAGGAGGTGAGAGGTCAAAGGGGAAAGGTCGCCGAGGTTTTGTGGGTTGTTGACTTTGCCCCTACCCTATCTCTTACACACAGAGACAGACAGACACACACACAGGTTCAGATGCAAGTGAGTTGAAACATTGTGTGAGGGAACTTAACCATTTAATATTTCTTTTTTATGTAAAAACAAATAATTCACCCATGTCTACATTCAATTTAAATCCCATACAATCTAATCCAATCCAACTTTATTTATAAAGCTTATTTAAAACAACAGAGTTGCATAAAACCTGTAAAATGGACATAAAAAACCTACAATAAAACAACACAAACATGCAAACACCCACAAAATTAGTAAAACAACATAGTTCAACTCACGCAGTGGCAAAACTGCGCCGGTCTTGGGAGCGAGAGGGGCAAAGATATAGGAGGGATGTACTGTTCATTTCCTGTCTTCCATTATAGGAAACAACTTCTACCCCCTATTTCTAACCTAAACCTCAATTATAACACAGACACAAATCAACTTTTAATTCTCACAAAGCCCTTTAAATGTTTGAAGGCCTGCCAAAATGTCCTCACAAGGTCAAAAAAGTCCTTACAAAGACAGGTTTCAATCAATAAAAGTCTCCAGTCGTAATGATCTGTGAAACACTAATGACTTCCTGTGTTAGTGGCGCGTCAACCAAATGCTACTCCCTCACCATCAGGACAAAAATAGAACAAATAAAAATGAAACTGTCATTTAATATTGTGAGTATTTTTGGACACTGTAAGAAAAATACATTAGAAACAGATGTTGTTGAGGGACTTCCATCAAAGGACTTCATTAACGCACTCAAATTCCGACTGCTAAGGCTTGAGCGGGATAAGGCTGCGTGTGTTGACGAGCGCTCTAAGTGGACGTAAGAGGAAAGATTTATGTGACTGTAAAGAGAGAGGAAGTGAGGAGTAAGAGCAGGAAGGAGAGCATCAAAAAGGATGAAGAGCTCGCATCCGTCGTGTTAAAATTACACGTGCGTTCACTCAGCTGAGTCGAGGCGGACGCAGCAGGAAACAGGTTTGTTGGAGATAACTTCACTTCAGCGCATGAAAACACACACACACACGCACACACACACACACGCTCACATTTTTTAAAAGTTGTTTTCTCACACTGGTTTGGCTAATTGCAGGCCGGTCAGTGCGATGAGAGCTGAAAATGGGGCAAAGGTCAAGAGTCACTTTGCTCTAAAGTTACTACACGTGTGTGAAAATGGTGTGTTCTCATGTGTGTGTGTGCACATGTGCAGAGCTAACATCCCGCCGTCCAATTTTTTTACCAAAAGTCCAAAAGTTTACCTAATGAGTTTTTTGGCTCTCGTTGAGTTTTTCTTGTGTGCATGTGCAGAATTTTGCCGTTTGTTTCGAACATAGTAAGTCTATTCAGTGACATTCGCACGACCGTCATTAACACACTTACGTATACAAACAAATGCCCAGTATGTCACGTGTCGACTTCAGCTCAGACAAACAGGAAATGTCACAAAGTCATTGTGAACAATCTAATGGGTCAAAGCTTTGGAAATGTACCTGTTACTTTTCGGTTTTAAGTATTATTCACAAATGAGTAATCATGTCCTAAAACTTAAAAAAAGGTAACTTTTTAACTGTGGTTGTATGAGGTACAGACACACCCCCCTGTCCAACCTGTGCAGACCATCTTTTTGTTGTTGTTGTCTTTTTCAATTAGAAGCTGCTGGTTTTCTGCTGCCTCTTTTGGGAAGATTTTATCATTTAAGTAAATCCAAACAATGAACGTCAAAAGCCGAAATCACAAAATAACACATTCAAACTAAATGATGGACACGACCCCTGTGTGCCGTGATGTAAAATTGTTGGTTTTCTCTGTGGAATTTTGTTGCAGGGAGTGACTACTTAAGGCTCTTAAGTAGGATTTAAGTAGGCCTAGATTTTTATTGATGAGCCTTTCGTTAAGCTGTATTTGACAACACCTGTGGTTGCTGTTGGTAACAGCAGGTAGGTGTGTACCATGAATGCAATAATCTGAGAAAGCAGTAACTGCAGACACTGTTCTGCTGCTCGTGAGCCAGCAGGAGAGAAGAAAATACATATATCGCTGCTCCTTCTCTCTCCCTCATTTCTGCTGACTCCTCTTCCTCATGTCACTATCTGCTTCTCTTCATCTGCTTTTGTGCTTTGGTCCCACTCCCTTGAACTAAGTGCAGAGTTACATAAGCAAACAGAAAGACGATGCCTTCGGGCGGCGAGAGTCGTGGAAAAATGCAGAGGAGAAAAGGAAAAAAAAAATGAATAGGAAAGCACAGACAGACAGAAAGATGGAGTTAAAATAAGGTATTCACTTAAGAAAACCACAGCTCCACACCTAGTTGGGCTCCTACTCCTATTGGCTATTATAGTGGCCAATAGGAGTCCAGGGGAGGAGCACTTCCTGTGAGGCCGAGGGGGGCCTCGTGTGTGTGTGTGTGTGGGTGTGTGTGCGTGTGTGTGTGTGTGTGTGTGTGCGTGTGTGTGTGCGCGCGTGTGCGCGCGCGTGTGCGCGCGTGCGCGCAGTCAAAAATGTAAAAAGTATAGTTTTTCTTTGGTTATTTCTTTTACAACATGTACAGGTGCATTGTGTGTGTGTGTGTGCGCTGTCGGTCAGGGAATTTCTAAAATGGTTGTTTTATGAGGTCTCAGGATTTGTCTTGGTGGGGTATGTTATGTAAGCATACATTCAACGGCACATGTGGGGAGGTGGAGTTCAGTCCTGTGCGGGGTTACTATGTTTTCAGTCATGCATGAACCACATGGAAAACCTGGCTACGTTGGTCCAGAGTTAATGTAAATATACCAGTGGTTATTATTATTATTATTATTATTATTATTAATAATAATAATAAAAAACTGTAACTCTATAATTCAATATGTAGAATAAATGCACACACACACACACACACAATGTTTCACAGTAGCCATTTAAAGGTAGTAAGTGAAAGTAAACACTCAGCTGTAATGTGTTATTCATAATGTGATAAATGTTCTTACCTGTGAGGTTTTTAAAGTTGCTTGATGACATTTGTCTCAGTATCATCACATCCCATGAGACTGAAACACATTAAAAGCATATTTGCACATTTTTGGCAGGCTCAGCAATTTTCATTCTTATAGTATGTGTACATTTGGACTCAACAATTGTTAACATCTGGATACTTACGTAAGAGCTGAGGGTGGGGATACGTTTATATGCTAGGTTCACAAATTGCTGCAGAGTATCAGTCCACAGAGAGAGACACTTAGGCCTGGATAATATCCTGTTCTTAAAAACACACACTCCTATATCCATAGAATGTGTCTGTCTGTCTGTCTACCCTACCTTCCTACCAACCTACCTATTACATATTACCTACCTACAGTACAATCTATCTACTTATTATCTACTTACCTACTCACTATCTTACCTACTTACATACTATCATGCAGATGTTTTCTCAACAAGTTTTTATAAAATGAATGTATAAAAAATAACTGCTCTATTTCAGAACTTGTGCAAGTTTTGGGCAGTATTACACACTTGTAATGGAGAACTGATGCCAGGGGCCACATAAAAAATAATATATATATATATTTATGTGTGTATATAAATGATAGAAATAAATCAATAATAATGTCTTTCAAATGGGACCCTTGCCTTACATCACCTGGGGTTTATCGGTGCATGTCCGTGTTTGTGGTCATGGAGCTGCTCCGTCACCGTCTGGTTGTAATTCACAGCTTCTGAGAGTAAAAACATATAAACTGTACTGACCTCCTGCAGCCTACAGCTGTGAAGAAACATCTATGGCTTCACCTGTTTGTCCAATGAAACAAAGGCAGACACAATCATTTATTCAGTTAAAAAAAAGAATCCAGAATTTTGTGCAAAAAGGGATGTGAGTACATTTAGATGTAGACAAAAAGTAGCTCATTAAGTTGTATGAGAGATTCCAGTGTTTTGGTTGTGTATGTGTGTGTCTGTGTGTGTCTGTGTGTGTCTGTGTGTGTGTGTTTTGGCAGCATTCCCAAGCCTGATGTAGATAAAATGTGAGCACTAGAGTCCCCAAAGGTGAAATAATGGCGTTGAGCCATAATGTACAGAATGTAAACATAGTTTTTCCTCTCCCTGTGTCTCCATATCTGAAGCAGTCAGTCGCTGTCTTTCCTAATCTGTCTAAGTTTCTTCTCTTTTTAAGAAAAAACAATCCTCTGGCTCTATCTCTTGCACATGCTCAGAAAAACAAACCAGAGGCTGCTGTACATATGTCCACGGTGTTTTGACAGTCTTGAAGTTTTTGGAATTGCTTCATACTCCCTTGAAGATTAACACAGTCTGGAACATAATGTACTATTACATACAGGAGGGGGGGTGGGGTGTGGGGTTGAAATCAAGTTTTCCAGAACAAAATCAACATCGTGTGTGCGCTAGTTTGATGCCGCCAGAAGAGGTAAATCCTTGGTCACCAAAATTTGATTTCAAATGACCAAGTTGTGACTGCCAAACATCTGGATAAACTGCAAGGTGCAAGCATATTCCAAAAATACCAACAAAAAAACATACCTTTTATGCATCTTTTAATTTGGCTGTGGCACTTAGAGTCCAAAAGCTACAGCTGAAAATGTCAACGTCAACATCTTATTCCAGAAACCCTGGCCTGGCTGTGATAAGCCACAGACCTCATATATGAACACAGTTTTTTGTTACCAGTGTGCACTGACTCAGAAAACGGTGTGCCACAGGGAAGTGGTTGGAAAACACACTGGCTTGGCTGTACAGTGGATTCTGGATGCTAGTGGTTACCAAAGAAATGTCTCCTATTCACAAGGGCTGTCGAGGAAGCAAGTGACAACATAGTGCAGGGTCAGCGTAAAAACATTTCAATACGTCCAAAAAAGTTTCTTGATCTGAACACAGGCAGACCACAATATGGGCTGATCTGATTCCCAATCCTGGTCCTTTGGGACCCCTCTCCTGCATGTTTTAGATCAGGGTTTCTCAATCCTGGTCCTGGGGACCCCCTGCCTGTTTTTAGATGTTTACTTGTCCGTCATGAGAGAGGGATCCAACCTCTGTGGCTGTTTGTAAGTTCCTGTAAAAAGTTTTTTTTGTGGAGTTTTTCCTGACTCGATGCGAGGGTCTAAGGACAGACAGTGTCACTTGCTGTACAGACTGTAAAGGCCTTGGGTTAGCACTCTTGCCTTTGCAGCAAGAAGACCCGGGTTCTAGACCCAGTTGGAACAAGGGCCTTTCTGCATGGAGTTTGCATGTTCTCCCCATATCTGTGTGGGTTTTCTCTGGGTTCTCCAGTTTCCTCCTACAGTCTAAAAACATGCAATATGGGTAAATTGGACACTCTAAATTGATCATAGGTGTGAGAGTGGATGCTTGTTGAACTGTCCAGGGATTGGCACAGGAGGATAAAGCAGTAAATGGATGGATGGATGAATTCCTCACTCCACCACACCTGATTTAAATAAATGGCTCGTTATCAGGCTTGTGCAGTGCTTTGCTGACGAGCTGACCATTTGAAACAGGTGTGCTGGAGCCGGGAAACCTCTCCAACACACCTGATTCAAACGCTCAGCTCATCAGCAAAGCACTGCACAAGCCTGATAACGACCCATTTATTTAAATCAGGAGCTTTGTCGCTTTTTCTTCTGTGAAGAAAAGACAATGAGCATGGAAGAGAGAAGAGTTCAAAGAAGTAATCCCTCTCACTCTGAGCTCATATGTCAGGGTTTTTTTTCAAAGTCACATCAATTATCAGATCAAATCACAGATATTCCGCCCTCAGAACAGGTTATACAAATAAAAAAAAACTAAAAAAACATTGTTCATCCTCATCCTCTAGGAAGACACAGTGAAAGCTTCTTCTGATGTGATGTCATTTCTAAAACTGAACATTACACATAAATCAGTTTTATGGCGTGACTGTAGTCTGTGGTTGATTGTTGAGGCCGCTTTATTTGGAGACTGCTTCAGTTTAAAAAAAAGAAAGAAAAACAAAGTGATGAGGACTGAATTTGATGTGCAGTTTTTATCTTCTAAAACCACAAGAGGGCGTTAAAAAGCATAGAGATGTAAATGTCAGCAGTCTGTCAGTAAAACTGTTGTTGATTATGTTTATTTTTTACATGTTTTACACAGTAAAGTCATGGCACAGTGCATTTGGTGTAAAAATATGTCGTAAAAATGTCAAGAATCAAATCTCTCTGTTGCTCTTGAAATCATATTCACATGTAGTTCTAGTGTGCGACCTCTTTTTATGAGAACAATTGAAACCAGACACTGTTACAATTGTATGATATTATAGCACGCAAGCAACTTTTGCTTTCAAATCTCTGCTTTTGTGCGTCTTAAAGAAAAAACACACTGCACTGATTTGAACGGCACTAACACAGCTTGCATTAAAATGATGCATTTGTGGAAAAACACTGAATACTTTCATCTATAGCTCAGCGTTAACACATACAACATGTGCCCTCAGTGCAACTGAGAGTTCACGCACCAAAGCAGCACAATAATTGGATCTCTAAATTTTGGCTCCTGACATGTGCTATGAGTCATACATACATGCATGCATGGGGTCTTATGTAATGATGTTTAATGTTTCTGTCTGTGTGTGTGTGTGCAGACAGACAGACAGAAACATTATTGTGTATGTATTTTGTTGCTTGTGTCTTAGGCAACAATAAGAGTTATACTAATCCTACATCACCGTCAGATTAAATCACTATAAAGACTTTCACTCTGTTCGTATTTAATGCTAAGTACTAAATCTTTTTGGGGGGGATAAGTATTGTAAAATTATTTGTAAACTTGTTACATTATAAGTCTTTTTTTTTTCCTGGCAGTAGCCTGTGTGATATATATGGTCTTCGCTGCCCTCTTCAGGTCAATTTGTATAATTTCATCAGTGTAAAATTGGGACAAAACATGGCAAAAAAAGAATTTTTCTTTCAAAGTATTTCCTTGTAATCTCATGTTTTTCTTTTGTTTTTTTTATCTTGAAAATGACATTTAAACATCTCTGTGAGACTCAAACAACCCTGGGGGCCAAAAGAAATCTATTTTCTTAGGGGAAAAGCAACTGTTCAAGAGTGGTGTTTGTTTCTCTGTTGACATGGACTGATATATAGTTTATAATATAAATGTTTTTGCAATGAGAAATACAGAAATGATTTGTTATAACTTGACATTAAGTGGTGGGCCACATTCAAATGCGAGTTTGAGACCTGTGCAAACTAAAATAAAGCAAAATGGGGCTCTAAATCCACTGAGGGTGCTGAGGGTAAAAGCTTAAAGGGTGGGAAGGATCATTAATCCACAATGCCACAACCTCCAGGTAGCCATGCACGCATTTATTAATTTTAGACTGGACTAGACTGGTAATGATCTTTATGTTGTTGTCACTCAGTCTTCGCTCAGCACGGCACGGGAGAGAATTACGACTATTGTTATTCATTTAGTTCACTTTTTATTCTTGTGTGTTTTTAACTGGTATTTTGATTTATGTTTCACATATTATTTCTTACTGTCTGCGTTAATGCCGTGTGTCTGTAATGCTTTTATTTTGGTCACCTGTGGGTTGTTGTAAAGGGCTATATAGAAGTATATAGAAGTAAAGTGCATTTACATTACATTCATCTATTGCTCCTCCTGTTCTTCAGGGAGGTCCAGCCTCAAACCTGAACATGAACCTGTACGCCACCAAGAAGACAGCAGCCGAGGGCATGTTGGACATCGCTCTGTTCCTGGCAAACATCACTCACATGAAGACCGTCATCGAACAGGGAGCTGGATACAGGTGTGACTCGGGGAGACGAGGGATTCTGTAACATTTAAATGTGACTTCAAATCAGTTTTTTAATGATGATGAGTGAATGAAGTGTGTGTTTTCTGTCATTGTCCTCAGGTACTACGCTGCTGTCCTGACGCTCATCTCCTTCTCCCTGGGTCTGCAGATAGTGGCTGGAGTCTTGATCATAATCATCGGTAAGCGCTATCAAACCAGTCAGTTCACAGATCTCCCTCTTCAGAAAGCCACCGTCCACGTTTTAATCCGTCACATTAACACACTAATTCACACATTCTTTGTATCTTGTCGTTGTACTTTTGTGTGTGTGTGTGTGTGTGCGTGTGTGTGTTGTTGCAGCACGGAAAGACCTCAACGACGAGGCCAACCACAGACGCCTGGACAGTCAGAACAACTTCCTCACCATCCTCATCTTCCTCATCTTTGTGACCAACATCTTCATCTCTGTCATGGGGATGGAGAGAACGGGCCTCTTTCCCAGGATGCATTTCTGATGTACAGAACACACACACACACACACACACAGAAAGAGAAAGAGGAGTGTGACTTACTGCTCTACTTACTGAACTAACCTGCCACAGTATTAGTCTACTCTGATATCTTAAATGTCATTTATTCAGTGTGAATGGAAGCTAAATGACCAACTAGACCTCTGTGTGTGTGTGTGTAGCTCGTCTGGAACTGACCCTCCTCCCCTCTTGTCAGCGATGTTTAAACTTCCTGAACAACCTGGTCACAGGCGTCATCTTCCTCACCCTCATCACCAACATCATCAAAGCCGCGTTTGGCACGCAGCGCAGCTGCCTGCTGCAGTGGCTGTTTCAGCGTTTCATTCTATGAGACGCGGTCACAAGTTAGTATCTTACTAGTAATTTTACTCGTTTACTCGTGGTGCGTTCAAACGTTTGCTTTGGAGCTAAATGTAAGAGAAAGTGCAAACAAGTTATGACTGAATCGTCTTGAGGGAATGCTTTAAGATGATTTGACATGCTTTTCTTGCCAAGAGCAGAGTGTAAAGTCTGTATAATAGCTTGGCATAAAAACTACAAGACTGCTTTATTTTATCTAACGATAACAAAGTCTGCCGAGCCTCTCGTCGAATTGTGATTGTGTTCAAAGAGAAAAACAAAACACTCCATAGGCCACTTGATGTCCAATTGATTGCCACTGTTTTCTGCAGGTGACTTGACTGTCAAACACATATTTCTGTGTTTGCGCTCACTTGGTCTAAAGTATGTGTTTCCAAAATTCAGCATTTAATTGTTAAACAGAAATGAACCAGAGACTCATCATGAGTCACCATGTCACACAAACTGGACAGAGGCTGGAGGGTGTGTGACTGTGGAGTGTGAGCGAATTTGCTGCTTGTGAGGACTGTACCATTGTTTGAATGGGGTGTGTGTGTGTGTTTAAAATCTTTGTGTTTGTGTGTGTGTGTGTGTGGTAGCCCGCAGGGACCTGAACGTGGTGTCCAATCAGAAACGACTCGACTACCTGAACAACCTTGCTACAGGCGTCATCTTTGTCGTCACGGTGGTTAACTTCTTCGTCAGCTTCTTCGGATCGAAGAGGACCGGCTTCTTCCGCTGGCTGCTGGCTCGACTCCACTTCTGACACACACACATACACACACACACATTCACACAATTCTTGTGCTTAAAATAGTTTGTGCACTTGCAATTTGTAAAGAAAGGTGAAAAAAACCCAACATTAAATTGTATATATATTATTCATTCATTCAATGAACGGTGTTGAGCATTTGAATCATGCTTTCATGCTGTAATCCTACTAAAATTCATTTTAACCAACTGAACATCTATTTACAGTGATTGTACATTTGCCCAGTTGTGTGTGTTCTACTGTAGTTGCATATCTATCTTTGCCAGTCACAGAAAGTGTGAGATGGACATATAGTAAATGTGTGTTTGAGATGTGTGTGTTTGTGTGGTGTTACCCATGTTGTGGGGACCTGAACACAGTCACACTGGTTAATATTGAGCTACTGCCCTCTGAAGTCACGGAGACACCACTGTCTGTGTGTCTGTGTGTCTGTGTGTGTGTCACAGGACGCCGGGACCTGAATAACTCTGGTCTGCAGATGCGTCTGGACTATCTGAACAACGTAAAGACCATTATAGTCTTCATCACCACTGGCCTCAACTTCTTCATCAGCACGTTTGGCATGCAGCGCACAGGATACTTCCCATGGCTAATGATGCGCTTTCACTGATCCACACACACACACACACTGTTCATTACTTACCCATTTGACACGTGGCATCACAACACTGATAGTTAATGATGAGGTTCTTTCCCAGTTTAGAAGAAAGGTGAAGGCCAGTCACATACATACATGTTGCATTACCTGCTCTTGACCAGAGGGTGGCACCATAATTTAACCAATATTCTGGTCTGTAATAGAGGAAACCTCAAGGACTTGACATCATCATCATGGAACTACATTTTCATAGCTACTTTAAAAATGCATCTCACATATACTGTAGTTTAATATTAGACAAAAACATAAATATTCTATTAAGTTCTGGGGTTTTTTAAGGATGTGGGATGAGCCAAATTTGCTGTTGACATCACTGATCCTTTACCTTTTCCCCCTCATCTAATGCTTAATAAACACATAAAATAATATTCATCAGTTATTTGTTTGCGTTTTGAAAAAAAGAAAGTGAAATATTTGACACTTGGAATACTTACAAATATGTTCTCTCATGTTTGGATGACTTTTTGAAAACTTAAATGTCAGAAACCACAATTCACGATTTTGTTTAATATAACTTCATTGTGAGATTCAAACCTGTAAGTGTTTGCTATAAATTATGCAACTTTCTTCTTCCTAATAAAACAGTTTCAAATAAATTAGTTTCTGTTTTTTTTTTTTTTTCCTGTAAACTACGCAAAACATTTGAACCTCCCATCATATCTCATGTCTCAAGAGACTGGTGGGAATTAATGATCCAATAATATATAGGAGGAAAAGTTCTCAGGATTCTTTAGTCAGAGGAATAAAAATAATCAAAAGAAGCCCCTGGCTGCTACACTCACCAGTAAATGTTCTCATTGACGGTGTTAGTGGAGACATTTCAGAAGAGAGCGCTGGTTCACCACTCCTGCTCTGTTTCTCTCAGGGGGAACTTTAGCCAGCAAACTATTTATACCTCAGCTGTGTGACTGACTGGCGCCCAGGGAACTGGGACACTGTGTGTGTCTGTGTCTCTGTGTCTTTGGTCAGTGTCTGGCAGGAGACACGTCTTTCAGATGATGTGTATTTGTGTGCGTGTGTGTTTGTGAGGTCAGAGTCAGCAGATACTGTATAAAAATATGCCACACACTCTTTATACACTTCCTGCAGAAAAGTAGAAGTATCGATAATTTAACCTTAGTGTGATCATAGGGGTCATCAAATGAATCATGGGATTTTCTGTCTCCTGGCAATATTCACAGGAAAAAGAAGTTTGCTGAATCCTATGCTTACCTCTAAATGCGAGTATGTGTCTGGGCAGCACAAAATTATTAAGAAAATAAATTTTGACTTTTTGTAGGAAACAGGTGGCGTAACAGCACCAGCAATGGCTCAGTTTCAGAAACTGCTGCAGTGCATTTAAGTGGTTATTATTAGTTACACCTGTTTTTGACATAATGTTTAAGGCTCCTAATTTCTATGTATAACCTGTAACAACTGAATGCAAGGTGGCCTTTTCAAATGTAACGTTCATTTAGCTCAAAGAGAGTAGGGTATGGGGCGTCAAAGGATTAATATAGGGCTGAATAATTTAGGTAAAATATGTAACAGCGACTGTTCTGACATGTATTGATTTGTGATGTGATTGTGATTCACGCTTCAGATAAATATTTACTGTGTCATATAAGAAGACAGCCACATCAACTGCTAAATTATGCTACATTAATGCAAGGATGAGAACTTAACAGTCCTTTATTAGTCCCGCAATGGGGAAATGTACAGCAGCATAGAAAGTAAGAACAGTAAGTCTATAAACAGGTAAAAAATAGAATATACATTACAGTATGAGCTGGTTATTTACAGTATAAACGGGATTGAACATGCTATATTGTATGTTAAAATACAGTATTTTGCACGTGGGATGAGAAATATGTTACATGTAAAGATGTAAACTCTTTTAAACATTGTATTTTTAATTGGCAAAGGACATACAGCACTCATAAATGGGAAAATAAATATTAAATTGAATAATCTTTGAGTCCTAACTGTGAGTGTAACAGGCAGGAAGTGCAAACTATTCGTTTTTTGAAGCTTTAGACCGAGATATTTTCTAGTATGCAAAGACCACTATAGTTCTGACGTCTCATAATTGTATTTTTATGTACTGAACCTTTACATTTCACTGGGCTATAAAGTATAATATGGAAAGGGAAACACAACATGGACTACAGGTGATGTTAGCATTGCTAAAGCTAACACATTGCTGAATGGTTGTAAAAAAAAAAGAAGAAGAAAGAAGGTAAAATAGCGTTTTTTTTACAGATACAGAATATGACAAACATGATGAATGGGTGAGGTGGGTGTTAATGGAAGAGGAAGACATGAGGAGATGAGAAGGAGAAAGAGGAGGAGGAGAGAGGGAGGGAGAGAAGGAGAGAGTGGGATACTTACGTCCATTACGTGTCGGGGGCGCGCTCTCCACCGTCGTGACGTCACGGGAGCGCCCGAGCAGCGGGGGAAGCCACCAGTGGTAGAGGCTGGCGAAGACGGAAAAAAAGAGCGGAGAGAGAGACAGACAGAAGACAAGAGGAAGACAGCGACGCTGGTCTCACCTCAGCTGACCGTCTGTGCCGATACCGACCGTCAGTGACCGCTGCAGAAGGAAGACATGTAGAGGAGCGACGTTACTGCTTCACTAACTGCCTTTTCAACACTGACGCTTATTTCACAACCGAGGACAGGGACGTTAACAGCCGCAGTGAGTACTTGAAGTTCAGCCTGTCTGTGAGTCTGTGAGTGTGTGAGTCTGTGTGAGTGTGTGTGAGTGAGTGTACACATACATGATTTATTACATAGGCCTTCGTGTGTGAGAGTGTATGTGTGTGTTTATGTGCTGTAGTCACTTCTCGGTCCACCTCACGTGTGTGTGTGTGTGTGTGTGTGTGTTTGTGTAGCCCCCGTTTTAACGGTTACATGATTGTGCAATCACACAATTAACATTTGATGGCGGTGGTTTTGAGCTGCTGCAGCAGCCTCAGGTCAGCTGTGGTAGTGGCACTGTCAGTAATCCGCCAGAAGAGGGCAGTGGACTTTGTGTCATTATGTACGATATTGTCACGCATAGCCATATTAAAGCCAATACATCATTAACACATCACATGAGACCTGGGGGCCACATGAGCTTCACGCCTGGTCTGTAGGGGGCAGTCAAGCAAATAAAAGTCCAACTTTGTGGAGGAAATCAACTGTTCAGTCAGGGTGGGCGATATTAGCTCAAAATTATATCTTAATATTCCATCATGGTATCACGACGACAACATTTGTGACACAATATTTTATATACGACATAAACATTAAGTATTTTCTCTTTTTCTTACCTTTAATGGCTATATTTGGTAGCCATTGCTGTTGGTTAGCATAAGCAACAGCTATGCCTTAAGTTACCTGTACAAATACAGATAAATGGTTCACACACTGCATGGCTTTAATGCGGTCTAATCCAGAATCTTACTAGCCTGTTCTATTCATCCGTATTTGCACATTTTCTTACTTTTTTACGTCCGGCTTACTTCACCAGCAGTAGCTATGCACCCAGAGGCTTCCTCAGGAATAACAAACACAGCCTCTCGTTAGTGTACCTGTAGATGTGATTATCAGTGTGTTCAGTGTGTTACAGGCAGCAGATAAAGTCAACATGAGTTTCTCCACTGCCGTCATCACGTAACGTTTTAAAGTTCCAGTGACATTTTGAAGACCTTGTTGTTCTCTAGCCCCGAGTTTATCAATATTCTCTCTGCCAAGGACCCTCTACAAGCTAAAGAAAACATGGGCCCCATTTGAGAACTATTACTGTAGCTGACATTTACATGCACAGCAATAATCTCCCTTTTGGCCTTATTTTGATGTTTACATGTGTTGCTAATATAATAATCCATTCCTATTCCTGTTTACATGTCACAGAGCATGATTTGATTATACTCCTATCAGATCTTACAATCCATTCAGGACATGCACATGTCGACATAATGCAGTTAATTTCAGTAATGCTCCACATGTCTCAATCTAAATTTACCTTTTTTCCAAGTACAACCTTATTTAAGAGGTAAAGTAATCAAAAAAATGGCAGTTTCTCATTCAGACTATTGTCTTAATTTGGTTAATCCAGAAATATTGCTGTCCATGCAAACATAATCAGTCACACTATCTCCTGTGATATTGCTAATATTCCCACTGGGATGTAAAATGTGCCTGTTGTAGTGAATAAGTTTATGTTTCATCCCCTGCCATTACATTCCCACAGGGACTTCTGCTTGTGTTGCAGTATTTCAAACAAGATCCCTCTTGCACCTCATGTTTGAGCTCTGAACTTACTCAAAATAAAAAAAAAAAGACACAATCTATGCATGTCTCCATACTTGAGCACGTCTTCATTGACTAGTGTCAACAGCCAGCTGAGCAGAGGTCGCTCCCCACGAGTTAAAGCCCGAAAACAGACAAACCACATTTATTTAAACAAAGCATTGAATTAATGATTGTATTGATGAGGTGGAAATCTACTGCGTTTGTTTTGCGACAGTCATGTTGTGAGGGAGGAGTAGGGTGTTGAAGAAGTGGGGGGTAAGACAGACCGTGATTTCCCTCATGTTCCACCAACAGCTCAGTTTCTTTGCAGCGTGCCTCCTCTGGGAACACGAGTCAGGGAACTGAGCCGCTTCCTTCCTCTGAGGTTATTGTAAACACTGGACATTTTTAAATGTCCCGGTGCTGCACGCCTCAAAGGGTAAACTCTATTCTAATATTTATTTTGGGTTTTCAGAATGTTTTCACGGTAGTTTTTAGAAACTCAGTCTGACCTGATAAATATTGATGAGCCTCTCTGGAATGCCGTCAGACCTCTCTATAATACATACTGTATGGACCATTCAATCTTTAGTGATTCATTTAATTTATGTTTTTTTTCTTCCTGGTGTCTGATAGGTAGGGAATTCACAATGAGACTGGGTGAGAAATGAGTGACACCAGCGATTCACTAATGTTATCAGACGCTTAAATTAACAATCAGAGCCATTTTCAGGCAAAAACAAATCCCTTTTGTGCACAAAATGTAGAATATTGATGTTGCCTTGTAGGAATAGTCTGCTGTGGCTGCAGGCCGAACAGTTCGACTAGACTAATTTTAAAGGTACTTGTACTATTGACTTGCATACCCACTTAAAAAAAACAAAAAACAGAGTTGCTCATAAACAAAACAACATGAAAATATTGCACTAATTAATGTTGCGCACACGCCCAGTGGTTAAAACACAGACTATTGCACAATACTCAGGCATCATTGTTATAGATAGATAGATAGATAGATAGATAGATAGATAGATCACTTCTCTTCCACTAACTACCTCACTTTCCTGAATTACACTTCCCTGCTTTTGAGTTAATTGTTGAATCTTTACAGTACATTTTCCTTATTTGTTACGTAGGCAGCAGCAGCAGTAGCAAAGATCAGATAAGAACGTGTACTGTGCGTAATGTGCATGGAATCAGCACCATTTCTCCTGGGTGTTTATGCATTGTACATGGGCGTGTACGAGTCACTGTGTGTGTGTGCGTGTGCGTTAGCTCCTAATTGTGTGCGCGCGCTTTGTTTCGCCCAGTCTGTGCCGCAGATTAATTTCCTGTGGTACACAACAGAGTGGAGCTGATGCTATCTGTCGCTTATCAGTGTTGTGCTCTCCAGTGTCTGAACTGTATTATATATATATGTTATTGCAGGACAGGACTCGTGGCTTGGTCTCTCTCTGGCGTATCTTGCCCAGACATCTTCTGCCTGACACAATATTCACTGTCACAGACAAATGCTGAAATTTTCTCCTCAGTGTAAATGTGCTGCTGGTGTTAATTGATAAAACACCCTCTGTGGTTTTGGCTTCTTTAAATTCATTTAAAAACCTTTCCTCATCCCGTAGAGCTTATTTCAGTCTGCACAAAATGATCTGTGATGATGATGATTAGTGATATATAATCAATAAAATGCGCTGTTATCACGGATCAGAGCCAGACTACTCAAAACACAGCACTGATAAGCAAATGGCAGCATTACATGAGTTATTTATTGCACAGCAAGGCTAAATGAATCCTGTTAAACTCCACTGCACTGTGACCAACAGGGCCACTATTTATCAAACCGTTGTGAAAATGGATAGAAATATTATTCACTTTCCCCTTTTACCATTAGAAATAAAAAATATTCATCATGTTTCTTATGAATAAGAACAGATTAAGTTTATTTAAAAGCTCTACTTCCCTCTAATCTCCCTACCCTTTCATTAATGAACCTTGTGTACAGGTAGTTCCCACACATGAGTCACGGGAGATTTATTTTGGGTCACCAGATAAAATTTAAACATTAAATAAAATGCTGTTGTGATTTATTTAGCACTCATATATTTCTTGATGGCAGTTTTTTATGTAGATGGCAGTAAAACAAGTCAACAATGTTACTGTATGCACAAATTCAATTGTGTTTTGATTGTCATTTAAAAAAATGGGTGCCACCCAAAATAAAACGTTTTGGGAAAAATTGTATTAGACTTCAAATGACCACCAGTAGCTGCTACACAGTCTTGCTTTTGTCTTGTATTTACAGAGACGCAACACTGATACTAATAGGGTTTTTTGAAGATAATTCACCTCACCTTTGCACTCTTTCAACAGTAGTCAGCTTTTCACTGAGGGAATGTTATCGGTGTCCTGATAACGCGGCGGTAAAGGTTAAAAATGTTGAATGTGTTGAACAGCGCTTCATCTCTTTAAATCATCAGGCAGAGTAGATGCAGAGTAAGACTGGCTCTCCCCTTCAGCGAAGCTGTCAAGCTGATTTTCAGCGGCATGTGAATCCCCCAGACAGCACCAGTGAGTTCTTTCCAGTCACATCATCATAATCACACAAGTAATAATAATGTTTGCGTGGAGTGTAATGTGTTTTTATCCTCAGGCGAGAGACAAACTTTTCAAATTCAGCTCCCACGCTGCCTGAAACACAAGCTGGCTAAGTATAGGTTGAGTGGTGTGTTGCTTTGTGCGGCGTGACAGACGGATGGATGTGTGGTGGTTGTCACACAAATAGAACATGCTGAACACCTTCAGGAATGCTGATGGAGAAAAAGAGAGGCTGTGAGAAGGAGTGAAATCATCACGGAGGAAAGTGAGAGTGGGAGAGGTAACAGAGGGAGAGACGAGTTCATGCGTTTAGATAAAACCTCTGTCTCTTGTATTAGGTAACACAAAAGTTGCCTGTCATGCCTGCTTAGCTCGAGCACTGGTGTCTGCTCAGTTCTGCTCATTTTGTTTTCCCAGCAGTAACTTCACTGTTTTTGGGTCATTCAGAGTGTAGTTTCTGTTTTTGCTGAAAACTGAAACTGCATACAATCTCCTCTGTAGGCCATGAGCCCAGTGTCAAAGATCTGACAGCTTAGCTGGTGAAAATAATAAGGCATTAGCTACTAAACAGCCTAATACTTCCTTCAGGATTCAATGGAGACCATGACCAGAGTTTTAGTTGACTAATCAGCTCTGTTGGACATTTTTCAACCTTTCACATTTAGCAGACCCTGGTTCTGATAGCGGCTGCACTGCCTCCATTCATCATGTGGCACGCTACTGTCATTGCGCTATTTACTCATTTAAAAGGCCAATTTTGCTGTGCATATCTGTGATTGTTTAACAAAAACAACAATTAGAAGACTGTTGCTGGGTCAATTTAATGTAATGTGGAATCCACAGGATGTTGAGCTTAGAGGTGCATTCAGTGATCCTCGTAAATTTCATCCCAAAAAACACTGCCACCTTGTGGTAGTTGATGTTCAATGAATTAGATTAACTATTGGCCGATTTGAGAAGTGTCGAAATACACTTAATGTTTTTTAAGTCGATTAATGGGCTTTCAGCTTTTTCATGCTTTTTTCACAATTTGTATTCTGTCATTCTTAAACAAATCAGTGGATCTCTACTGTGAAGTTTGCTGTATTTACTTAAATGATCTTCTTTCTGCTGTTATTAAAGGTTTAAAATTGAGTTTTTATCTTCCAAGCATATGAATCATAAAACTGGAGTTCTGTCTGTCCTCTGCCGTGCCAACACACACTGGATCTGCCCAAGTACAAGTACTTGGCATTCTGCCATGGAGAAATTCCTAGTAGCCTGGTGTGATATTCTAGAATTTTGTGAGGCCTAAGACAACACAGTGTGTGTGTGAGGAAGCAGTGTGTGGAGGGGAGATGAGATTGTACTGTTAGAAAACGGTGCAGGAAGGCCACACAGGCACACACACACACAAAAAAGGAGCTTTATGTCCTGGTGTTTCCTGCATGGTGTTTTTAGACATAAATGGGGTGAGGTTATTTTAGTTCTGGAGCTCTCTCCTGGGCTGTTTTGAGATCAGATCCAGTAGGTAGAGTGGCTTTAATTGGGTATGTTGTGGTTGCGGTGCAGTACGTGATAAAAGGCGGCTGAGCGAAGTCACAAATGCAGTTGCTTTTGAGTGAGGGCTGAAGGTTTTGAACTTTGCTGCAGTCAAATGGATCTATATTTGTCAATTTGTCTGTCTTTGAGCAGCATAGTCCAGTAAGTGGCGGAAATATTGGGACTTGTGGGAAAGTAGGTTATGTTGCATGGAACAAGTGATTAGATTTTGGTGATTATCCAGATGCAGGACAAAAAAATCTTCTGTCAGTGGCTTCTTTAGGTTACAATAGGAGATTAGATGATTTCAAGTTGTTACAACCGGCTGCATTGAGTGATTGTTTTCAACAAGTAATCTGCTGTAGTTGTTTGGTCCATAAAATGTCAGAAAATGTTGATCAGTGTTTCCAAACCTCAAAAGAATGTTATCACAATTTCTTGTTTCAATGATTTCGCTGTCAAATAGAGTGAAGAAACCAGAAAATATTCACATTTAAGACGCTGAAGATTTATAGAGTTTGTTTAAAAAAAACAAAAGAAAACCACTCAAACCAGATAATTGATTATTATTGAATTATTAATTGATGAATAGATTAATAGTTACAGTCCTATGTAAGCATAAACTTACATATGCAAACACAAAGATCTTTACCCAAGTTCCACTCATTAATGTTTGCACACAGCTGTCAGCTGACCAATGACCAGACTCCATCTGTAAATGATGTCGTACTAAGAGAAACTTCATGTCTTTAAGGTCAGAAACAGACGGCACATTGGATTTTCACAGTTGTGTGAAACGGCAAGGGGGGTAGGGGTGTTATGCTGCTTGACAAATGGGTCTTAGACAGTCATATGTAAGTGTTTGCTGCATCTCATGATTCCAGTTGCGTCACAAAGTACGAGTGCTTTCAATTTTTTCTTAATTCTGTATTTTTGTGCAGCGATGAAAAACATTTTTTGTTGTTGTTGTCTGGTTCATACAAAATCACGAGCTGGAGGTTATGTGTTTCTGTGGCGCCCCTCCCTACCACAAGTCCTCTCTGAGTCTGAAACCACCACAGATGAATCGTCACCCTGTGGTACACACTGGTGGTTTATTCATATGACCCTTAGACTTGAACTGTAGAAAAGGCAACAGTGTGTGTGTTGTGGTTTCCATCAGGTCCTCAAGCCAAGAAAAACAAAAAAGATGTGCATGTTTGCGATATTTGAATGACCCATCTAGGCTGTACCTCAAATTCTGGGATAGGTTCCAGCTCCTGCAATCCTTATCTAGATAAACAGTTCAGACGCAGATGATGGTTTTACTTTGTGTGTGTTTGCCTAAACACTTGTTTCCTCATGTGGCTTAAGAAGATACAGTAAATCATATGAAACTGTATGACTCAGGAAAGATACAGTCAGCACTGAATTGTTGTAATATGAAACCTTCTGGCCACAGAGGAGTGATTGTGAATTCCCTTCTGGGAAAAACAAAATATCAGCAGAGGAGGTGAATGATATTTTCCAAGGCCTTCATCTGAGATGCCTTTGAGCAAGGCTTTTAATCCTGCAACCACTCAGCAGAGGCAGGTCATGACCAGCCAGAGTGCTGGTGTCTGTTAGATAAACGTTTAAACACAGGCTACAAAAAAACGAGCCAGACACACTGTTTTTTTTGCTTTATAGAAAGATTTAGGACATGAGCGTATACATTATGTACAGGTCAGCAAGTCGAGAGTGGAGGAGGAGGAACAGGAGGAACGCACCGTCTCGACACACACAGCCTCTGTCTCTACAGTCTCACATCAAATGAAGCATTAGATGTGTGTGTTGTTTGTGACATGATCACTCAGAGCCACTCACAGCTGATGTGTGCTCATCTGTAAGCGCGCTGTTGACTGTGTCCAATGTTTGATACAGCTGTGCATATACGCCTGCACAGCTTTTGCTCATTGTACACGTATTTAAGCAGCGGCGCTGTGAGTAGCTGTAAGTTTGGAGGCGGCTCCCTGGCCTCTTTCTATCCAGGTGTGTGTTTTTGCCCAGAGGGGCCGAGAGAGCAGATGGTCCCCATTTAAATTCAAGTGTCTGTTACTGGCTGTCAGTGAGAACTCCCCGCCCCCAAAGATCTGAGCCTCGCAGAACATCAGGTTAAAAGATACACGTCTGGGTAGGGACCTGAAGTACAAGTGCGGGTAGATGAAAAGGAGGAAACCAAAGAGCTACACTGGTGATCAGTTTTCAACTGAAATGATAATTACTGAAGTTAGTGATCTTTAAAAGGCTGCATGTTCAGACACAGTATGTCTTCTGTAAACCGTAGCTTTTAATGATTCTTTTCAAAATCGATTACTAAAGTAAAATGTCGATCAGTGTTTTTCAAGCCTAGAAATGACTATGTTCTCAAATGTCTCGTTTTGTCCACAAACCAAAAATTTTAATATAAGCATATAAGCAATCTGAAATCCAAAACAGTTTCTCTGGCATCCATGATTAACACGTAGCGCTTATAAATTCCAATTATTTTGTGTGAAATGTCACCAAATGACATAGAGTGTGTGGTGTGACAGGAATGACATGTTAATTACAACGTTCCTTTGACCTGATCTTTTTTTCATGCACCAACTGTATATGGTTAGTATTAATACATGTGATCCGTCCAGCTGGTAAACAGAATACTATCCTGTGTGAACATGAAATCAGCAGATAGAGCAGATCATCTACCATCACCTTGTTGATTACAGCTGCAGGACAGTGGCTTTGAGAGAGAGCGAGTGTGATCTGAAGGAGTTGTAATAGCTGGTGAAGAGACAAAGCGAGCCTGTGTGATCATAAGAACTGACATAATCACCGGGCGCTGCTTGTGCCCGTGGCAGAGTCTGTGGAGGAATCCAACCATTTCTGACTCCAGTCTGTGGACTGAAGATGTCAGCAGCACATTTTTTTGTCGTCATATGATATGATACTTCAGAAATGGAACAGTAAGCTGTTTCTTTGAACTGATTTTTTTTTCACTTGTAGCTGCTCAGTATCACTCACATTTTTGTAAGCTTCTGTGTGATGAGAATGCAAAAATGATTTGGATCTGTGTCCTCAATACATTTTTTTGTGGCATTGATGAAGTGTGCGGGCTCCACCTCCTTCTGCACCGATACAAACACACTACACACAGATAAAATCAGTTTTACTGAAAGGTACTTGGATCAAAACAATAACTTAAATAATAAAATGGGCACTTCTTATTTGAACCGTTGACTAAATCTCTTTCTTTTGTCTTGTTCTAGGTGATTCCATCACCCCAGGCCTTGTGGAATAACTGGTTATTTGCAGGGATAGCCTGTTTATTACCGTTTTCCAAACAAAGCCCATGGATTTCACTGAGGGGTCTGGAAAAGCCTTGATCACAGCCATGTCAACGCTGCATCAGAATGTTTTAAGTCAAGAAGCC
The DNA here is from genome assembly GCF_019176455.1 of Solea senegalensis. Lineage (NCBI taxonomy): Eukaryota > Metazoa > Chordata > Actinopteri > Pleuronectiformes > Soleidae > Solea > Solea senegalensis. Next base: position 29,138,239 of record NC_058023.1, on the reverse strand, counting down.
TGACATTAGACAACTCTAGTATTTCATCAACTCAGTTTTTCTCAGGATATTTGATTCACCCCAATTAATAATTTGACCCTGATTTTCTCCCTATTATTCACCACCACATTGTCTCACCATGTACGGTAGTTCGCGTTCCATCTCAAAGCTGGATGTTGTTGGATCCAATGGTAACGGTTCAGTTTCTGGGAGTCCGGGTCGCTCCCCGCGCCTTCCTCGCTCCCCGCACCTTGGACACAGGAGGAACAGTGGCAACAGCTCCACCGGCGGACTAACAGGCTCTGGTAAAACTCTGTCCATGGAGAATATTCAGTCTATTAACGCTGCCTACGCCACCGGGGGTCCCATGTACTTCTCGGACACAGCTGATGACCCGGTCGGGATTGGGAGTCTGGGCAGTGGGCTGAATCCCACGGTGCCTAAAACCACTATGACCTTGGGGAGGGCCGGGGCCAGGGTTCCCTACGGCTTGAGGACAGCTGTTATGGGGAGCAATCCAAATATAAACACTGGAGGAGTGGTCATGCCCAATGATGCTATAGCCTTTGGAGAAGTTCAGAACCAGCCTCCACAGGCAGCTACTGTGCCACACTCCATGAGACAGGTGCGACGCTGCTGTGTCTTCTTCTACTGTTGATGTGATAAATGGTGATGTGGTAAAAAACAAACTACTACATACGTTACATAACGCTCCATACCGGTTCTTCTAAAACTTACTAATTAACATGTTATATCTTATCGTATCTTAAACTGACACAATGTAAGGTCGGATTTCAACCTTCAAATAATGTCACCAAGATTATTTTCATGGTACGTCAACTTACAACAGTCAATGGCACTTCTGTCATTTCCTACACTGGCACCAACTTCCGTTTTTAGTTCAAAAGAACTACTACATTATACTTCTACTACAAGTTCACCAGTATCACTGTCTCATCAACAAATGCACATGTTATCATGACGTGTATTCTACGACAGCTGTAAACAAACAGTACTATTTTCCAACTGTAGGAAATCCTACATTGTGTTACTTAAAATAGGTAAGGCCTGCCCTCCCACGACCTATAAGTTTGTCTCTCAGTTTTCCTACATCTTAGTTAACCCTTAATTCCATAACAAGCACATCTCTATCACATTGACACACTTACACACAGTTTGTAACTTGTATGTATTTTGTGATGATAAGGTTTCTAAAGTATTTTTCTTAATTTAAAGTGTACCGCTAAACATTATTTTGGTAACGATCACAGAAAAGTAGATACAGAGTGTACAACAGTGGCGTTCACTCTCAGTTATGTTGTTGATTTGTTGTGTATGTTTGAAACAGGTGAGAGACGGCGCCATGTCAGACCTACAGACGCAGCTAAGAGAAGTGCTGAGAGAAAACGAACTGCTACGCAGAGAAGTAAGGCCATTTTTAACATAGGATGCACTCTCCTCACAGGAAAGAAAAAAGCATGATACTTTAAATATTTAGTGTTTTATGCATGCAGAGTGCAGCTATATGCAAAAGTAAATGAATCTGAGCGAGTTGAGAGAAATAAAACATAAGCAGTTCTATAAACAGTACAACAGAAGTATCCTATTGGATTTACCTTAATAAACACTTATTAAATCAAAGTCGCAACGTTTTATGACTGTTTTTTTCATAGCTGGAGGCGAAAGAATCCAAGCTGAGCTCCTCCATGAACTCCATTAAGACGTTCTGGAGTCCAGAACTGAAGAAAGAGAGGGCGCTCAGGAAGGATGAAGCCACAAAGATGGCCGTCTGGAAGGAACAATACAAAGTGGTGCAGGAGGAAACACAGGTAGGACGATCCATCTGTTTGTGTTTCTCTACAGGACACTGACTTAAATCTTTGGACTGACTCTGCTGGTTGCAAAGCCAAGTTTGTTTTTAGGAAACAGAAAGGAAATCATTTCCTGTTCAAATCCGTGCTATAGAGGAGGTTTATCCTCACCTATCATTGTTCTTGTGGAGAACTGTGGAGCAGCTCACAGGAGGGGCACATCCTGATCATTTCATGGACTGTTCTGGTGGATTTGCGACCTTGAAGACGGGTAAGCAGATAAAGCAGGCTGCCTTGTTGGGGACTCCCAGCTGTCTTTTTGGTTCAGAAGCCATCTGGATGAGATGGAGACACAGCCGGTCTGGCAGGAGGCTGAGATATTATGAAAGAGATGCAAACATGCACACATGCCGTCGCTGGCTGTCTTGCAGTGTCATATTTCTCATGCTGTCGTGAACCAGCGCATAGAGAGCTCATACTCACTGGTTTTTATTTTAAGGGCATAATCACGTTATACACTTTGGTCATTAATTAACACTCTTGCTCTTAGCTGTGTGTGAGTATATTTAATTAATACTCACACAATTATCACACAATTAATATTTCCTTTCATTTCATTGTGGAAGAACTTTTTAGAATGTAAAATGACATCGGCATGTGATAAATCACCGGAAGAAAATTAGATTTGTTTTGTTTTTGGGGTGTGTGTGCTTGTATACATCCCTAAATCAAAATGTCAAAATGTGTGTGTGCACATGAGCAACAGAGCAAAACAGTATTTAATAAATCTATAATGTATTTTACCTGCTTTAAAAATCTTTACACCTGCTCACACCCCCCTGCTTGGGTGTGTATCAATAATGAGCAAATACACATGTTGTGACATGTAAGAATATTTTCTAACTCGAATTGTGCTACACTCTCTCTCTCTCTCTCTCTCTCTCTCTTTATTCATCGCTTTGACTTTCAATCTCTGTCTTTCGTTCTGACAAATCACGTCTTTTTAACCCAAGCCATCCTTTTCATTTCCTGCTCTCATTATCCTGTCACTCTCCTTCTCTTTACTTGTCCTCTTTCTTTCTGCTCATCTGTTTTTCACTGTCCCCTGGCTCCATCTTTTTTCTCTCTCCTTCCTCACTCATTCTGCTTCTTTTCTTCTATTTCTGTCATCACATGGTGAGTCAGCTCTTGCGCTCTCTCTCTTTTTCTCTCCTCTCTTCCTCCTACCTTCCCTCTTCTTCTTCTTCTTCTTCTCTCTGTCTTAGTGTTAGAAATCAAATTAACCGGCCAGTAATTTTTCAGCTATGTACGCACACACATTAACACACACAGGTTTGTGTAGTTTGTTCTTTTTAGGACACTGCATTGACTCTCATTTGGACACCCTAACACACACACACACACACACACACAGACACCCACCCACCCTGCTCAGGAATGCGTATTCCATATCCACACGTCTTCCTTCTTTCCTCCACACTTCCTCTCTTATTCACCTCCTCCTTCATGCCCTGCTCACTATCTTCACCTCTCTTCCGCTAGCCTCTGTATTTATCTCTTCCTCCCACGTGCATGACGTCTTTCCTCTCATATCATTACAATGTAGCACAGAGACGCAGACGTTCCACTTCTCAAACTTGTGCTCGTCAGACACATTTTTCTGCCAATAAATGATAATGTCATGAGTTATCAATAAGGGTGAGCCTCTAAGTGGCCTCCTGGTCTTCATATGCATGTAGGTGGTGTAGTTTTGTCATGAGAGATTATTAAGATAGCAATTCACATAAAATACTAATGATTGATTAATAAAAATTGTTACATTTTTTGAGATTATTACTGATGATTGGATAATTCATAGAGTGCTTTGTTTTTTTTACTTTAGATGGGCAGAGGCCTGATTCATAGTTCAAAAGTTATTCCCTACCTGCTTATGAAATAAATAATAAATACATAAACACTTGACCCTATAGTCTTGCATATTTTGGTGGTGCCTCAGAAGATTAATATGGTGAAACTAATACAATAACAATAATTATCTTTACTTATATTGCTCATTTCAGTCAAATAAAACCAAACAAGCAATCAAACAGAAATAAAAACAATAAAATATAATAATTACAATAATATCAAGTCACAATATCATAAAACAATGATACCAACAATATGAACCCAAATAAATAGCCATTAAATAACATTTGTATCTGTCTGTTAATTCATCAACTAATGAATATCATTTACAATATCTTTTTATTTTAAATGCTTAACATTTTACAGTTTGAATGTGAGGTATAAAGTTGTCAGGCGATGTTTCGTCCTCAATGAGCTTTAAATTACGATTCTCTGCTTCTTTTACTGCCAGTTGATTTCTCTTGTTCCGCCACCCACAACCAGTCATTTTCTCTCAACCACTTTTCTTCTCATTGTCATGACACTCTCCATCTCTTTGTTGCCTGCCTCTCGCTCTCTCGCTCTCCTCACCCTCCATCTGGGCCCGTGGAGCAGCGTTGCCACTGAACACAGTTCAATAGAAGAGAGACACACCCTGGTCTCACAGATCTACTGATGTGACTACAGTGCAGATGCGCCTTCTATTCAGCCTGTAACACTGTGGGCAGTGTCGCCGTCACTCGCCTTTCTGTCATTCTCTGTGCACTGAAAGTGATCATGTTCACCCAGTTTGTTCCACCTTTTTGATCACAGCAGGTAGATTATGGGTTTTTTTCCATAGAAAGAAAGTGAAGCATTGGAAATAAAAAGGGAAAAGATGACGGAATGTGTGGAATGTCAATGGAAAGCTCCACTTTCTATTTTCTTTCTTTGCTTCTCGCACAGTTTGACAGACGTACACAACCTTTGTCCCTTTCTTTTCTTTTTCCTCTGCCCTCCGACAGTGGTCAGCTTCCACTTAAATGCATAATAACAAGCTCCAGCTCATGGGGAAAGCAGCAGTTAGCATCCATGCTTGTAACCTCTGCCTCAACTCACTCAAAGACAAATCCATGCAATATCATATCAAAATGTGCCTCCTGCAATATATCGGGATGTTACTTAAACAGACGGCATGATTTTTTTTTTCCTCACTGGTTTATGTGGCATGTCCCAACAATGAATCATAGCCGTGAACAATAACAACTGTGTTTGCCTGTTTCCGGGGCTGTTTGGGTTTCTGTGGTCTACTGTACTGCAGGACCTGCCATGTGACATCAGACGCAGCATGTGCGTGAATGTGCGCGTGTGTGTGTGTGTTTTTCTGCATTTATGTGTACTGGTTGTCTATGTGGTGACTTGGATTTGTGCATTTTATTATGAGAAAGAGAGAGAGGGAGTGGGAGAGCAGCAGGAGGAAATCTTTGTCCCTGCGTGTGTTGGCAGGCTTACGTGTGTGTGTGTCAGGACAAATAGGCTTTTTGTATCCACAAATATGTGTGTGGTGTGTGTGGGTTTGCCTGTATGTGTATATATATATATGTATATATATATATTTATATACATATATATATATATACACAATCGATGACTGAATGAACCATTAACTATTTTGATAATCGATTCATCGTTTTTTTTTCAATCACTTCTGTGGTTTTTCAGCTTCTTAAATGTGAATATTTCTGGTTTCTTTGCTCCATTTAACAAAGAAATCGTAAAAACTGAATCATTTTTGGTTTGTGGACAAAACAAGACATTAGAGAACAACATTTTCTGACATTTTACGGACCAAACAAGTACTCAATAAATCGATTATGAAGTGAATCGTTAGTTACAGCCCTGTGTTCACTGCATGTAAGTGCACATGGCGAAGGACCTGTATGCTCTTGTGCTTTGAGGACTGCTTTGTACTGCAGCGACCATTTCTATTTGCTATTTCTGTTTTTTATTTGCATGCAACTATTTGCTTGTCGTTAAAGCACTTGGCAGTGGTTTAATGTCAGAAGTTCTGTGTGTGTGTGTGTGTGTGTGTGGCTGCAGTAGGCTGTGAGGACACATTTTGATTCAAATGTATCTTTGTGAGCACATTTTGACTTTGTGAGGACATTTTTAGGCATTTTGATGTGATGGTTAAGGTAAGGGTAAGGGGCTTATACGTTATGTTTATGAGTGTCTTCATGAAGAATGCTGTACAAGAATGTGTGTGTGTGTGTGTGTGTGTGTTAAAGCAAGTGCAGTAGCCCAGTGGCTGCTGTTCTTATCTTGTTTGCACTGTTTTCAATCTTTTCAATTATTAAACCGACTACTTGAGATGCTGGTTTGGAATAAATGTGTGCATGTTATTCCATTTGTCAATACATTTGTTGAAAAGTCAAATTTGTCCAAACAAATCTGGTTTATTTTTGGCTGAGAGGTGGTTGATTGTCCAGTGGGACAGAGTGGGAGTGAGGAGTTCAATCTACGCAGGCAGGTGAACGCAGTGCCAGTTTCACCTGGGTGCTACTTCATCATCAGGTCAAGAGAGAGAAATAGACACTGAAAGAGAGACCGTCTTTTATTGACAGTGTACGTCTGCCTCTGGCGCTGTAAAAGCTCTCTATAAGCTAGTGCTATTTACCCAGTTTCCTGTTGACCTTTTACGTCCTTTTACAGAAAAAACAAACAGCGAACAGTGAGATGGATTGTGCTGTGGTTCTGTATGTTGTACATGTTAATCGTCAGTCCTAAAGTGGGTCTTCTCTGCAGCAGATATTACATACTGTGCATTTACAACCACCTGAAATGAGTAAAACTGATTTCATTCACTTCTTTAAATTGACTGGAAAAGCACTTTAGACCAGCATCTTTGCTGACCGAGTAAAGATGTTTAATCACTGCCAAGCACTTAATGTTATTACACCTGGATTTAAGTTCAGCATCTTGCATTTCTAATGTCATTACTCCAAGAGGGTGTTGAGCTTGTACTCAAGGACTGGGATGAGTTTGAATCCAATAGTAACAGACACGGCCAGTTGTTTCCTCCGAGAGTTTTCCATTTACTATATAGAAGAAAAAAAAAATGTTGCCAGTGAGAGTTTTTGTGCCAGCTGGCTGCAAAAAATGCTTGGCCTGGCAATCCATATACCGGGATGGAACCTGGAGGAAAAGGAGAGTGTGGAGAGTGCGTTAGTGTGTGTGTGTGTGTGGAGATGGATTGAGATGTAAAGATGTGTAAGGAAGGAGTAGATCGGTAGCATAGGGGATAGATCAAAGCTGGGGATGTGTGCCAGCAGGAGAGAGGAACAGAGAGGAGATGAATGGATGACTCAGGCGAGCTGAGCTGATGAAATGTAGAAGAATTGGAAAGACTGATTGACAGAGAGGAATGAGCAAAGGGGAAGAGTGTGCGTAAAACGAACTGATAGATGAAGGTGATTAAGTATGGAGAAGGGAAATGGCAGGAGCCCAAGGGTGAATTACCGACACAATAACATGAGCTTCCAGTTACTCATTGTCTTTGCCAGCTGCTTCGTAATGTATATGTATTATCAACATACTATCTTTCCATCTTAACCACAACAGGTCCAGGCAGGTAGCACATATGAAGCAGAGTTGTTTATCCTGTAACGTGAAGTGTGCAGCAGAATTGAGTTTTGAATTAGACCGGAATCACAGAAGGTGACGGGAGATGTTTCTTGTTTAAATGGTTCGATGTAAATCTCCCGAATGAGAGTTGGAGACGAGGCTGATGCTGTCCATTTAGTCTGTTTTTGGACTGTGGGAGGAAACGGGAGAACCCGGAGAAATCCCACGCACACACGGGGAGAACATGCAGACCCGGGCCTTCTTGCTGCAAAGGCAAGAGTTGTGTCCACCTTAAAATGTGCTAATTTACCCAATGGGGACTTGTTTTTTTCCCCATCAGGAAGACAACTCCCCGTAATGTGACTGTGTAAACAGCTGTAGATTCCCACAGCATTAGTAATACCTGGAACACACACACACACACACACACACACCCTCAAGGATCTCATTCAACATGTGCTGAGAGGGTGTGGATTGGTATCAGCATTAAAGTCTTGGTTCTCTTTGCAGCTCACTTGAGATGATGGATTGGCCAAGGTGTCTTTTTTTTTTGAAGGATCTGTGAATGTGAAGCAATCTAAAGCAAAAGCCCCAGTTTATTACCTTTGTAGGCATCTGTCTTATGTTATGTAACACTATTTCACTTTTAATTTCACTCAACCGTCTCAGTTTAAACACGGCATCATCGCATCACAAAAACCTGTATAATGAGTGAAGTAAACAAAAAATTAAATCAGAAAATAAACACAGGTTATTTTGCTGCGTATTCAAAATGATTTGGACAAATGACCATGTGATTGTATCTGACTGGATGATGTGATGCAGGTCACAGTAATCATATCACTGCTTCGTCTACCTGCTTCTCCTCCTCTTTCCATCCACTTCTGAGTCATTCTCTCTCTTTCTGTGTGTGTGCGTGGTGATCATTTTTCCTTTCTTGTTTTGTAAATTTACCACAACTTTTCTCTGAATTTGTGTGTATGTGTGTGTGTGTGTGTGTCAGGTCTTCTGTGTGTGTGTGTTTGTTTTTTTACACATGAATGCTCAGCAGAAACAGATGGTCCTCAAACATATGTGTTTGTTTAGTCAGGATGGAGCGAGAGAGAGAGAGATAGGTGAGAGGGAAAGAAGGAGAGAGGGATGGTTGGATGGAGGGAAGGTAAATACGGGGAATGATAGCGGGGGAGGAGATGATGAGAGGAGCAAAAAAAGGAAGGTAAATGGTGGTGAACGGAAAGAAAGAGAAGATTCATGGAGAGGTTTAATCTGAAAAATAAGAGGAGGGAAAGGAAAAATTGAGGTTTCCACACTCCGGAGCCACATAAACCTGTGACGCCACTGCATCGGGAAAAAGATGTGTCCCTTGTTTTTTACTGTTTTTCTTTTACAAAGGCACAGTGTTCCCTTTCCTGTGGGAAAAAATAGAGAGATTTGAAAGTGAAAGGAAAGAGTCTCTGTTCCCCCCTCTTTGCCAACAAGGCTGTGATTTTCTTCTCTCCTTCTCTGACTTTTGCCACTTTCTCTCTCTCTCCCTCACTCTCACAGAGAGAGAGAGAGAGAGAGTCTGTGGTTGTGCTGTGGTCGCCATGTCTTTCCTTATAAGGAGTGGGTTTGGGAAGAGTTGGTGAGGAATGAACAGAATTACAGCACAGTCACTCCCCTTTTCCTCTTATGCCCCACTGTGCTTCTTGAAGGTCTGCGTCCCTGTGTATCTGTCTAAATAAATGTGACAGCCACAGATTTCATTCCTCCTCTTCTCTCCTGTCGCTCTTTAAACTCACCACTGACCCTGATGCTGCATCTCAAAGTCACTGGTTAGGGTCAACATTCTATTCTTGCCTTCTCTCTCCTCCTCCTCCACCTCCCCCCAGCTACATTTTATCTCGTTTGTTTTCATACTGTCTGATGCTATTTTCTCTCAGAGCTTGTTGTCCTTTTGGAAATTGAGGGGTTTTCAGTGTTTTTCTTTCTTTCTCATTATGCTCTTCATCCTCCATCTTTATTCTCAGAGAAAAGAGAGGGATGTAGAGTCGTGCTGATCTGCCTGTTGTCTTATTCCTTAGTGGGCGATGCTTTCAAACTGCTCACAGAGATTTCACACACACTACTGCACACACACTGTAGCAACCCTCATGGTGTCTTCTCTGCACACGTGCGTAACTTTGCGTGCGGGTATTATTTTGTGCCCGTCGTGTGTGTGTGTGTGTGTGTGTATATTGATGCGTTGAAACAGTGTGTGTCTTGTTTGTGAGCGTGACTCACCCCGGCGAGCACATAAAGAGCGAGGGATGAGACGGAGGAGGAGATAACAGAGAGATGGTTAATATTAAATGACAGATGAGCAGTGACCTCGGGGGGGAGGAGGAGGATGAGGAGGAGTGGAAGGAAAAATTGTCACAATATTAACATGAACTTTCTGTCTTCTCGTCTCTTTGCTAACATATAGTATGGGTAATGATTGTTATGTCTGATCATGAGTGATCACTGGGTTTGACAAAGGATTGTGTATTTATTTATCTGGGCAGCTGTCATGTTAATGAAGCCATTACAATTGACAGCGTCTAATTTAGAGACTAGACTAGGTTGTACATGTACTTTCTCTGTATATGTGCAGTGCACGCTGCAATCTGTGCTGTTGTTGTAGACACGCTGATACTTGAGCTTCAAGCTGCTTCAACCTCTGCCTGGCTCTTCATCTCTATCTTTTCAACAGCTTTTGTCAACTCCACTGATACCTGCCCAACTCTAACCTGATTGTCCCGCCATCCTCACCGCTATTGGCTGGAGGATATAATAAACACACTGACCAGAAACATGTGAAACAGAGCAAAACCAAAGAATCAGAATCAGAAACATTTTTTATTGTGTTTATAAGGAAGAAAACAGAAATTACCAGCAAAGGCAAAGCGTCTCTGCAGCTAAAAGCACCACACATTCAAAGTAGCAGGGAGGAAGTCATAATACATACAATAATACACAAAGTGTATGACAAGACAACATAATGAAACATAACTCCTTCATCTTAAGGAATCACATACACATACATTGCTGCTGTAACTGACGGAGTACATGCCTGTGTGTGTCTGTGTGTGTCTGTGTGTGTCTGTGTGTGTGTGTGCGCGTTTGGCTGAAAAGTGAGATTTTTGTCTGAATATTTTCCACTCATGTCTGGTCCTTCCACCAGATCTGGGGCAATGAAACAAGTTGTGGAAAGATTGTGAAAGCAGAATACAGTTTAAACGGATACTAGCATTACTCACATATGACTCACTGAACTAGACCAGAGTCGAGCAAAAATACAGACTCAAACGAGGGTCAATTTGAGTTGTTTTTTGTTTTGTTTTTTTGGTGGAATCTGGTGTCACAGTTAAAGGCGCTGTCCCTCTTCCGTTTATATGAGATAGCACAGAAGCAAGTTTCGATTAATATCAAACATTGTTTTTTTTTTATTAAACTGGTCGTTTAAGTCCACATAAATGCAGACATTGTAGTTTCCACATATGGTATTTGCAGTCGTTAAATTTAAGGAGGTGTCTCGCTGCTTTCTGTTCATATATTACACAGCTGTGTCATTTTAATCCACTTTGCTGCAATATAAATCTGTTAATGCATTCTCTCAATTTTACAAGCAACTTCCCACCAAGAAAATATGAGCATTGCTGGGTGCACTTCAGGCGTTTTGGATTTCTTGTTCTAGTTTACTCTCAGTGAATGAATCTGAGCTGTTGAAGAAAACATCTGTAATCTTAAATTGTATTATTGTTTTCTTGCTCTTTAATGGTTTATACGTGCAAATATGCACTGGTATTAAAATGTTTCTTTTGGATGACATGATTTTAGTTTTTTTTGCATTGTGTGCTGTAATACTAACACCTGAACGTATGCATGGGTGCATATGTACAGTATGTGTGTGTGTTTCTGTTCTGAGTGTGACAGGATCAAAGGTGAAGGAGCCACAGACGACTCAGCAGAAACTGAGATGAAAAACATCACTCGTCCTGTGGTTCTTTCTCTGTCCTCCTCTTTTCAACACCCATTCAATTTGTGTCGGCTACAATTTGCACTCTGTTTTCTTTGCACTCTCACTCCGTCCCTCCTTATCGCCCTCTTCTGTTTTTGTTTTCTCTGCTTTGCGGCCTTTTATATTCCATTTCTTCCTTTTCAGCTGGCCTGGTATTTCTCAGCTCTACATTCCAGCTGTGTGTGTGTGTGTGTTGGGAGGAGTGCTGATCGAGTGTGTTTCGGAATTCTTTATATGTATATGTAAGTTCTGTGTGTGTTTCCATTTGCTTGACTTCATGCTCACTGATTTGTATTTGTGTGAGCAAATCTACCGAGGCTGCTTATGTATGTGTGTGAGTTTATTTCTGCAGCTCTGACATATTTATCGACGCTTGATGGGATTGGGTGTGTGATTATTTCTTTGCCTGACTGATTGGAGTGTATGTAGGCGTGCATGTGCATTTGTGTGTTATAATATTCTAAATTTACTATAATAGGCAAGAATGTTTATGCACATGTGTGTTTTATCTCTGACGTTCCCTTTGGCACAACACACAGTTACATATTTCTACGTCTTTAAGTTGATGTTAAACATAATGTAAGAAAAGTGGGACGTTAGTTTGTTCCCAGGTTCCCATGCAGGACACTTTAAAGTGCTTATTTCAACAAAAAGTTTCACTTTTGATGAAGAACACATTTGAGATTGTGTGCAAATTCTTGCATGTGTTCATCATTTGGGTGTGTCCGTTTTCTGCATGTCCATGGGAGGAGTTAGCGTCGGCATGGAGACAGATAGACACACCGCAGAGGGAATATTTAAAAGAGCGAGGGGACATGCTGTCCGTCACTCTTTAGGGAAATCCTGGAAATGTCAGCTCGTTTGTGTGTGTGTGTGTGTGTGTGTGTGTACGGTATGTGCGACACACACAGTGATCCATCGAGGACAGAAAAACCACATACAAATCCAGTGAAAGTGCATTTGTCTCAGTAGACACACTGACATGGCTGCCACGCAACATGAAGCAGAGTGAGGACAGTTTGTCTTATAGCATATAGTCCACTTGTAATCAATATCTGCTGTTGTGTATTTCAACAGCAGATATTTCTCCCCCTTCTATCTTCTTTTTTCCTCAATATCTAAGAATTGGTTTTCTTCACCTCCCAGCACATTTGTCTGTCTCCTTTTATTTATTTATTTTTTTCTCTCATGTCAGTGTTGATTAACGACATATAGCTGCACCTCTGCCTTCTCTAATCTCCTTTTATCTCCTGTTTACATCTACTCTTGTTCATGCTTCTCCCCCCTTTCACCATTTGCTATCTGTGTATATTTATATTTTTTCCTGCATCTCTCTGTAAATACACTGTGCGACCTCTGTGAGGTTCAGGTTATGCATGACGCATTGTGACGCGGCCTCAGGACATTGTAGTGACATTGTACACACGCTAGCACAGACATACTGTAAACTTGTATGTTGTGTGACTCAGGCGTAGTGTCATAGTGTCGTGATACAAACCTGGCAACACTATTTTATTTCAACCTATCAAAAAAGTCAAAAATGAAATGTTAAGTTGACATATGTTATTGGGAGAAAAACTTGATTCTGAGATGCATCGAAAATCTGCCTTGAATGATTACGAACTGAAAAATCAATGCCACGGAATAGTCAAAGAGTCAATTAAACATTTATTACTCACTGAAGAACACAAAACTAGCAGAGCTGTAAATATTGTTTAAGTCCATGATCGATTTTCTGTCAAAAATCAGCCTGTGAGAAAGAAAGAAACGAAGGAAGAAAAGGTCAATTTTTTTTTTATCCTTTTTCTTCACCCTTTAGATGTACTGCATCTCATCCAATAATTTAGTAGTTTCACCATATTTTTCATATACACATACATATGTGGGTGCCAGACTGAATGAATTGTGTATTAAAGCTGCTATTAAAGGATGACTGTTGATTATTTTCCCTGTTTCCTCAGAAATATGATGTTGCATTTGTATTAATAAAAGATAGTTATGGTAAATACCCCTACCTGTTTGATTAGGGTTCATGAAATACACTGTTTTCAAAGATGATTGTGATTTATCAACCTGCATTGATCGTTTTGTAATTTAAATGTAGCCCTCACACAATGAATTCAGGGTATGTAGGTTGACGTCTGACTTCATTGCACTCTCTCGCTTACATATAATAACTTTGAATTCATTTCTCTCTCTCCCCCTCTTTAGCATTTCCAGTGCACCATCCAGGCGTTACAGGATGAGCTCCGAATCCAGCGAGATCTCAACCAGCTCTTTCAGTCCGATTTCCCGGAGTCCGGGCACCTGGGGAACCAGGCCCTCCCCCCTCAGGAAATGACCGAGGAGAACTTCCTGCGTCTCCACAGCGAGTATGAGCGGCAGGTGAAAGAGCTCTTCCTCCTGAGGAAGACTGTGGAAGAGATGGAGCTAAGGATAGACACACAGAAACACACACTCACAGCCAGGTAAGGACACAGGGCCGGAGGTTTTGTTCTGGTGTGCACTGTATTATTAAATGTGTTGCTACCCTTTTGCCTTCTATTTGCTTTTTATCCTGTAACAGGGATGAGTCAATAAAGAAATTACTGGAAATGCTGCAGAGTAAAGGCCTGTCGTCACGGGCAACAGAAGAAGACCATGAGCGTACGAGGAGACTGGCTGATGCTGAGATGACCATCCATCAACTGGAGGGCCTGCTGGAGCGGAAAGACAAAGAGGTGTTACAACTCAGAGAGGTGTGTGTGTGTACTTGTGTATTTGTTACCTCGTGAATGTCTTTCTAGCATAAACACGGACCTGGTCAGGACCGGTAGTTCTTGTTGACACTAAAACATGGTCTTAATCTAATTTCTGAACTGCTTTAGGGCCCAGATGTGAATTGTGGTTAGGTTAAGGTTATGGTTAGTCCTTCATTTGTTATGGTTAAGGTTAGGAATTGCACTTTGTTTAGACAGTCCAAATGAATAGATGTCAGTGTGTGTGTGTTGTGTACACAGCCAGATGTGAGTGTACACAACTCGGTGTGTGTCATATCTAGATTTCTAGGCCAAGCCCTTGGCAGCGTCCACTGCTGGCTCGCAAGTTAGATTTATTATAAGACAGAAACTTCAACACAAAATTCTTTGACTCTCCACTACTGTCTCTTTTTTCTAAACATCACTATTCTCTTTTTTCTCTGCTGTTAAAACTCCCAGTTCAGTGTGTTTTATGTGTTATATAACAGCTCCCTCTAGTGGAGATATCTTGTTAGTAGACGGTAAATTATAACATTTTTTATAGGATTTTTGGTGACCAAAAAACATTTTTAAAATGAATTAGTGAAAGTTTCTGACAGCCCAAAATAAATTGAAAGCTAAACAATTGAACAGGCACACAAAATAAAGTTGAATTAAAGCAAAATCATTCACATTTACACATGAATCCTGCATTCATGCACGACAACATTGATGTGATTGAACACACTCTGCTTTTCTCAGTATGCAGACTCACAGAGTGATGATTTTTACGACATGCTGTAAAATACAAATACACCGTGGCAGTAAATGTGACAGTGAAGATCATCCTGCCTTCACTGCTTCCGTTACCCTGAGCCAATCAGCTCTGAAATGAGGCTTTCACGACCAGCTCATATTTATCACCTCACCTCACAACAGTCTGTTGTTTTTTGTTTTTTGATCTGATACAGACTCTTCTTCTGCACGTCACACAACACAATGATTCCAAAAAAAAACCATGTTCATTTCAGTGTGTTTATGAGCCTTCACAGCACTCATCTTGTGCCTCAAGCACTTGCAGCCAAGTTTCCCTTTCACGTACAGTACGTGTGTTCTCCTGCTTTCCCTGGCTCATGCATTAGCTGCCTTTGTGAACCATGAGCTGTGTTTCCTCCAAAGAAAAGCAGTGATGCATACTCTGCCTCGACCTCGTCTCTGCTTTCATTCTCTCTCTCGCTCTTTCTCCCTGTCCTTCTTTATGTGCCGTTACATTCACCACTACACCCCCTGCGTCTTTACTGTCTCTTCATTTGATGAGTGAGATGTGATGTGGTAACAACAGAAAGAATTCTCTTGCATGTAGCTCACTTAATAACTGTAGTTGTAATTTTGATTTTGGATTATTTTTCGAGAATTCTTAGGAATTTTAGGAAGATAAATCTTCCAAATTTGTGTGACTTCAGGCTGTCAGATTTGAGACTGACACAGTGTCAGCTTCTCTGGTAGCGTTTCTCACAGTTGTAAAGATGTGGGACAGGCGGATCGACCGGAGGAGGCTAAAAGGCGGCAGCTCAGCCAGAGGGAAACATTTCCGTCCTGCCAATCCCTCCATTCCAATCTTTCCCTCTTTCCCTGTTTCTCCCTCCATCCCAATTCCACCTCCTTTCCATGTGTCTCCCCCCTTCCTGCCGTCTCCTCCTTCACGCCACTTCTCCCTCCGCTCCTCTCCTTCCTTTCCTGCGCCTTCCCCTCCTTCCCATCGCCACTCCATCAATTCCATGGTCCTGCCATCCTCCTGTCCTCCCCACTATCCCTCTTTTGTCATGACTTCCACGGTCCACCCTTCCCAAGAGCACTTCTTCCCTGCACCTGTTCCGCGGCCCACACCTGCCGTCCAGCCTTCCCTCCATTCCTTCCCGTCAGTTGCTGTCGCCTCCTCTCCTATTGCGAGACCTTCCGCTCCCTTACTTAACCCCTCTCTCCATCCCTCTCTCCATCCTTCTGTGCCTCCGCCCCTGTCATCTGCTGACCATCGTGGTGTGTGTGTCTCTCAGGAGCTGCACAGGAGGTATGAAGCAGCTCCAGAGTCAACGAAGACTAAGGCCCTGCAGACAGTCATTGAAATGAAGGTAAACATGTGCTGATAATTACTTACTAATTTGGATACGTCACCTCAAAAATCCGCTCTCATAAATATAAGCTATAATAATTTATATAATAAATGTATTTATAGTTATAAATTACATTTACTGTCGTGTATTGTAAGTGTGGTGTGTTTTTTCTATTTGTACATAGATGTTATGATACAAATTAATCCCGATTTTCAGCCAAACCTTTTTTTTTTAACTTTCTTTGACTATTCCCCAGCTTTGCTCATCATCATTTTTGAAATGCTATAAGAACCAGGCTTATTTTCTTTGTTACACTTCTGGCTGAGTAAGAGTCAGTCACACTAGCTCTTCTAATGCGAGCATGTTGATGTACTGTCAGGATGCAAAGATCAGCTCACTGGAGCGTGGCATGAGGGAACTGGAGGAGGAAGTAAACATGCTCAAGTCCAACGGTGCTCTGAGCAGCGAGGAGAGGGAGGAGGAGATCAAACAGATGGAGGTCTACAGATCCCACTCCAAGTTCATGAAGAACAAGGTGACACACACACACACACACACAGACATATCTGCTTGTCTCATCATATTTTCACCTTGTGCTTTAAAAAAATTGTTGGAATCTCTGGCTTCCTGGAAAAATGACTCGACTGCTTCTGCCTACCATTGACAGATACAGCTGCAATGTCAATACTGCAGTAGTAGTAGCGTTTCTTTGGGAGTACACACCATCATTTCTGTCATGAGGGAGTCGAGCATAATTTGGAAATTCATTTCTTCTCTGTTAGCAGTTTTTATATCTCACATATAGAAAATATTCCACATTTTACACTCTTACACTCTGTGATTGTTTCTTCTCTGTGATGTTTATTGTTGTACACGAAAGGTCTTTTTGGTTTGCAAATACTACACAGCACACAGTGTACATGACCAGCACCTTTAATAAGCACTGGACTTTCAGCAGGTGTTATGAATCAAAAATTTATTTAAATTCTGTTCCCATGTAGAGGAATATAGATGATAAAGCATGGCACATTTGAATGGACACCAGTGTGGCTAACAGCTGGTATGGTCCAATAGACCGGTTGCAGATGAGGTCTGTGAATTTCAGCTTGAAAACCTCAATATGGCACTGGTCAAATCACAAATTTAGATTCTTATAGGTGACATCACTACTGGTTTCTACTTGGTTTCTGCAGCAGTTCAAACAGAGCAGCCAGAGTGTGTGTGTTCCTGACTCTGCAGTCTTACCATTAGATGTCATTAATTCTTACCCACTGGACCTTTTCATGTTCTCGCAGTCTGTATTATTTATTCCTGACACGCTCATATCAGTGAACAACATCTATAATATAGAAAGACTATAAGCATCTCTTAACTGGCTCATGTTTCTCCATTAAGTTCAGTTCAGTGATGCAGGGCAGGATGTGCAGCAGGTGGAATCCTTGCATTATTTCAGCATGTCAGGTGCTTGGATGTGCCAAGTGTGTGTTTGTGTGTGTGTGTGTGTGTGTGTGTGTGTGTGTGTGGTTAGTGATCAGTGACTGTGGCACCTGATGTGTTGTGGTCATGGTGACACCCTCCTCTTCTGCCAGGTTGAGCAGCTGAAGGAAGAGCTAAGTCACAGCCAATCAGAGAAGGAGGAGCTAAGGCAACGAGCCAGTGAGCTTCAGCGGGAGGTGTCAGCAGTAAGAGACACACCCCTGTGTCTGTTCTTTCTTTCTTTCTTTCTTTCTTTCTTTCCTCCTTCCTTCCTTCCTTCCAGGTTGACTGGCTAACGGCTGCAGCTTGAATAGACACCCACCAGAATCCAATAAGTGTGAATATGTGCTCAGACAGCAGCAACTATGACTCTCAAACATCATCATTCATACAAAGTAGCTGAAGCAGAAACCGTTAATGCAGCAACTGTTGAACTGTTTTCATTTTCATTCATGACTTATTGGAAGACGTGCTTTCCAGAAAAGTTCCAAGTCACATCTCATCTGATTAATCTTGTCATCACCATGTAAATAAAGACAATAATCTAAAATAATCTCTAAATTTATGGATGACTGTACTGCTTCCGACTATAAAAACCAAGGTAAAACCTCCTCATAATATTGCAGTTAACCTTTGTGTTTATTCCCGGGGTTTATGTTCACTTACTTTCTGTTATTAACGCTACTTTCTGTGAGTCACCAGACATGTAATGGAGCTGTTCAAGCAATAAAATAGCATTTAATCATTCATTTTATTCTTTTCACATGTGCTTTTTCTACTCTAATGTCTTAGCACCTCTAAAATGATAGAGCTACAAACATGTACTTTCTGACAAGAATAGAAGGCTTTTGGCCTCCTTCCCTTTCTGTCTGTCACCAGTGGTTTTTGACAGTAATAGTTGTTGTAGCAGTCTGAGCTGTACAATTACTGACATCTAACTAAGACCCCAGTTGTGCTGTGCTTCACTGTGCTTCTCTTTAACCTGCTTGTTTTTTCCTCCTTGCATGAGATTCCTCTCAGTAAGTAGCTGGGATCTGATTTCTCAAGGGTTTTATAGGTCTGACTTCTGTGTGTGCTTTTATGTCAATTCTCCGTTTTTGTAATGTCACAGTCATATTCATTCGCAAATATTCAGTCCATTACCCTTTCCAGTGCAAATTGCTCTCCGCCTGTTCTGTTCCAGTCGGTTTTTAACACTTCACACGAGTTATGAACACTAACTCTCAATGTTGAATGAGTGCGTATGTAGTAAAGGTTGTAATGTGCTTTAATACACTATATTCAATCATGTAATGTTCTCTAACACACACTCAAAGGTCTCTCGTCTTGCCACCTACCATACTCTTCACGTCTTGTGTGTGTGTGTGTGTGTTCCTCAGATGGATCAGGCAAAGCAGGACCTGGGTCGTAAGGACAGCGAGCTGCTGGCTCTCAGGACCAAACTGGACACTCTGAACAACCAGTTTTCTGACAGTAAGCAACACGTGGACGTCCTCAAAGAGTCGCTCACTGCTAAAGAACAGAGAGCTGCTATACTGCAGACGGAGGTACAGCCGTTCTGTCACTATGACGTCATCGCAGCAAAATACATGTTGTAACAGTTAGAAATAACCATGTGCATTTGTGTGTGTGTGTGCACAGGTGGACGCCTTACGCCTCCGACTGGAAGAAAAGGAGTCTCTCTTGTCCAAGAAGAGTCAGCAAATATCAGAGGTGTCAGAGGAGAAAAGCACTCAGCAAGGAGAGATCAGCGACCTCAAGGACATGCTGGACGTCAAGGAACGCAAAGTTAACGTCCTGCAGAAGAAGGTGAGTCAGCACCAACAACTAGTTGACTTTCCAGAGTCGAATGAAGGTATTTTATTAGCTTTTGAGACCTGAGCTATTCACAGCAAGAATGACTCTCTCTTCTGCACTCATTCATACTGACAGAAATCTGCTTGTTCTGAGATTAACCACTAGATGGGGCTGTAAGACAGTGTTGAGATCAGGAGCTAAAGCAGAGGCGACCTGCAGGGAGAGAGACAAGTGAGCGGGTCACATACACGCCGTGCATTCACATTAGACATTAGATGTACAGTTGTGTACTGTAGGTTTTTCAGCATGTGTGTGAGTATCTCTGCAGAAATGCTGTCAGATAGAATGATAAGGTGTTGTAGTGGATTTGAAGGGATGGATATAGTGCAAAACAATAACACGTAAGACATGCCATATACAGTATACACATTTTTGCCTCGTACCCCTCCATCTTTCCCCTCTTCCTCCAGTCACCCCATTTAGTGAAAATACCATGGAAATGGAGAGTGTGTGGTGGTAATTGATTGAGACAATCAAGCAGACATAAAGCAAGAAGGGGGAGGAGAAATGCATACTAATGAGCTGCTCTTGTTCAATAAATGATGACCTTTGCTGTCTTCAAACGCTGTGCTAGTAGAGAAGACAGTCCAGTGTCTGCAAAGGAGACAGAGCTGCTGCTGACTCCTCTTTTTATATAATTTGTGCTGTTGATTTGCTCATTTCTTTATTTCATCATGTGGAAAAACTAAAAATATCCATTGTCCACCTCTCCTTTCCTCCCCATGGTTTCATCTGTCACTCTTTGTTAGAAATGAAGGAAATCACCTGAGTGCTTTGACAATTAATGTCCCCATCATCCTCCTTTTCTTTGTTGTTCAATGTAATTTTCTGTTTTATGTGAGGAACATCGTGAAAGGAGGCGTCGGGCAGATTCGGCTTTGTTAACGTACTCCAGTTCATTATCACAGATGATTTTGAGCCTGAAATAGGACAGGACAGATGCTGTGCACGTGTGTGCACGCACACAGGCGTGCACATGCACGTGTCAGCCATCCAGCAGTTGTCAGATTCAGGAAGTGCAGACAGGATCAAAGAGTCTCACTGCGTTGTGTGTGTGTGTGTGTGTGTGAGTGAGACAGAGAGAGTGAGAGAGAGGGAGAAAGAAAGAGAAAGAGAGGGGAAGGTGTCAGTCAAGCTGTCAGGTCAATAGATTAATGAGGCGCTTGAAACGTTTTACCGTATGAACACACACACACATACACTCTTTCTGCTGTACTGTAAATGTGTGTGTGTTGGCTGCAGTGGAGTCAAAGGTTGCATACCAATCTGACTTTCATTTTTTTCGTGACAGGTTGTCAATCGCTTGTCTTCCTTTCTATCTGGCAGGAAAGAGAAACAGAGAGACAAAGAGACGGAGAGAGAGATTTTTCAATTTGACAAGTTTCCCTCATAATAACACATTACATCAACTCTCCCATCGCCTCGTTTCTACTGAATGCATCTTTTTCCTGTGCTTTTCGACCTCTTGTTCCATCTGTATTTTAATAAAGACCACAAAGTTGACTTAACACACACATACATCGTAGGCTCAGAGTGAGTCCTTGACTTGTTTCTGCTGGTTTTGTGTTTTAACAGAAAATTCATCTGCTAACAAATCACTGTGAAGGGAAGCTGGATGAGAGATGGAGAAGGGGAGGAAAAGGTGTAGGTTAGGGACAGTATGGATTTAGGAGTATGGAGTGAAGTTGGGGAAGCTGCACTTCTCATTCTTCATTCGTCTTAGTAAATCTCCAGATAGAATCACTTGGCACCCATTTTACAAGAATCTGCTGCTTGTGGTTAAGAAAAAATGAGGCGGACTGTGTTTCTTTTCAATGGGAAAATAGCATTTTAAATGATCACAGATCTGCAAGGGTCCTGAAATTGTGTAACTTCCTTATTCAAAGACAGCATATGCAGTTGAATTAGTAGTTTTGTCATCAATAACTACTTTAATATCAGTGATGTTAACTTTCAAAAATGTACTAGAGGAGGTGCTGTTTGGAAATCCACTTTTGTCTGGGCCGCCGATGTACAAGAGTCAAACGTGTTTTGTTCCCTCTTCTCTCTGCAGATAGAGAACCTCCAGGATCAGCTGAGGGATAAAGAGAAACAGCTCGGTGGTCTGAAAGACAGAGTCAAGTCTTTACAGACGGACACGTCCAACACTGACACAGCACTGGGAACACTGGAGGAGGCTCTGGCTGAGAAGGTAAACACTACCAAATATACCCCCAATACCCCTCAGCACAGATACCTGCTCTGCACTGCTTCACCACTGGTGTGTAAAAGAAAGGATGGGTTAAATGCTGAGGTTAAATTCCACAGGTCATGAAGTATCCGTCTTTTGTTCTTCTTTTTTCAGATTCTATCCATATCTATATTTTAAAGTTACCTCCTTGGCAATAGCTACGTAATTCCATTGTGCATGTGCGGTAACAGTTAAAATCTGTCTGCCTATCTACTTTCACTTAACATAGTCAGGGAACAGTACTGAAGCAGCTGTTCATGGGAACATGTTTTTTTATTCGACAGGCTGCTTTAAGTAAAGCTTAAACCCTTTAAAGTTTTAAATGACAACACATTTTTGGAATGTTCTGCACAATTGTTACTAACTCTAACTCTCTCAGCCTCACACACACACACACACACACACGTAAAGGAAGTGGGGATATTAATTGTCCAGCGGTGACTAATATTCAGGGTGTCCACTAGATGTGTGAGTGTTGGCAGGACGATGTAGCCGACAACTCCTGCTTCACTCAAATCACTTTTAACAGGCTTTTTCATCACTTCATTTTCTTTGTTCTGCTTCTTTTGGACGTCTCTCCTTCCTGCTTTCATGCTTTCGATCGCTCAACCTCATTTTAAATAATTTCCTCTGTGACCCTGCGTCGTGCACGCTGTTTTTCATTTTATTACATTTCAAAGCAAACATTTTACGCTCCAGTGTCAAACATCCTGTTTTTGTTTCAAGCTACTTAATGATAATTGCTTGGTTTTGTGCTTTGTCATCGCATACAGTACAAACAACCCCGTATGTTTCCTATCATATATCATTTGTTTTATTTTTGGACAGAAAAATTAGTCTGAATTTGTTGAATGTTATTCAAGTGAACCTTATACTGTATGTCACGCGCTAATTTACTTACAGAGTATTTTATTTGACTGTACTTGTGAAGACTCTTTGCCATAGTCTTAACCTGATCACACACATACTACATGTCAAACCGTAAAACCCAATTAAATATCCTCACTTTCCAAAAATGTCACTCTTCTTTTGTGCGAGTGAACTTTTGAACTTCTTCCTGAACTGGCTGCTGTGTTGTTCTGTAGCTGGTACACGTCTGTAGTGTTTTAGTGGCTGTAAATTTTACATCTTGAGCCAGACTGTGTCTGAAAATCACTGTTGGCTGTTAGATCCTGTCAAAGCTGCCATGTACATAAAGTTTAATGTGAGCGTTATTGCTGCAGAAACTTGATATTGAGTGACTGTGAGTGACTGCTGGAGTCAAAGAGGTGATTTTAATTCTCCCGTCTGCTTCTCTCTTTCCATCACTCCTTCTTCTCTCTTCTTTTGACCCTTTCTTTCCTCCTGACTCCAATCCCTCCGTCGTCTTCTCATTCTCCTCCTCGTTCTCGTCTCTCTCTCTCATTCAGGAGCGAATCATTGAGCGCTTGAAGGAGCAGCGAGAGAGGGAGGAGAGAGAAAAGGGAGAGGAGATGGAGTCCAGCAAGAAGGAGCTGAGGGAGTTGAGGCAGAAGGTTTCTCAGCTGCAGGCTGACCTGGCTGACCGTGAGGTTGAAAAGACACACAGACACACACATACACACACACACCCACACCCACATCCATATCTGTGCTATTTATCAGAAGAACACACATTCTATTTGTCTCTGTCAGGGAGACATGATTGAGTTATCACTGTAGAGAAGACCTTGAATCCTCCCAGGGTCCCTGCGCTGAAGGACAACTGTGATAAAATAGTCACGTCTCCTTGACAACGATATGCAAAACTCATAACCAGTGGAAACAGTGATGGGAGACGAGTTGTTCTTGCTCTAAAACCCACATGATTCATCACAAACCGCACTGCTAAAGCAGAGATGCCGAGACGGGGGAATGACAAAGCCTTTTTGAGAGGCTGTCCTCTCCCATTTTTCTCCACGCTGTTGACCATGTTACAAAAAAAAAAAATAATTAAGGAAAAATGTGTTTTGTTTAATGTGATTCATGTAAAATATGTACAACAGCAATCTTTAGCATTAAGAAATTGTTACTGCAATCACAGTCACAAAACATGGAAATAATAAGAAATACCCAGAGTTACACTGTTCTCATGCACAAACATATACACATTCATACAGAGATGTCACACCATCTTTATATTTTCATAAATATTGACCTGTGACAGTTCAATATTGTTCACAGGAGTGTGGAAATCAAAGTTATACATGGCAACAAATGAGTTTGTTAGGTAAATTTGGCTGAAGTTCCCTTGGGTTTTATTTAAGCGAGGTACTAAGGCTGTTTGGATCTGGTATTGTTCAATATTTCTGACTCTAGCAGTGAGATCCTGTGTGCTATGAGCTGCGTTATTGGGTGGGTGGTGATGGGTGGAGCAACAGACCAAAACCATAAACCTCTGCCCCCAAATAAACACATTTCCTCAATCTCTGATGAGACATCATGCTCATTTTATGTCTTACATCTTTAAATCACAGGAAAAAGCAGGCGTTCGCCTGGTGTTTAGAGGTTCAGTAGTCTAGTTTTTTCACAAAAGATAATTTCATTCATACATACATACACCAAGCTAGCTATAGCCTTTTATTTTCAGTGCTAATGCTAAGTTGAGCTAATCACCTGCTGGACTCTAGCTTCTTAAAAAGCCTCAGGGAAAAATCCCTTTTTGCCTTTTTTTGTGATTGCTCAGCAAGTGTTCATGTTTTTTTTTTTTTGGTCATAAAACCCGTTCCTCCCCAGTGTTATAAATTCAGAAAAAAAGCCTAAGGAGAAGAAAAAGAAAAAAAACATTCCTCTCTGCACTGCTAAACACAGATGTGCGGTCTGTCTGACAACAACAATATATATGCCTACCTAAATATAATCGCCGTTAGCAGCAAGGTCTCTCTGACCAAAGCCCAGTCAAACATGATGATCCATAGTCCGGAGTTGGTATTGTCAGTCAAGGGTAAAATTACATGTCTGAGTGTCTGCCGGTTTCTCTTTCACTGCCCCTACCAAAAGAGGAAAAGACCAGAAAAGAAAGGCAGTGAGAGACTGCAGGGATGGAGGAATGAAGCTGAACAAGTGAGGAAAAGAGACAGGTCATGGGAAAAACTTCAGGGGAACCAGTGACAGAATTGGTATCCCAGCTGTTCTATTCCAGTTTATTACAACTAGAATTGAATTATTAATGCTGCCATTCATGTGATAACTGTCAATTATACTGTACTGCAATGCAAAAGCTATCCTAACTGAGTAAGGCAGATATGTTGCAGCCTCAGTGATGATTTCAGGACAGTTTCCTGGTTCAACTATGACGGTAAAACCTGCAAATTAACCTTTATAACAACACTCCTCGTGTACTTGTACCTTCTGGTGGTTGTCACGTAATAGAGCGGTGAAGAATAATTCTGGTGGTTAATACAAGGTTGTCTTAAAGCAGAGGAAACTAAGACCAGCGTAATAATAATAAACTACAGTTATCCTTGAACAAGGGGCTACTGACAACACTGGTTGTGGTATTCACTTCCTTCACTTGTGTTTTCATTTCTCCCCCCCTAAGACAACGGTGTTGGACCTGAAGGAGAAGGCGTCATCGCTGGCTTCTTCCACTCTGAAGAAGGACAACAGGCTGAAGACTCTGGAGATCAGTCTGGAGCAGAAGAGGGAGGAGTGTGTCAAACTGGAGAACCAGGTTAAAAAGGTAAGAATGAGAGGAGGTTATTAAAGCATCAAAACAAGATGCTTTCACATAATTAGAACCTGTCTTTGACTGAGCATTTAACTCCGTATACCCCTCGCTGTTTTTAATTCACTCCTAAAATCTCTTAAAGAAGGCTTTTTAGTGATTATACTACACCTGCTACCTAATGCTTTAACTTTCTTGTTCCATCTGTATTTTTCTTCATTTTTATTGCTTCTTTCTGTTCCCTCTGTTTTGAATTTTTGGTTTTAAATATTGCACGGCACCTCTAACCATATTTTGAAAGGTGCTATGTAAATAAAGCTTATTGTCAATATTAATACGATCAATGTAGGGCCTGATAGGTGCAGACAAGATTGAGTTGAACATCACTCATCATTATGTGACTCTGTGGAGGAAATAAAACACTGTACAGACAGTGCAGACAATACTGTACAGGTAAAAAGCACAACTGAAGAGAAGAAGGGAGTTTTAAACTTAATAACATCTCACGCTCTTGTTCTGTGTGTGTGGGTGTGTGTGTGTGTGTGCATATCACATATTCTCCCCCACACAGCAGCCCCTGAAATGGTGTGTGTGACGGCTCGCTGACAGCCGTACAGTCATTTTCACGGAGCGGAGAAGACAGCAGCTCCACCACACCCTCAAATTTGTATGTCGGGGGTGTGTGTGTGTGTGTGTGTGTGTGTGTGTGTGTGTGTGTGTGTGTGTGAGAGAGAGATGGAGAAAGAGTGAGAATGTGTATGAAGGTGTCAGCGAGTCTCTGCTATTTTTCTTATTTTATCTTAGTTTATTTCTCAGTCTCTTTCTGTTACCATAGATGGGGAAGACTAAATAAATTGTGTCTGTGTGTGCAAGCTGATTGACATTGTGTCTACGACATTGTATGTGTGTGTGTGTTGTTTCTTTTTATTTTATTATTTTTTTTATTTGCCTTTCTTTCCTCCACTGTTCTCCTCCACCCAGATCTCTTTTCAGTCAGACACCCAAACATTTCCTCTCCACAGAAGAACCTGTAAAAACTGTTGTGCACTTCCAAAACTAATAGGGTTTATACATTGTGAGACCAAGAGATGTGCACACGCACACACACAAATTCAATCTGTCCCAAGAGCAACATCTGCTTCTGGGAAACACATACAGCTGTTCTAACCTTTAAGCTGCTTTTAACTTGTTTTTTTTTCCTTCTTTTGTTTGATTTTATTTCTTTCTTTTTCTCATTTTCTGCCTCTACTGCAAAGCCGCGGTGAGCAGAAGAGAACGACGCCAACCTTCCGCTTTTTCTTTACTTACCCTCTTAACATTAATTTTATAAGTCATGTGCTTACATATTAACACACCTTATACAGTGCATATTTTTAACTCAACTCTCATACGGTGACTTACAGTGATAATAAAGCTGTTTACATTCCTATTAGCCGATTACTGATTATTTTAAAAGTGATAAAACTGTGATTATTATGTGATTGTTAGCATATCAGCAATCTCTCTTCATTAAAATGAATACATGTGCGTTTAAACAGCATCAAAGGAGCCCTATTTCTTTATATAATACATGAAAAACCTGTCTTCATCAGCAAGCCTTAATATTGTCACCATCATTTTCTTTTGATATTAATCACAACTAATGAGGCCACATTATGTTTCAGCATTGCTTTTTAAAAACACATTATTGTACATAATCTGCCTGAACAGCTGAATCTAGTTAATCAAAAGTAAATGTTTTGTGTATAAATGTTTACAAATCTAGTGTCTGGCCCCTAAATGACTGTTCTGTGCAGAAGTCACGTGTCACTTTCATCTAATCCTGTTGTCATTGGCACGTTATTTTCAGAGTGAACATAGTGTTGGTCTCCTCAGTTCAGACGCAGATGCTTGATTTATTTTCAACTGTTCCGTTTCTCTTACAGGCCCACAGTGCTGCAGCGGACTCGAGGGCTGACGCTGAACTCTCCGAACGCATCTCCTGCCTGGAGCATGAAGTGACCCAGCACAAAGAGGATGCTGGGAAGGCCCAGACCGAGGTGGAACGGCTGCTGGAGATCCTGAGGGAGATGGAGAACGAAAAGAATGACAAGGAGAAAAAGATCCACGAACTGGAGAGGTGAGAGTGGAGGAGGGGTGGAGAATCACTGTATCTGCAACTGTGTCCTCCCTTTATTAACCGTATAATCGATAGAAAACAACCAGGACTGTCTTTACTTATTGAAATGTTAAGTAACACAACAATAGCCTGCACTCTGCTGATCATTTTCCATTCAGTTGCAGACGGAGTCTTCCTAAATAACTAATCCTTTAGTTTTCCCTTTTCCTCTCCCTTCTCTCTCCCCATTTTCTCCTTTAATTTCTATTCCTTCCATTATCTCCTTTGTTTTTTCATTTTACCTTATTCATGCGTGTATGCACATGATACTGCGTTAACCCCTGTGTGCGTGCGTGCGTGCGTGTGTCCATCACACCTCAGAAATCCCTCTGCTTCTCATCTGTGGCGTTCTCAGCAGTCGCAAAATCCGACCCCCTCCCCCGCTGCGTCTCAGCAGCCTATGGGGGGGCTGATGTGGGACTACCTGGGCACGTGAGTGGCTGGCAGCCCTGTCAGTCATCTTGACAAATGCACGACAAAAAAACAAAACACTCACTTTGCTTGTGAGAGGGACGGGATGTGAAAGCATCGTGAGAGCGATTACTCCCATGTGGAAAAGTCTCTCTAATGTGATATTTCAGACGTGAATTATGGAGGACTGTTTGATTCAAAGTAGCTCAAGCATCACAGAGGACCACAAGCCAGTGGGAACTTGGTGTACAGTACATGAGGATTGTTCAGATTGTTCCTTTATTCAGATTAAAATATCATCTGGTGTTCGATGATAAATATAGTCCCATTCACAGGATGATTACTGTAATCATACCTTAGATCTTTAATAATGACAGAATCATCAGCTGTATTGTGATACGTTGGTTTTTATCTTCTTTACAGCTGTTACAGTATAGTTTAAAAATGTGTTATTTTCAAACATTTTGAAAAAAAAAAAGCACTGTCCTCCATTCAAGTCTGAATGTTACACTTGTCTTTGTTATAAAATCAAACAGAATATCTTAATTTTGAATACGGGAAGAGGGGAAATGAGTAAACTAGTAACCTCCACCGGTACAATAATATAGAAACAAAAAAGAAAACAATAATTCAACAATAACATGAAGAGATTTCTCGTTTTTTACCAGCCTTTTCCACATGGGACAACACTCAGTATGTTCACTAATAATCGCCAATCAAAGAGTTGCAGCATTGGATCAGTATTTATTCATTCAGCTACTCTGGGATGGCTCATGTTGACAGAAAACTAAGTAAAAGAAATCCCGTAAAGTTCAGCAATCAGCGCTCCAGTTGAAGTCATTCTCCTCTGAGCCATGAGCAGGAGTTGCCGGTCGTCCGTTATACTGCGCGCGTATGACAAGCCAAACTGAAAGGTTCGTCAAATGAGGGCAAGGTTTGGCAGCCGAGTCTTTGCTGTAAAGCCTGAAAAGACGCTGAGCCTCTGTTCCTGTCAATGATGCAACTCTTTCATTCAGTGGCTCTGTTTTTTCACGCTTCACTTTTGTTTTTACTTTCAGAAGAGGGTGCTTGACTTTTGAACAGTTTAACACACTCTTTTTATGTCAATAGGAGTTCACTGGACAGTTCACTATAATTTCTTTTTTATTTATTTTATATTAACACAAATATTAAGTATTTCTTTCTGTCCGCTTTTCTATTTGTCTGTGTAATTTTGGATCTACCTGTCTTTTCATTTGTATGTTTGCCAATGTACTCTATATCTACCTCATTAGGTAGCATTCATCTTTAGTCTTTTCTTTCTGCTTTCTATCTTATTATCTCTCCGCTTGCATGTCTGCCTGTGTCTAACTGTCTCCTTTCAAAGCTGTTTCATTCTTCCTGTCTGTTGGGTCTGTCGCCGTATGAAGATGAGTTAAAAAAACCAGTAAAACTCCCTTCTTTTTAGGGGCCAAGGGTTTAAGAATAACATTCATAAACAAACTGAAGTGTACAGAGAAGCTAAAGTGGGTGTGTTTTGATTTAAGTAGTCAGAGTATATCTGCTGTCTGTCCCGTCCATCTTTCTGTCTGACTCTTTAATCTCCCGCTCTAAAGCCCTGTCACCTTCCTCTCAGCTTCTGTCTGCCTGTGTGTTCATTAAAGACTAATGGTTGTTAATGATTTTTTTTCGGGGGGGGATTCAGTATTTTCTCTCAGAGTCTCAGTCTGCACAGTTGAAATAGAATAAACTATAAATAATTCAGCTGTTGCTGAATTATATGTGTGTGTGTTTAGTCTAACAGTAGTCACAGATGCAGATTGTAATGATGTAGGATTTTGGTACATCATATGTATCTGGTTGATGAATTAGTGAGGAAACACTTAAACAAGCTTTGTGTGTTTAAGATTGTAATATATTCATTAACCAGGCTTTTTTGTTGACCCACAAGCATTGACCCTGTAACATTACGTGTACCGGGCTACAGGGCTACATAACCCTGCTGTAAATTATTATACTTAGCCTCAAGCTAACAGGTAGACCAGAGGAGAATGCATTCACCTTCCACCAACTCTTAGCTTGGCACTAAGGCTAATCTCCCTGGGTTACGAGTGAGCAGTGGGAACATTACTCATGAAAAGATCAGATGTGGGTTAAATAAGAGTAAAAAAAAAAAAAGTCTTCCTCTCTAGTGTAAAACCAGCTGTAATGGTACCAGGTTATTTATTTCAGTAACTAGGATAGTAATTGGAACAGACTGAGTGACTTCACACTGAGGGGAAATGGAGCTGAAAATCTGCCCTGATGGCCAAAATAAAGGATTTGGATGGAAGAGTGGAAAAGAGAGAGCTGGAAAGAAAGAGAAAAAGTGAAAGGAAGGTGGTGGCAGAGAGAGAAAAACAGCAAGATGGAACTGAAATAATGGGTGGAGACATATAAAAGAACAGGCACCATAGTGGGAATAGGGAAACCAAATGAGAGCGAGGGATAAAAGTGGTTGAAAATAATAGAAAGAGGAAGTTGGTTTGGAGATATGAAGAATATAAACCAGAGTAATGGCAAATTAGAGAAGTTTATTGCGTGTTATATTGTTCTGTAATGGACAATTTGTCTCTGGCACACTCTCGTTTGTGTGTGCGTTCCCAGGCACAAGTTCACCCTAGAGTTTGGGCTTTGCCAGTTACAGGAAGAGTGATTGTGTGGAACTAAATTTTTCCTCAAATTTCACACGCTAATTGTATTGGTGTCTTTTAATAGAGACTTTCCACAAGCGCCGCACCGTTCGAGTGGCCCCAACAAGGAGCTTAAGAGGTCGTCTGCAATATCTAAACCATTGGAGGAGAGACGTTTCACAGTGAGCGCGGTCTCAGCTTCTGCTTTGATTGGCTAATTGCTCACTTTCAATGGTTTGTTATTGCAGTTTCGTGTGTGTGTACTGAAATGCTTACAGAGGTCGTGCTTGTAGAGGTCATGTAAGGTAAGGAGGCAGGGGCTGTCGCTTTTTCTGAAAATCACGTTCAGAGAAACATTACACGCTGTTCCTTCAAAAGTACTTGAATATTTCTGAATATTTACTATTAGTCACAAGAGGTTGATCCCTTGTTCATATGTGATGCCACTTTTGCCACGTTACTCGGGAGGAGCTAACGGCAAAGTTAACAGTGTATGTGTTCCTCACTTTGTCGTCTGTGGTGTAGAACCAGAACGATTCCCACACGCCACTTTTCAGATGCTTTGGTGTCGTGATTGTTCACTCAGGAGCACGGTTTAGTTTCTTTGTGTCCAAACTTGAGGTTACTGTAAGAACTTAAACCCAACATTAGGTCATGGCTGTTATTTTTCTAATGTATTTCAAAGTGGTTTTACATAGCGGTTCGTAGCCAAGTGGAAAGAGACCTTGGCTTGAGACTGAAGGGTTGCTGGTTCAAGTCCCCCGGGGCTTTTGATGTAAGAAAGTCTCTGCCAAATCAAATGTGCGCATCATCCACTGTGGCGACCCTTAGGGAGGGAGCAGCCAAAAGACAAAATAAATTCACAGTGGTTTGTAGCTGTGCTCACAGTTCTCTGCTAGAACCTAAGGCCTGATTTGAGATTGAACTCCCTCTCACCCCCAAAGTTTGACCAGACATCTGAATCTTGGATAAAAAGTGACAGCCCTATGAGGAGGCAGTTGATAACCTTGATTACTCTACTAAATCCCTGCATTTGAGCGACAGTATGTGTATGTGGTCGTGGACCTGCCTGTCCAGCTGTTTGCTTGGTCATGCCTGTCCTCCTGTTTGTCTGCATTTTCTCTGTATTCCTCTCTGTCACCTCCTCTGTCTCTCATCTCTCTCCTCTTTGAAGAGTGATCAAGCCGGCTAACCTAACGCTCAACTCCCGTCTCCCCCCACCCCCTCCCCTCCCACCTTTCCTGCTCCTTGTCTGTCTCTCCCTCTCCTTCTTTTATCTTTACAATGCAACACTGCTCTACCCAGTCTTGCCTCAAGGTTAGTACTGCATGCCTATTTTTCTTCCCCCATCACTGTCTCCTGAGTTGCCACACTTCTTGTCCTTGCATTGAGACACTCTCTCATCTCCTTCACTCTGTCATGAGCTCTTTTAATCATTCCCATCAAATGTGTCTGTTCTTTGAAGGAGACACCTTGACGTTCCCTCTTCTCCCTCTGTCTCTCTGACACCTCGCTGCCTATTTGAAGAGGAGACACGATTGTCTTCCTCTTTCACCCTCCATTATGACACACCGCCCGTCTCATCACCTCAGCAGCATTTGAACTTTATTAATCATTTTGAAATTTAAGGCTACTACAGCAAACACGCAGCAACGTGTTGTAATTAATAACTTTGACAACCATGAACTTTTCGCTCTTCTTACTCAAAGTCTCTGTTGAGAAATCTCTCCAGATTTTATGACGCAGTTAAGATGACCTGGGATTCTGCTCAAGTTGTGGGTAGCTTTATTTTTCGTCCCCTTAACTCGGATTTCATTATATTCTCTGGTCTGCGTCCCTGTATTTGGATTTAATAATGTCTTGACCTCAGCAATTTGCCTGTTAACCTATTGTGTGTGAGGTCCTAAATAAACAGTTTAAGGCAACAAGCTTATTTATTTTATTACCAGGAATCAGAGGGAAAATATTGGAACGACTGTCGTGTCCGGGAAATAGATATGTTACTGTTGGTAAGGAGGGGTTAGCTGAGTTAAGACAGGAAGAATAATGCTCTGTCCAAAAGTGTTTAAGTCTCATTAGCAGCACATTTACTGCAAAGCTCAGTATTCAACACCTACTTTATATAATCCCATTGTCTTCATCCCTAGGAAATATAATGGCTTCTTATTTTGTTTGAAAACTGCAGGAACTGCAGTTTTTATTCTGGATGGGGGAGAGGAAAAAAAACCCCAAGACCTTTACAAATGATGACGCGGTTATTCACATTCTCTTCTTGATTGGCTCTTGTTTAGTCATGACTCAGCTGTCCACTGTGAATGAAAAGCCCCATTTAAATACTTACCTTCAGTTTCACCTCAATGTCACTTTAGAAAAAATGCTGATTGAAACTAAGCTGAGCTTCTTAAAATGAAACCTTCCGCCCAACAATCCCTCACCTCTCTCCATCTTCAGCTACTATCTCTCCGTCTCTCCTCTCTGACTGACTGCAGACAAGTGAATGTTTCGCGCGGATAACACCAGAAGTAAAGAAACTTGTGTTAACTGCGTTAAATTATTTAATCGCAAGGATAAAGGCGTTAACTTTGACAGCCCTAGTTTTTAGGCGTATTAACACGGACATGGATTACTTCTAAAACAGTTTAAATGCTAATCTGGACATCTACTAAATGGAAATGTAGTCGTATGGGTGTAGCTTATGTTAACTGCCACTTGGATATATTTTATTGTAATGAGCAGAATGTCAGATTATTATTTTTTCTCTATGGCAACATGTATCTGGGTCCAAATCCCAGGCTTGAAAGTCTGTCATCCTTTTTAGAAATATGACGTTGAGTAGCTCCATGATGAGAGTTCAGCGTGCACAAACCCAATCGTCTGAATTTGGACGTTTTCGAACAGACGTATCAAAGTCGTATTGAAAATTCTCTGACCTACACTTTGTGATCAACCACATAATAACCACTTCTTCCTGCTGTTTCCTGAATTAATCTGGTGGTCTGGAGTGTGTTTGTGTGTGCTCGGCCCGGCTCTGCTCTGCTGTAACACTTCTCCCAGTGCCAGCTCTTTCTTTGCCCGCTCTTCTCCTTCTCTTTTCTTTTCAACTTCTCGAGCCGCTGTCTTGTCAGCGTTTTCATTGCTGTTGTTCTGGTGTTCTGTGATCCAACTCTGGAGGGGGAGAGAAGTGAAAGAAAAAGTTAGCATTGCTATGCTGTCTGGTACATGACGAAAAAGCGTATCTTTCTTCTTCTGTCCCCTGTTTGTGTTTTTGTTCTTTTTTTTCTTCTTCTGGTTGTTTTGATCTCAGGCTAAGGAACTCCTCTTCTACTGTTAAGTGTCTGACATCAAGGTTTCGCGAGCTTTAAAGGGAATTGCATCGTTTCTTTTTGTGTGTGTGGTCCCTTTGAGGTCCCGCTCCAGCTCTGGAGCACTGAGGTTGTGCTTGGCTTTGTCAGCTAATGTGTGACAACAAGCAGACACACACAAAAACACATGCCACCACCAAACATGCACATAGTTTTTGCTGTCTTCCACACACACACACACACACACAGAAAAGGAATGAATACTGAAAATGATTACATTTAAGAACCTTAGGTAAGGCTAAACAATGGTTTATTAGTACTACAGCAGGGAAACTGCAAAAACAAGCATGTGTCAGGAGTGGGATTTGAACCCACGCCTCCATTTGGAGACCAGAAGTCCCTTTAGCCAGGAAGGTGTGACCTTGAGTCTGGCGCCTTAGACCGCTCGGCCATCCTGACAGCTGACTGTGAATGAGTCCACACAAGGACAGAGCGACTACAGTTAAACTATTAATATTTTTGCTTTGTTGCATCACCTCCCGATTACTTGGGATGTTACACAACGCTGATTTAAAAACAAATAAACCTAGGCAATCTGATGAAAAAAATAATTATTCTCAACAACTACACAAACACACCTGAGTAAAAAGTACTCCAAATGTTTAAAATTGGATTGAATTTGCGATATTTGGAAATTCGTCAAAGTTCACATGGCTCGTTTTTATGAACAACAATAAAAGAAAAACGGTCTAATTATGTGAAATCAGCACAATTATTGCTACTTTATATCACTACTAAAAATGTGATAAAAAATGACTCAACACATGAGAAGACACAAAAATACACTTTTTAAAGCCTGAATATGTGACCTATAAACACACGCCTCCAGGATGTCCATATAAGGATTTGTGTATTATTCCCATGGCAATTCACCATGGGTGCACCTGTGGCACAGAGGGTTAAATAGAAAACCTTGTAATTTTTGCCATGAACTGAGTTGATAAGAAGATGAAATGCCCATAAAATATTGTTTTTTTTTTGTTTTTTTGTTTTTTTCTAACCAAAGAAGGACTGAGTGATTGGATTTGAATGTGTCCTCATTTACATGTGAAGTGCATTCACATCTCTATTGAAAGTTGTCCACACGAGATTAGATCTGCCCCGGCTCCCGTCAGTGCCAGGTATGAACTGGGCTCTATGAGGAGATTAAACAAAGACACGGCCAACATCAACCCCCAGCTCTTTCTCACATGCTTGCACTATTACTCTTATCCAAACACTGTGAGTGTTAATGTACGGTTTGTTCTTAAGTGTGGATATATCTCCTACATTTCAGGGGTTTTTACACACACACACACACACAAGCCTCAGCTCCTTATTTACCCAACAAATTTACTGCCTTGCTAAAGGAATTTCCTACAGCCTTTCTGCAATTCATAAATAATTGTTATCTTTGCTTTCTTCGTGTCCTCCCTGTACCATAAGGTTTTATTCCACATCGGCAACGTGAAAGTATAGTAAAACTACAGTTTTTTAATCTTTTTTTTTTTATATGTTTTATAGTTTTTTATAGGCTCACTAAACCAAACCAATATTTCCTGTTTCCTTTTCAAAGGAAATACAGAATTCAGACTAGTTAAATGAAAATCCTTGATGTTAATGTTGGGTGAACTGAGTGCAGTAAACATACATGAGCCCCCCGAGCATTTCTGATCAAATATTTATACAGGTCTCCAAATGTAATATTAATATTACCTTAATGTGGTTCCCCTGGATATCAGCAGCATGCTAATGAGGGAACTTAAAACTTTTTTCTTTTTTTTTTTGGAGAGCTTGATGTTTACTGAAGATTGTGTGTGTGTGTATGTGTATTTATTTATTTTTTCTTTTACTGCTAGTTGAAAACTTTTCCTTTAAAGCTTTAATTTTTAATGAAGACCGCTGCTCTGTGTTTGTGTAGATGATATGATCGCGTGTTTACCGTTGCTACGTCGGGGATATTACTGTGGTTTTTGCACAATTGAGGAACTTAAAAAGTGGCGTCAACCATCGTGTTTGTGTGTGTTTACAGCTTATCATGCCCCACTGCTTACACATGTGTTTTGAGTGTGTCGATGGGATGCGTGTTGTTATTTTAGGAACAGTTGCGTGCACAAATTTGTGTGTGGTCCAACTCGGACATTTGATCCGTGCAGGTTGTGTTTGGATTTGTTTATACCGTGTGCCAGGGAGTGCGTGATTGTGTATGTGTGTTTGTGCGCAGACGTGGTTTCGCTGCACATGTTGTGTTTACAGTGTTGTGGCTAAAGTGAACTTGTTGTGATTTCGGGGGTTAGAAGGAGGGAATATTTGACATGTTGAAAGTACTTCACTGAGCAGAGCCAACGAGTTCAAATCAAAACTTCAGTTTCATTTAAACTGTGTTTATTTGAGACAGAGAAAGGCGGAAGGAAAGGTTTGAGCTGATGTTTGCTGGTACACTTCAGTAGATATTTTCATCCCTAATGCGTATTATATAGTACAATTGGAATGGTTAAGATGAGTTAATCAATATTTTACACCTCTTTCGATGGTGTGACTTGTAAATGTTTGCAGATGATGAAACATTATGGTTGAAAAAGTTGTTTACAGAGAACAAGAAGAGTCTGAGGGAAGGTAACGCACAGGACAAGAGTGACTAAAGAGGGAGAGGCAGGAATAAGGCAGAGGGAAAAAGTAGTAAATGGTTCATGGTCTGATGAGAATATTTCATCTGAAGAGTAAAGGGTAATGTTGCATTTGGAGAGAGTGTGGGTTCAGGGAGCGCTGGAAGGAAAAAGAGAGCGGTGAGGAGAAGTGCATTTGTCCTCTTGAGATTGACGTGGTGTAAATAAATAGTTGCTTTCAAGCAAGGGATTATGCTGCAGTGTCCAAATAAATGGCAAACAGGGTGGAGGGGAAAGAGCCGGGCTTGGTTTGGAAGGCTGATGTGAGGGAAGATGAAGAGGAAGTCGCTGCGGTCGGAGGCAAATGCGTGATAGTTACCCATTCATATTACACACGCGGTGAGTGATACGGGCAAGCAAGTGAAGTTAGAGAAAAACAAGTGTTAAGTATCAGCAAAAGGGAAAGAGAGAAAGAGAGAGTAAGTGGGACTTGAGTGTTGACTCAATTGGAAATATTGCAAACCAGAAGTCCATTTCACATGCATATGCACTCACATACGTGGAGTCTATGTTGCGTGAAGCGGGGGAAACCTCAGAGAGCTAACCAGATGGTTGGAGCTTCCTGGAAATCCTCCAGTAGGAACATTCCTGCCTGTTTATGACCTGTTGCACATGCACACAGGGCGTATTTCACAAAATTGATCCCAAATATTCAAATAACTTTTATCGCGCATGCAGGGCGGACCCGACGGGACACAAAAATCACCCATAATGACTCTAACAATGCACCACATATGTTAATCTTTAAAGAAAAGCCACACATACACTAGTTATTATGTTGTGAGGTTTGCACAGCCAGGTGCTGCAGAGCAGTTTTTGGCCCCGTCGTCACTTACAGGATCAGTTTTTCATCCAGGTTACTAAATTTCTCTGGACGGTTTGCAGTCGGGGGCCCCCCCCTGGACCTTTTAGCAAACACATAGAGGATTTTATGTCTCCGTCCTCTGCCAATATAATTTCTCAACCTTTTTGGCACCGGTGCTGACATAAAATAAATTTGATGGATTAACACCAGTGTTTCAGGTAGTTTAAGGCTCACATACACACGAACGTGGCACCGTTAAATATTTACACTCTACAACAGGTATTTTACTTCAGGTGTAATGAAAAGTAAGTGAAATGTGACGGTTCTTTATGGCGAGGAAGAAAATCTCACTTGCTTTTTGAGGATTTCTCATCATTGGAGACCTTTTGCTGGCAACTAGACTATAGATAATCTATGAGTAAAAGTAATGATAACAATGACACACACATGCATAAACATTTGCACAGTGCAGGCAGACATACAAAAAACCCAAACACACAAAAGAGTGAAAAAGAATGCCTTTGATTGAGTTTGATCAGTTTCTGATGTGTCGGCCCGTTCGTTTATTTTCGTCTCGCAAGTGTCTTTGTTGGAAAAGTGCCGCTGTGTGAACATGTGGGTCTGTGTGCTTACACATCCATCCCCGGTGTTTGACTTCTCCCTTTGTTTGTGTCATGATCCAGCAGACTTTGTGAAACCTGTCTGGGATGATCTAAGTCCGTCCATTTGTGTGCGTGCGTGTGTGTGTGTGTGAGAAAGGTATGAAAGATCCTGATTAAATCAAGCTGGTGTGATAGCTGATACTGTAGGTCG
This sequence comes from Solea senegalensis, assembly GCF_019176455.1. Lineage (NCBI taxonomy): Eukaryota > Metazoa > Chordata > Actinopteri > Pleuronectiformes > Soleidae > Solea > Solea senegalensis. The sequence continues at coordinate 29,100,038 of NC_058023.1, read as the reverse complement.
GTGACAGAGCCACAATGGCTTCCAGACATCTTAAACAGGGATTAAGCCCTTTCTCCATCCTCCAACTCCGCTGCTCACATGAAGAATCTCTTTCTCTCGCCCCCTCCTTCCCATTTTATTCCCTAAATGATGATTTAAACCCGGCTTCCCGACACCCTGTAATCCCTCTCTGAAATGAGCCGCATGCTTCCCACTGTGGAGAAATCTCCAGTGTCATCCCGTCATTGATCTTTACATTACGTTGGGCCTACAGTGTTATTTGTGCTCTGCGTTGAGCATAATCTCTGTGTCTCGTGTCAACGCAACGGGACAAACGGGCATTCAGAGTCCAGAATTTGTTCTGAATGTGATGGTTTGTCTCGCTATATCAAATGTCAGCTGTATGTAGAGGCGGCCGGCACGCGTTGTAATAAATACATACCCATGTTGACAGCATTGCTGATGTTGTTGCTGCTGCTGCTGCTGCTGCTGCTACTCGCACTGTCCTCTTTTGTTCAAGTGTATTTTCTGGATTTCCCCCAACATTTTTGTCTTTTATAGGATTGAATTGACACAAACACACAAACAAGAAAACTCAAAATAAATGTCCCAGGCACATTATATACACAGCCATTATCTCCTTTTTTAGGATTTACTTGGGGGTAAATTGTTTATTTTTTGTGTCCTTGCATTTAAATTAGTTGAGGAATCTGAATCTTAAAGGATCAGCGGGTGCATTGCAGGAATGTTAAATGGCAGAAAGAGAGACAGTCTGAGTGTTTAATCACTTTTGGGTGGTTTTCGTAGCCTTAGAAAAGGCTTTTATGTGTACTTTAGGCTATGGTCTTGCTTTACCCGAGCAGAACAAACAGCCAGAGCGTGTATTTCCTATTTTGAAGCGTGAAGAATGACATCCTCTCTGGTCTGCATGGGCCACAGTAGTTCTCTGATGCACTTGGGATGCAACTCTGTTTGTTGCAATCTGCAGTCTCACCATTAGACGTCATTGAAATCGATTATTGCATGTATTTCCACCCACTTGGTCATGTCAAATGATTATTTGTGCTGATATTAACTGCATTTGCGTACAGTCAATTTGTATTCGGGCTGCGTTTTTAACAGTGAATTTGTGTGTGTGTGTGTGTGTGTGTGCGGATGCAGGCAGATGAAGGACCAGTCGAAGAAGGTGGCCAACCTGAAACACAAGGAGCAGCTGGAGAAGAGCAAGAACGCTCAGATGATGGAGGAGGCCAAGAAGAGAGAGGATAACCTGAACGAGAGCTCCCAGCAGATTAAGGTACGGATAGAGGAGGAGGAGGAGGAGGAGGAGGGAGGGAGGGCTGAAGTTAGAGAGTGAGGAAAAGTGAAAAGTGAAAAGTTTCTCTCCACCTTCTCTATGTCCTACCTTAAGTATTGTCTGCTATCACAACAATGCTTCATCGTAATGTGACAGTTATGACAGGGAGCAGCCTGAGGCAATGTCAAACACTCTCAGCTCATGCTGGAGGAGTGTTAGCGCGGGTAACCGAGGAGGATGACTGACACGGCGGGCAGATGGAAGACGGAGAGGGAAATGGTGGGTGAGGTGGACCGGGAGAAAAGGTTGATAAAGCGAGAGGAGAAGTGATTAGGGGGAGAGAAGAAGACACCCGCAAAACAATGAAGTGAATGCTGTGGGTTTTAAATGTTTCCTGTGGTGTAAGAGCAGCTCTTAATTGTCTGCTGCGGTGTCAAGGAGCCACAAGATGAATAGTCATGTGTGGGGTGATGATTGTGACTCTGGTTTTCTTCGTATTTCCTCAGATTGTAGGTTTTCTTTCATTTTTCAATCGTTTCCTTTAATTTCACCCTAAATTTCATCTCAAATCGCCCTCACTTCCTCTTTCCCCCCCTTTCCCCTCACGCATCCTCCTCTTCCCACTCCTTCTTCTCTTCCAGTAATCGTTAACCTCACTGGCCTCTCTGATTAGAGGCAGATGAGAACACTCTCTCTGCGTTTGCTCCCTGTAGTGACGGTTGATCATTGGTTTAAGGAGTTTTGGAAGTTGTCATTTGTGCATATGGTGTGGTGAGGAGATGAGCTGTTAGCTATGTGAGTCACTCAGACTTATGAGACCGCAGTGGTCGCAACCATAACTAGTGTGTGTTTAACCACCAATGAGGACTCGGGATGGAATGCGAGTGTAATTTAGACCATAAATTTAATTCAAAACAATAAGAATACTTGATCCAATTTAAGTCAGTCTGCGTCGTCGTCGCATAGTTAGACACCAAGTCATGTGGGACCTGGAGAAGAATTCAGCACACGTGTGCTGCTGGAGGTTTGGTTACAGACACTGTAATGTCTCACCTCCTTTTCATCAGTTATTCCTTCACTTCTAATTGACTTGGCAAGAGGGAACATGTTGTCAGTGGTTGGAAGTTACATTTTACTCCAAAAAATGTGTGATCCCCAAGTTCTTTAAGAAAGATGGAAGTCACACCCTGAGAACAACCACCTGGAATGAGGGAGGTCTACATGGGACTTAAAAAGATTTGCTTTATTTGAGCAAAACCTGGAACTTCTAGAAAAATCTAGGTTAAATTAAAGAGTTTTTGTATTTACAGCTCCATGTAGCATTGCTGTCATCTCACTGCAAGGCTTTTCTTGATCTTATTATTGTTCAATATAATACTGATTATTGCGTAACATGACGTAGAACATGATGAATTTCTGAATTTTTGGTTGTATCATGAAATGAATGTGGAATATGTAGAATTTATGACTTCTAAGTGAAATTGAAAACCTATAAAAAAACATTATTATCAATAAGAATTTGCAGATGTTTCTCCTCAGATGAGATGTCGTAAACTCTGATCATATTCCTCCAAAACTAACGAAATGCTCATCGCTAATACTTTGTATTTCTAGAGACATTTTCTCTCTTTCTCTCTCTCTGTAGGATTCTCTCCGTCTGAAGGAGGAGCGCATCGAAGAGCTGGAGGAGGCGCTGAGGGAGAGCGTTCAGATCACAACAGAGCGAGAGCTGGTGCTGGCCCAAGAGGAGCATGCTCGCACACAGTCTGAGAGACAGGTACTTCCTCCTAACTTAACTAAGAAACACACAAACACGAGTATTGTCTCTGATTTCTACCCCTCAACCAATAATCATGTAAAGCAAACCTTTCCTGTAAACTCAACCCTCACTGATTGTTATTTTATTCACATTGACACAAACGGCCTCACTTCTAAGGCCTCTCTCCTCCGTTCTCCCGTCTTTGTGGGACATTCGGACCGACACACAAGGAAACGCACACAGACAAACGTCTTTAGGGCAAATTAAAAACTCTTTTTGACATAGTCAAACATCGCCGTGGCCAAGTGTGGCTTACGGCAGTGGCAGCACACATGCCCCATGCCAGCTGAGCTCATTCAGGTGTGGCTCTTTATGTGTGTTTGCCCAGTCACTCCTCATTTGGAGGAGAGGTAAACACATCCCTATTTAAAGAACAGCTTGTGTTTTGTCCTCCTCAGCCGCCAACACACAAAAACAGGTTTACTTTAAACCGAGCGCGAGTTGACCGCTCCAATTTGTAATCTGTTACATCTATATTGAGACAGTAGGAAAGCTCCTAGCAGTGTCAGGGGAGGCTCAGAAGGGAAAGGTTTAGTGGATTCAACCACAGACCAGTGTATGTGTGTGTTGTTCCCCTGGGTACCAATGACTTAACGAGGCCATAGAGATGGGAAACGCTCCTCGGAGCCAGGATGGGTTTTGACAAGTGGGAAAAAACAGCGTGGGCTGTGGGGATGAAAACTGTCCTGTGAAAACATGGCTCGCTGTAGCTCTTGGCACCACGGCTGGACTCCATTGTTATTACTGCCTCTAAATGTTGGCCGTCCTCTCTGGCCTCTGCTCGCCAGACTACTTCTGGACAGACACCTAAAGACAGAGGCATGCAAGCAGATGTTTTATTTTGAGGTATTTTGCTGACACCTCCATTCGTGGTACTTGTTAATGAGCAAGAACGGCAGAACCGAGGCAGATACAGCGGAGGAATGATGGAAAAGACGCACGGACAGACCTGTGGTGCATCATATGCAGACATGGTTAAAGTGACGAACACCTCAGGTTTTCTTTTTCTTTTAATTTAATGATGCAACCAAAATAAATCGTGCTTTGAGTTAGAATATTATAATAAATGCAGCTTTATTGGAGTCATCGGGGGGAAGAGAATACATGACTTCAGTACTGGTTTTGGTGATTTTTGTTGTTGATTTGTTTGCTGCTTCCTTCATCTGAAAACGGGCTCCGTCTATTAACACTGCAGCGTTAAACCTGATTGAGGGAGCGTTTGGGTGTATACAGCAGCAGTGCAGGGCCGGGCGACAGCAAACTCCTGAATCACTGGGATTTTTGAACAGTAGAATTCACTTCTGGAATATTTTGCCGGCACTTCTTCATGTTTTCAGTCGTACTGCAACCTGTTTACAGTCGTCCCGCTTTATTTGCACAATGCTGTTGTTGCCTCTGTCTGAGCTGATGTAAAACTTCCTGTGTGCAGCATGGGAACGTCGCCACACAACACAAGATCTATACTGAAATGAACAGAGCGTGTCATGTGTCGCTAATAATCTATACCACAAGTTTACAAAAATGTACAAAACTCTGAAAGTTCACAACAATGAAAATGAGAAGGAAAACCTGAGAAAGTCACATCCAACATGTTCATCCTCTTGTTTTAATTTGTTTAGACTAATTTGTGCCAAGCTATCACATTCAATTTAGCGGGCAACTTATTGAAAAACTTAAAAATGATAGAAGTGGCATCTTTAATTAGGCCGAATCGAGGTCATTTAGTCCAGGACCGGGTGCTGGAGAGCGTCCTTGCACTCAAATGCTTGAGTGAAGGAGCAGAAATGTCAGTGTGTGGTGGATGAGTGGAGAGGGCAGCCAAACACTCGGCGCAGTCGTCACCCAACATCAACAACGCTAACTCAGCCTTTCAGTACACGCACACACACACATATATATGTACACACACATATGTATGCTCTCACAGACAGGACAGTAATACACAGGACAGTGTTACACATGCATATATTGCTCCAGACGCACAAACATGGCGGAAAAGAAGTGCTAACTGCTAGTTAAACAGCGCGTCGACGACACACACACAACACAGCATTCAGCAGGAGCCAGGTGGACACGCTCCTCTAACGGGAAACGTGTCTTTATATACACAGGTAAATTGTAAATAAATATTTTGGCGTCCTTGTTTTACAACCACATCATTGCAATTAAAGTTTCACATAATGATTCGTAAAATGACGACAGAGGCAGAGGCGGTTTTCTCTCTTAATGAGAACGATCTGTTTAAAAGGCACACACTGTTAATAAGCACAAGTCTTGGCTGCGTTGAATTAGCGAGCGTCGCCTTGTTTTTGTTACCTCTGCAGGACCCTTTCCTGGTATTAATACTGACCTTGAGAAGACCAGGAGTGCTCATGGGGACCAAAGCCTGGTCCAGAGCCTATTTTCTGAGGAAGTGGTCACGGCTGGTTGGTTGTAAGATGTATTAGGCATTAACTGGTTATAGATGGGTAGGGTTAGGTTGTCAAATAGAATGAAGGTCTGAAGAATAGCTGCACAAACCTCCGTGTGTGCGTGTGTGTGTGTACAGGACTCTCTCACAGATTGGGTTTGACTGGCAAAACCATTGACCACATGAAATCATATTCAACCTTTTCTGTGAGACATGAGTCACAAGTGTGTATGATCGCTGAAGCAAGGTGTGTGTGTGTGTGTGTGTGTGTGTGTGAGACAGTGACGTGAGTCATCAGTGACACACTCCATCAGTGTCTGTAGAGACCAAACCAAAGACAGACTTCTCTTCTGTACGTTTGTGCAGACAATTAGGATTTTTTGAACTCGCTGCACTTTCTTCTTTTCTTTGGAATAAAATAAAGTTGAAACGACTCTAATACACACACACACACACACACACATACACGGCCATTAAACTGAAAGGGTTGCAGTCCTCCTGACCTCCTCTTGTCCTCCAGCTCCTTCATTTCCGGCCTTGTCACTCCTCACCCCTTCATTGTTCGATCTCTACATCTCTAATGTCAGCCAAAAACTCTCCTGCTCCTCGTTTTCTCTTTCCTTCAGGTCACATCTGTCCTCTCATTTTATTCCTAACCTCTCTCTCGCTCTCGTGTCTGAATCAGATTCTTAACACTGCCTGTGTTTATGACTGTATTACTGACTTGCACTGTCTGCACTTTCATCTGATTTTCTCTCTTTCATGTTCTTAGCATTTGCTTCCTCTTGTGCTGCACTGTTTATTTTTCACTCGAGCATACTTTACAGTTCTTCTCTTTCTCCTCTGCTCTTCTTTGCTTTTCTGTCTTGTACATGCATTGCTTTGCCTGTTATCTCTTTCTAATCACATTTATCTATCGCCTCATCCTCTTTTCCTCTTTCCTTATACTGTTCTCCCTCCCTTTTCCGTCCCTATGTCCACTTTTGGTCTCTCCTTTCCTTGTCTGCTTTTCTTTATTTCTCTTCCTGTTTACTTCCGTTTCATATTTCCCCCGTCACCACCTCGTTCCTTCACTGCATTTTTTGTCCTATCTTTCTCTGTCTCTGCTTTTTTTGTACGCAGCTCTCTCATATTCCAATGCATGAGTTCACCACAGCCAGCTTTAGGTGGTCAAAGGTAACAAAACGTAAACAGCATTTTATGTCCATTGCTTTTTTGTCTGTGTTTCTGTAAACGAAGAACCCCCACAGTTATTCTTCTACACTGGATAAGAACTTAATTTCAGTCAGTCATGCTGATGTTATCACAAACCACGGTACTAACAGCTGGTTAAATACATGAAATGAAGAAAATATTTCATATTTGCTATTGATGACACCAGAGAAATAATAACCAGAGACTCTACAAACATGTTGTACCCGGCAATACAGATCCAGCAGATTACCAGCCAAAACAAAAAAAAGCCAATAATTTAACCCATTTTAATGCTTAGCTCACAAGTCTTTCCATCTCGAGATTCTTCCTAGAATGAAATAGTGAATATTTATGAAAAAAGATGAAAGACACATTCAACTTTTATTGGAGCCATTAAACTAAAATAAAGTATCCCCTTCTTTGCTCTGGGTTTTCAGTTTTAATCCTTTTGTCTTGATGTTTTTGCTCTTCTGTTTTTCCCCCTTGAACAGTTCAGAAGGGAAGGTAGAAGGTAGAATGCCTTATACTTTCAGACCTCACAGACATTAGCATTCTCATATCAACCCAGAGAGAGACCGACACAGATGAAGTACTGTAAGAGAGAGCGAGAGAGAAGAAGAGTGTTACATTGAAGAATTTCGTGTAAAAACAAATCACAGTGGCGAACAAACATTACATTGATGTGTGGGGAAAAACTAGCATTTTAAAGCAAAAGAGTGAAACACAAACACAGAGGGTTTGTTAAAATGATGTCCTACATTGTGTGTGTGTGTGTGTGTGTGTCAGGTGGAGGACCTGCTGGTTGCCATGGATAGAGTGAAACAGGAACTGGAGGTGATGAAAGCCAAGCTGTCGTCGACTCAACTCTCACTGGCTGAAAAGGAAGGTCACCTGACCGCCCTGCGGGCTGAGAGGCGGAAGCACCTGGAGGAGCTGCTGGAGATGAAGTAAGAACACAGTCACTCATAAAGTAACTTAATACTAACCTGTGTGGTTTTTTTCATATTTTTTAAATGTGGAAAATGTATTTCCTGTATATTCGCTTCCTATATTCCCAAATTTCCTTATTTAATACAAAATGAAATGACTATGTTTGATTTAATCCAGATTCTCTCACTACCTTTAAAAACCTGCAACACTTTCTCTCAAATTAGCAACGCTTATGATATCTGCCATCGCGTCCCTTGTGACTTCAGCGTTCCCAGAAGGTGTTAAGTTGTCACGATGAACTTCACCCGACACCTCGTCAACGCGGCCTTTTCCTCTGCTTCCTCTACACTCTCTCCTGTCTTCTTTTATCTCCTCTCTCTCCTTCTCTTCACTCTTTTAAAGCCATAGACGCATAAGCGGCCCCGCTAATGTGATTGATTTCATAAGACAGAACGTCAGCGTAACATTTGAGCGTGATATTAACCGATGCTTTTGCCTTTTAAGTGCGGCTGAAAGAGCTCCAGCAGGTCCAGTGATTCCATGTGTTTTTCTGCTTGTTTGTTTTTTACGTCCTCGCCGAGGCCGCGCAAACAAGGCACAATTTATCGGAACAACACTTTGGGCTGAAATAGAAGAAGAGGAGAAGGTCCGTGTTAGTGCTGTCCTGCCTGTTTAAACACGCCGTGGGACATCTTTTATTGTGGCATCATGGGAAAATGAGTGCATGCGGTGTGATTTAGGCGTCCTGCTCGCTGTCCTTGACATTTTCTACCTACATTGCATTTTTGTGTGTGTGTGTGTCTAGCAGTGTGTCCATTCACAGCCCAGGTGAGCCGGTTATTGGCCGTTTTATCACTGTAGTAATGACCCGTGTGATTATTACAGGCATCAGCGCTCCAGAATGCGTAGCCTTGTTTCCATATGTGAGCGTGCGCGCCCCGCACATGTGTTTGTTCGTGTGCTTGATTGATTTACGTCCGCTGGTCCTTTTATGACCGCACCGGCTCCGCGATGAGTCTTTATGTAACAAACAGGTGAATAGACGTACACATAATATGTCCTGTCCGTACGCACACCAACACAAACGCACAATAGCAACATGCAAACGCGCGTGCACACGCAGGCGATCTTACCCATGCGTGATTAGATTTATCCGTCTCCAGTCGGTAGTTCAGTCTGTGCTATCATTTAACGCGTGTCCCCCCGGCACACTGTATATACTCTGTACTCTGACTGTGAGTTTCCACTGATGGATCATACAGAGACCAGATGTTTGTTCTGAGCGTGTTTCTGTTGCAGATACACGGTCTACAATTGTATGGCAAATACTTAGCGTAGCTGCAAATACTCCGACCTTTATTTTAATCTTTAGCCATTTTTACTGCCACGTTCCATATTCAACAGGAACGTTGATTACAAAGTCATTTGTGACAGTAACAAGATACATTTTGTACCTGTGTGTAAGTGTTATTTCCTTTTCTTGGGCCACTTTTATTGATAACACCTTGGTAGCACACACTGGTAAGGGAAGAAGAAAAACAAGAAATATTTTTTTCCTACACTTCAAATCATTAAATCTGTGGTAGCAGACCTTGAAGAAGAGTTTGTTGCTCCCTGAACAGTGTTTCTACATTTTCAGGATAAATTATTTACTGTTGGTTAGGGTGTCAGCGTTGGCCAGCAGTTTTCTTTTAACTTGTGTTTTTTTTGTTTTTTTTTTGCTTAGTTGCTACCAAAGCTTCTTCGTTTCTACGGTTTTCACGTATGTGTCGTGGGTGGTTTTCTGATTAAAACACAGAACACGGCGGAAGCTGCTCTTTGAAGTGTTTGTTTGAATCGTCTTCAGAAGCCTGTGTAGAATTGTCACACTTGTGTGTTAGTGTTTAACAGCTCACTGGGATAAAAAAAAAAAGAGAAGCTCTACTTTTGCATTATACATGATATTTTCTAGGCTACGGGAAGATATTCTTCTCACATTTGGGATACTGTGCATTTCCATCCCAGTTAGCCCTCAGTGAAGAGTTTCGATGTTTCAGGTAGCTGCTGGTTGTCTGGCTGTGAGAAACGTCGATGACGCCACCGCTCATATTTTTCACAAGACATTAGGGTTTGGTCAGGGAGAGTACGTCATCCCTCTCTGGCTTTCTCCCACATGTAAAACACGAGATGTTTAAGGTGGCTGTGTCCTGTGTGTCCATATATCACAGTGTAATGCACATGAAACTGTCTCCGTGCACACAGGCTGCCATAACTCTGAGAGGTTTGATGTCTGATTTGTTGCCCAGTTTTACATTGGTGTAAGGTTTAATGTTACTGTAAGACATGATATATGATACTGCATGTTTCAGAGGTTTCTGGGACAGACACAGAATATATTAACACACACACACACGCAGAAATTTATTCCAAGTACAGCTGGAAGAAAGCACACACTCTCACTTGTTTCCTCCCTTTCCTTAATCTTATTGCCTCACACACACACACACAAGCACACTATAATGTCGTTATTACAGTGTCTGTGTTTAGTCTTTTTCACAAGCTCTCTGTCCATGTTTTCCTCAGCCTGTCACTGTGCTCGTCTTAAGTCTGAGACACTCACCGGCCACTTTATTAGGTACACTGGGTCAACTGCGTGTTTACACAAATAAGTAGTCAGCCAATGACATGGCAGCACCTCACTGCGTGTAGACCTGCTGCATTTCAACCTGAGCATAAGAAAGGTGATTTAAGTGACTTTAAATGTGCCAGCGATGGTCTGATTATTTTGGAAACAGCTGATTTACTGGAATTTTCTGTAGATTTTACAGAGAATGATCCAAAAAACGAGGAAATATCCAGTAAGTGGCAGTTGCTATTGAACTAAAATGCTAAGTCGATGCCAGAGGTCAGAGGAGAATGACCTAACGCACCTGATTTAAGATAGAAGTGCTCAAATAAACTCAAATAACCATTCATTACAACCAAGACCAACTCTGAATGCACAAAACACAAAACATCAGACCTCAAAGCAGATGAATGAGAGACCACAGATTTTGTTAGGTGTCTGTCCTGTGTGCCCAATTATGTGGCTGATAAGTGTTCATTCTTAGTTTATTTGTTTGTATGTCTGACATGAGTATATTATGCCATAAACATGGTCATACACATGTAAATAACAAGTAAATACCAACACACCCCAACGGAAGAGAATTACACACACACACATCTGCCCTGCAGTGCTCCAACATGTGACTTTCCCCACTGATAAATCACCTGCAGTGACCTTCACACATGCATGCACATGCTCATAAAGCACACAGACATATTTTCTTGGTGATATATATTAAAATACGGACATGGCTCGTTTTCTTCCCGGCATTGTGTGCACATGTGTTTGTAGAGCGTGGGCTTTGCAGGTGTGTGTGTGTGTGTGTGTGTGTGTGTGTGTGTGTGTGTGTGTGTGTGTGTGTGTGTGTGTGTGTGTGTGTGTGTGTGTGTGTGTGTGTGTGTGTGTGTGTGTGTGTGTGTGTGTGAAGCAGCACGGTGTCAAGTTTGAAATCCCAATCTGGATGAATTAGGGTCCGTTTGACTCTGTGCCGCTTTACTGACATTTCACACACCTCTGCACTGGTGTGCGGTGTTTTTTCATCCGTCTCTGTGACACAGACACAGACACATTTATGTTTCATGGCTCTGGTTTTTGTAGGTAACATACAAAGATGTTCTTTGGCTTTCACTGTGTTGGATTTTAAGGGAAGATAATAAATATTCTACACCTTTTAAAGCCCAGGAAGTTTGTTTTTAGAGTTTTGATTTGCATAAGCTGGATTTAATTGGTTGTAACTTGGCTGTGAGGAAAAAGAACATTTCGGCTACTTAAAGTCTTGTATTACTTTGGCGGTCTCTTAATAAGAGCCATAACCACAGCACAAGCAACTAAACACACACGTGTGGAATTAAACATTTAAAGTCTCACTTGACATTTGTGACACCGAGGCGTTTTCTCTGCGACCTTGTCACGCTGACTTTATTCAGGGTGAAAAGACCCGCGGTGTTTTAAACACAGCGTGATTTGTTGAGGTATAAACTGGCTTCACATCAGAATCTGTGGTTTTGAACTTTTTATACATCATGTGTGATTTGTTAGAGTCGATGTGACAGTGACAGCTTTATGAAGAATTATTGAAAACCTTTCCCCGCCGCTGTTCCAAGAAGCTGTTGAATTCGAGTCTTTCCATCGCAGGATTGCGTTTTCATGGAAGCTCATGTGTTTTACTGATCAGAACGGCCGCATACATAAATATTTTCTGTAAATTAATTTAAAATGCGGTTTGGCAAATATCTCCCCATTTTAAAGCAGTCAATTTATTTTACGGCTCTGACTCACTGATGGAGAGGAGAGGACAAAGACGTGGAGAAGAGACGTGGTACGGGGATTGACACGAAACAAGTAGTGGACAAAAACAGAGGAAGAAAAGCGAATGAAGAGGTCAGAGCGAGGGTTATAAATTTCTTTTTTTGAGGGCAGAGAGACTGAAGGAGGATAATAAAATGAAAGAAAAGAAGCTGAAATGCTTTTCTGGCAGAGAGAAAAGGAAGGAAAGCAATGAGGAGAAAGACAGCTGTCCAACAACAACTCGCTTGAGCCAACAGGGCTGTGTGATATCCCGAAAAAATGATATTACCTTCATCTCTGTCTCCCGTGCTCTTTCCGTTCATCTATCAATCTTTCTACGGTAAATATTGAACATATAAGCACTTATTGCACACAAACATCCTCCTTTACCTTCATTTCCTGATCCTAGTCTTTTACCAGACAAAAATGAAATTGCATATATTAATGGAAGAGTGAGACACTGGGAGGTTGTTAAGGACTTTGTCACGTTAGTGATGCTTAAAAATCACATTTATTACAAATAATAACACTGCTCTATAGAAACAGAGGCAAGTGATGCACTTGTCCATGTTTGTTTTTGGTAGTGCTAATGGTCAAGGCTTCCAATAATGAGTCACATCACTTTTGTTTGCTTTTGTCAGGAGAATAATATGATATTGTAGTTGCTTTGTCTGCATGTGGGAGGCTGCTTCAGGCTAATAACACGACTACCAGCAACACCGATGGGGTTTTTTTGGAACAGGATCTTCTAAGGAAGTATATACCTAAAATAATAATTATATAAATGAAGCCTAGTAGATTAAATGTACTCTAGGGTTTTGTTTTCTCTCATTTTTGTAGTAGAAGTTAGACATTGTTTCGATAGATTTATTAATAATTGGCCGATTAATTCTTTTCTCCTTAGAAAATTGAAAAATGCTGCAAAATTTATGTAAAAGTTAAATTAGAAAGACGTTTTTTTTGATGTCTTGTATTTATAATATAATATTTATAATGTCTATTTATATCTATAACAGATATAATATGCAGTTTGATAAGCAGTTTTGTGCATTTGTTGATATTAAACTGTTAATTTAAGCGGTTGGAGGGAGGAAAATAGAATAAATCATATATAGGCTGCACTGATTTTCAATCATCGGTATGGACCGTAGAAAAACCTATATGCATTGACCTCTGTTGTGTAGGTGTGCTGTTTCTGCTGTTGTCTCACACACACCGAGTCTTGAAGCATGTGGACATCCTCCGCTCGGGGAACTCTGTACACGCACACTGTACCTTGAATGACGTGTATGATTAGAGCATAAAAAAGTCTGCAGGAGCAGCAGCAAGTCGCTGCTCCGTCTTGTGGCTCCTGCTGTCAGAGCCTTGTCTGATGCCTCAAGGTGAACACTATAAATTCGCTTTATTTCTCCTTTGCTGCTCTGCTCTTCCTTTTATCTCTCTCCCTGCCTCCCTGTAAACTTCAACCCACTCCTTGCACCCCTTCCGTCATTCCACCTCTCATTCTTCCTATCCCTCCCTCCCTACCTCACTCACTCCATCCCTCTCTCGCTCTGGTATTCCTCTCTCCCCCCCCATCCTCCTTCATTTCTCACTCCTTGCATCCTGGCTTCCCTCCATTCCTCCGTTCTGCTTGCCATCCATCTTCTCTCGTCTAAACCTACATCTGTCAAGAAATGCTGTTATTGAAGGATTTCAGTCGAGCATTAATTCGTCCATTCATTCATTTTGTTTTGTCACTTCGTTCCAAAAATAATCAATGATTGTAATCAAACGATTCTGCTCTCAACACGTCTGTTATTTGGGCGACGGCTCCGCTCTTTGCGGCCAGGAAGTCATCACTAACAGAACAACACTTGCACACACACATATTCTAGTGCGGCATTCTTAGTGAGGACATAATGCATTTTATAGCCCTTAAGCGTAACTTTACCCATCAAAGCTAAACGCCAAACCGGGTCTTAACCCTGAAAAACCCATTTAAAATTGTGAAGATCAGCCAAAGTGTCCCAAATGTTTCACTTCCCACTGTGTTTTTTGGTCCTCACAAAGATACACATACAAGCTCACACACACATTCACTCACAAAAAAAACCTGACAAGACGGGATGACTTCTGAGAAGATTTCGCTCCCAGAGGAATGCTGGGAGATTTACGTACACACACACACATCCTCCCACACTAACGCATGAACACATGCTTATGGCAGTCCTCTAAACGCAGAGAAGAGAGCTTTGATCCTGTCAGACAGCAATGAGATTAATCCACACTGTGCCAAAACCAGTATGTGTAATTGTTGTGTGTTGTTGTGTGTGTATGGCAGACATGTTGAGAGCTTAGTGTGACAAAAATGGGGGCTCATGGTTCTGACACTTCGCTGAAAACAGGGCGCCCTGCTCTTTCTTTCGTCCTCCCCTCTTAGCACTTGGTTTTTTACCCTCTCTCTGTCTTCGTCTGTCCTCTTTGATTTATTTTCTTCTCCCTTGTGAGAGACTGGGAGAGAGATTCGAATCAGGAAAATAGAGGCTATAAAAGATGTGCTACAGTTCAAAGTTGCATTTAAATAATAGGGTTTTCTGAAGCTTTGCAAACTTCAGCTGAAATTGCTACAGAAAAAAAAGGAGGGCCTCTTTTTATTGTCCTGACCTTTTGCATTATAATGTGTCGTTATGATGTCACTCATTGCATGTGTCTGCGCATGTATTCCAGAGCTGCTGCAATTAAAAGAGTTAAAAAAAAAAAAGAAAAAGAATGTAAGAACTGAAAACAGGAGAGCGGGAAGGCAATCGAACACATCAGAACCAAAAGAAACAAGTGGAGAAAAAGAGCAGATAAAGGAAAAAGGGATGCGGCAAAACCTCAGCTGATTACACGTTGTTCATGCCAGGCCATCAAACAGATCATTAAACAGCAATTAAAGAGGAAGACGGCGCAATGAAGAGGGAAAACATATCAAAAAAGTAGAAAACAAAACACACACTTTTTTCAATCCCTCTGATTGTATGTTACAACTGCCAAGCGATTACTTTTCTATTCTGGAAATAATGAAGCGGTGGTGGACAGACAAACAGAGGAGGACGGGACGGACCAGTGGAAGAATTGTGATTGTTAAAGTGAAGGAGAAAGACACACAGGATTTTTAAGATTTGATTTTGTGTGAAGTGAAAGTCCGACCCATGGCACTGCTGCAGAAACTGAGCACTTAATATGTAATCAATCAGTTATTTGGCTTTTTATATTGCAATAAAAACAGCACTTTAGCTTTTAAAGATAATGAAAATATCGCATGGTGTTGTTTGCAATTAAATGTGGCTGGTGTTTGTACTTTGCCACACTTGAGTGCAGTAAAAACAGAATAAAAAGGCAGTTATATTTTTTTTTTAGCTTCAGTTCCTTACCTACAAAAAGTGCTAGATTCAACCCTTCAAACTGCTAAAATGTATTATTTACATATATATATAGTCGTGGTTGAGGATTTTAACATTAATGTGTGTTAATGTGTGTCCTGATCATGTGACCTGGTCTTATTGTGTGGTCTATCTGCAGTTCATCTGGTCAGTTCTCTCTTCCACTGCGGCTCAGTTCCCGGCTGCTTGTTAATGTTAACATCATTAACAAGGATTCTTCCTGAGGTTTTAATTCTAAGGAGTTGACCGCGCTCCTCTCACTCCGCCCCTGGAAATGGAGGCTCCATTAAAAACCAATCGTCCCAAACCAACGCCTCATTCCTGGCTAAATGACATGCACGTCGTGCTGCCAGACAAGAGCGCAGGTGGACAAAGTACAAGCTGCAGGTATCCTTCCACATGTTGAAGGACAGCTGGCAGCGTTACCAGGACGCCGTTAAAGAACTAAAAGACCAAATATTTTTCTCAGAAATCATTTGATCTTACTTGCCACATGTTCTCTTTAGCACCATCTACTCAATTGTTCCCCGTCCCAGAATATGTCAGTATGGAAGCCCCCTCTGAACCTTTTGAGGATTTTCTCCACTTTTTGCTTGATGAAGTTGTCAACAAGACCTCTCATCTCACCTCCTTGATCTGTCCATCTCTGTCCATCTCTGTCCATCTCTGTGCCCTGGTCTGCTGTCTTCAGTCAGTTTCAGCCTGTGGCCCTCTCATTTTTAAACTAGACTATAGCAGTCTCTCCACTAGTGTAGTACCCCGTGTTTTGAAACATGCTGTAGTCACAATTACAATCCTTCTTGAAGAGGAATGTTATTCATTAGGTGTTTCACTCTGGGTTTAACTCAGTGCAGAGACTGCACTGAGTTAACCTTGTTCTTCTTGATTTGACCTTTGACTTTAGTGTACCTTAGCAGAAATGAGTAATTTCCCATCCTAAGCACTGGGTTGGCATTAAAGGTTCGGCCTGAGACAGGTCTGACAGAACTTTCTGCATCAGTCTGAATGTGTTTACTGCAGTGTCTCTCCACTGTGGGGCGCCACAAGGTTCTATTCTGGGACCCCTCCTTTTTTGTTCTTCTTCTTGCTGCTTCTACTTTTAGGGGGTCGCCACAGCTGATCATCTGCCACCATCTTGTCCTAACACGTGTTTTTGTGTTGGGTTTATGCAGATGACTGCCAAATGTATGTACCCCCTGACGCGTAGTGATTTGATGACCGCGGCCTTGCACGTGCACGTCTTGGCTGAATGTGATTTTTATAGTGATTACTCTAAAATGATGAACGTTTACATCAGCAGCTCTTTGCCAAAATCCTAGTGTTTATGACATCCATCTCAGGGAAACCACACAACCGTTAAACTTGACAGACGTACTTGATTTCGCAGCGCTGAAGAATGTGTGAAGTTGTGTCCGTCTTGTTGTTGTTCCAGTGCAGTCTGCTTGAACACATGATAGAGCTGTACGACAGAATGTCCATTGATCACAGGTGACCACAGACTGTCATTCTGCATCTGCCACTTGACTGTGTGTTTTAACAAACATTAGAGGGTCCCAGGTGTCCAGCACTGTGACCAGGTGTTGTTAGAGGAGCGAGTTTGTGCTGACAGATTGTAAGCAGATGTCTCGCTCTCTGTAGTTCAGCATAAAAATGGATTTAGTGTTAAGAAAAGCTGCATCTTTAGTCACACTTCACTATGTGTGTGTGTGTGTGTGTGTGGTCCCGTGAACTCCCGCAGACCATGGATAATGATTTCTTTACACCTTTCTTATTAGTCACAGTGTGTTTTTTTTTCCTGTGTGTTTTTTTTTAAACGTGTGTGTCTGAGATACAGGCAGAGACTAGGAGGTGAAGGAGCGAGCGAGCGAAGAGAAAACCCTGTTTGAGTGAAAAGGGGGAAATATGTCAAATCCAGATCCTCATTCTGTCGTGCAGTAGTCCCACCTGCCCTCGCTCTCACCATCCTCTCACTGCCTTTGTGTCTCTGCCTCATTTTCCTGCTACTCTTCCCCCCTCTCCTTCTATCCGTTCGTGTCCCCATTCACTTCTCTTTGATTTGTTTTCCCTCCAAATCCTCCTGTTATTTTATTCGTTTTTCCTGTCAGTGCTGTTTCTCTCTCTCTCTCTCTCTCTCTCTCTCTCTCTCTCTCTCTCTCTCTCTGTGTGTGTGTAAGTCTTCTTGCCGTCTTTCTTTAAGCCTCTCTGATGTACAACAGCTCCTTGAGGCTTTTCTCTCCCTCTTTGACACACACACACACACACACACACACACACACAGAGGTATCCTGTACACCAGCTCTAACACTCTCTCTTTCTCTCACTTTTTCAGTTTCTCTCCCCATATTTACGTCCAGTGTCTCTGACCCACTTCCATCGGGGTTGACAGCCACAGCAAATCTTACCTTTGTTTCACATTATACAATGGGGTGCTTTAACCCTTTGTGCCTGTGCCGCAGGTGCACACATGGTAAATTTGCCGTGGGAATAACACACAACTCCTTATACGGACATCCTGGGATTGTGTGTTTATAGGTCACATATTCAGGCTTTAAAATGTGTTGCGATTCACATTATATTGCATTTTTAGTTAGCAATAATTGTGCAGAAGTCACAAAATTAAATTAAAATTTGTTTTTCTTTTCTTTTTGTTCATAAAAATGAGCCAAGTGAATTTTGAATTGTGTCCAAATTTCAAATTCAATCCCATTTTAAACATTTTGAGTACTTTAGCTCAGGTGTGTTTATATAGTTGTAGTATTCTAAAACAGCCAAAACGCTCTGTGTTGTGTCAGGATGGTTTATTGGCAGAAATGCAGTATAGTAACCAATAAGTGTATAAAATTGTAGCCTTAGAATCAGCCATTTACACTACAGCAGCATGAGCAGATATAAACCAGGCAGAGTATGAGTTTCATGTTTTCAAAAGGAATCAAAAATACACAAACAACAAAAATCCCACGTCCTTTCTGGTATGCGAAGGCCACTGTAGTTCCCTGATGCACTCGGGGAAAAGGAGGCAGAAAGAAGGAGTCCTTTGTTTGTTTAAATCTGCAATCTCACCATTAGATGTAACTAATTCATACATGCTGGATTTTTTTCCTGAGTCAAAGATAAAAACAAATCACAAGCTTGCTGCCTGCCGGACAGAATGTATGCATACTTTTTTTTTCACACACAGACGTTTTTGTCATTACAAACAATTTTCCAGATCAGTAAACACAATTTGGTTTTGGCGTTGAATAAAAGCAGAGGGGACATTCCTTTTTTTGCTGCAATTATCAATCATCTTTTTTTTGTGTGTGTGCCATTATCCCTTTGTTGTGTTTAATGTCGCATTCTCAGTGTACATAAGGGTTAGGGTAACTGTGGTAGGTGTCAGTCTTTTTCTCAAATCACTGCTGTTAATAAAAACTTTGTATGATGGAGAGCAGCAGTGAATGGTTTATTATAAATCTGTCTTTGCTTTGATGCTGCACATAGAAGCAGACCAGCATGAAATGTTTCATAAAGCTTGCACTGATCTGAAACTGTGTGTGTTTTAAAAGGTGTATGACATTTTAAAGAGGCCTTCATTCTTGCTTCTTATATCTGTTTCTTTCTTACTATTGAGTACTGGAGTTGCGCAGCAGCAGCAGCAGTTCACACCTTCAGCGTGTGTGTTTGTGTGTGAGAGCAGACGAGAATAGGATCGAAGCCTGGTGCTCGATAGTTGTGTACTCCGGCACAGAAGCTGTCAGCTAAGAGAAAAGCACTTCTCTAAAAGGGGGCCCCACTCTTTAGACACATAAACTAAAGTAATGAGTGTTTGTGTGTGTTTATATGCCTGCATTTATATCACTTTCCCCCCATTCTACTTCTTTTTGTTACCCCTTCTTTTTCAAATAAAAGCTAAATAATGTTAATGAGGGAAAGCAGCTTGCACCCAGGTCGCCCCTCATTACTTCTCATTTACAGTAAGTCACTTATATCTTGGGAATCCTTCTACATTTTGAATGCTCTGTGTTTAAGCAGCTTCATCATCATTCTGGTCGTCGTTTAGAGGAAGTGGCTGAGTCTACTTTTGATTGCTTGACTTCAGAGACAGATAGAACTTGTGATAAATACAACGATCCAAAGAGAGGAGAACAAATCAATACTCTT
The DNA here is from genome assembly GCF_019176455.1 of Solea senegalensis. Lineage (NCBI taxonomy): Eukaryota > Metazoa > Chordata > Actinopteri > Pleuronectiformes > Soleidae > Solea > Solea senegalensis. Next base: position 29,080,487 of record NC_058023.1, on the reverse strand, counting down.
CAAGCATAAAAAGATTTAAATATTTGAAGTTAATAAAGGATAGAAAGACAAAGAGTGACACTCAACATGCTAACAAATAGCTGTCCTGGGTCAACCTGAAAACGGCTAATGTTAACAGGCTGAAAGGGGCAGGCACACTTTATTCAATTAATCAATTCCCGGCTAGAGCTTGCATACTGGGACAAGGACAGTCTAATAAAAGTGTATAACTGTGCATGAAAACTTGCTGACTTTTGAGTTGGTTTTGGCAAAATCTCAAAATCCTTTGGCAAAATCTTTCCATTGAGGACGTTTGTGCATGCACTGTAAAGCTCCCCTCACAGAAATGAGGTCGAGCTTGACGAGCACCACATCCTGCTGGGGTAAAAGAGTAAACGGTGGTGTCCTGCGAGAGGCCACATGTGTAACCGGATCAGACCGTGTCACAGAAAACAACTGCTTTGTTCAGTAAGAAACAGAGAGAGAGAGAGAGAGAGAGAGAGAGAGGGGGCGATTAAAAATAGCTCTGTGTTTGTCTTAGACAAAGACTGGCCATTGTCATACAGCACTGAATCTACTTTGCACACACGTCTCTCTAACACATACAAATGCACAGGAGTAAGCCTCGGATTCTTGGAGACAACCTGTGAACACACACACACACACACACACACACACACACACACACACACACACACACTACTCTCAAGTACATCCTTATAAGCACATGGACACACATGGAAACACATGCTGTCATAACACAGCCATACAGCTATCATTGAACACACACGCACGCACACACACACACACACACTGGAGCGACAGCATGAAAGAGACAATGCAGCACACACTGGAAGCTGCTTTAATGTGTGTGTGTGTGTGGAAATATGTGTGTGATCTAAGACCAGGCTTTGGTGTTTCTGATAAAACGAGGGGCCTTAAGTGGTTTTAGGGCGGGAGGGGGGAGAGAGAGCCTCTGTGCTTGTGTGTCTGCACTCGTGTGTGTCGGGGTCAGGTGTCTGGTGCACTTGTGTGTTTCTGCTTACTGTCTACCTTGTCGCCACGGCGATGACATCATGGCACACGACTGGCGAACAATGGAAAACTTCCCCATCTTCACAGACAGCGAGAGGGGGAAGAGGTGGAGAGATAGAGGGAGTGACGGAGGACGGGGGTGAAGTGAAGAGGAGGATGGGTGAGAGGTACTGATAGTGAATGAGTGAGCGAGAGGGAAGGAAATATTCATACAATACATGTGTGGCTGTTTTACGACTCGACACCTGCATCAAACAAACATGGCACTGTGTCGTCATTGCTAATCCAGAACTTTCTGTCCTAGTGTTTTAGGGCAATGTGGAGGCCAGTTTCTATATCATAGCAGTCAGTCTCGTCAGACTTCCAGACTGAAATGTGCTCACATGCTGCTTGAATGTAGGATAATGCAATTTGTGGCCGAGGAGACAAACAGTCTCAGAAGTCACTGACAGAGGCCACAGGTTTTTATTGCCTCCCGCGACGCTATGACGCAGAAGAGGGATGGAAATTAGCGTGTCCAATCAGGTGTAATGTTTCCATCGGAGCCGAGGCCAATAAGTATCTGTGACTGCTGCTGCCGAGTCATTTCACCTGGGGATGAATGGTGATTGTACCCTTTCCCTCTCAAGACAAAAGCCAGATGTTAGTGGATGTTTTATTTTTTTTAAGTGTGTATTCAAAAAAAGCAGTGAAAAAAAATGTGCCCAAAAATCCTACTGAACACTATATATACTACATATATGGTAACACTTTAGATTAGGGAACACATATTAACATTAGTTAGTCGCTTATTAGCACGCAAATTAGTAACTTATTTGTTTGTAATTAGTCATTATTAAGCATGGCCTTATTATACAATCAGTAAGCCATTAACTAAGAGTTGTCCCTCAATAGTATGGACTTTATAAGGTGGTAGTATCACAAGAATAGGAAAAGGAGGCAACTTTAGTTTAGGAAACATGTGTTGATTATTAAGCGTTCAACTGTTAGTGAATTAGTAGTGATCAAGATGTCACTTTTGTATTTTTGTTTTTTGTTAGAACAGACCATATTCATTAGGTGTTATTAAGAGAGAATAACTATTCTTGTAATACTACCACCTTATAAAGTCCATACTAAGTAAAGCATATTGAGTTCGTAATTCATATACAACAACTTCCTTACTTACTGCTAATAAGCAATAATTCTGAGGTTATTGAGGTAAAACGCTTAGTTAATGGCTTACTGGTTGTATAATAAGGCCATGCAAAATAAGGCATTAATAAGAACTTAATAATGACTAATTAAGTCAATATGTTACTAATTTGCATGCTAGTAAGCAACTAATTAATGGTGAATAGGTGTTCCCTTAGCTAAAGTGTTACCATATATATATATGGTGGAATATAAGGTGGAAATTTAAGTGATAACGTCTATAACAAGCGTTTATTCTCCACTTACTGTTTCCAGACCTTTTTTTATCCTCCATATTGCTACACAGAGGAAAGACATGAAAAGTTACAGATCCAAGGCATCGTATCCGCTGGGAACCTTTCGTCTTCGCAGCGCTGCCTTCACTGTTTTCAACTGAAAGGACACGCTGCCAGCACTACTGAGAGCGCGCTGTTTTAAAGTGTCCTCTGATGGTCAAATTCTCTAAAGATTCAGCAGAATACTGCAACACTTAAACCCGTTTTTGTACTGATCACAAAGCAGCAGCAGTAACCGCAACCTGTACTTGTCACGAGCGCGTGTTTAGCTGCAAAGGCCGAGCAGAGAGGGCTTTCAGTGTGTGTGTGCGTGTGCGTGTGTGTGTGTGTGTGCATGTGTGTGCATTAGAGACGAAGAGAACGACATAGAGCGGCCCAGAGTTGGATGAGTGTCTCTGGAATAAATATAATTTTATCACTGGGGTTTACAAGCTGCAGGTGCTGGCAGGTAACCCTCTTGGATATAGTGTTAAACTGGATGCACTGTTAGCTTTCATAAGACCAAAGTTCCATTGGCGAATTTGAGTGTGTTTGTATTTCAAAGAGAAACAGTGTGACAGTGTGTCACAGTCCTGGAGAAATAAAAAATGTTGTTTGTCATGGCTTAAAAACACGTCCATGAGAGAGAAGGAGTGTTTTGTTTCCTTTTGAAAAATGACAAGGATCATGTTGACAGAGAAAATACTGAAAAATCTTTGACTATGATACTGTACTGCACAAAATACATGCACAGTATAATTAATGAAGAAATAGTTTGACAATGATCAGACTGGCCTAGGAACAGCAGTACAGATGCATGCAGGGACACTTTATAACACTGTATCTGGATGAATGTCAGACAAAAGAACGACGTATGCCTTGGTCGGTGTTATCTGAAAGCTTATTGATGTGAGAGTGAGTATGACCTGCTTTTCTTAATTCCATTACTATTGTTTTCTTTTGACGTGGATTACCTGATCGCGAAAAAATACAACTCACTTCGTGTAAGAAGCAACAAACTCAGACGGAAGACATTTGTTTCTTCACGTGTGAGCCTTTGGCGTCGTTGTTTGTGTGCGTGTGTGGTCAAATCCTTGAGCCCTGTGTGATTGTGGGGGGAAACCGCTGTGATTCACAGTCCCTCTGGAAGATGACTGAATCCAGAGAAAGCTGGAGTCACGGGGTTGTATCCCCCAGAGGCAGCGCGGCTTCATCTGTGGTGGTGGATGGGATGGATGCATTGCAGCTTGTTGCCTCCTGACCACATCTGTCAGCCCGACCCTTCAGACAGGGAAGGAGATAGAAAGAGACAAGAGGGAGAGTAGATGCAGTCGTTATGTGAGTATGTATTTGTGTTGGTAAAGATATAAGTGATCGTTGACATCAAGCACTTCTAACTTCTGGGGCAAAACTGTTATGAAATGTCAGAGAAAGGAAAGAAATATTTGGTGCCTCGTCAGCCAGTGTGTTGTCTTTTGTTTTTACATCTAATGCTGATTCACAATGTCATCAAACTTGGTCTTTTCTTATTATTTTGAATTTGAATTAAACACACATTCTGTGTGTTTAAACACCTTGTTATTGATTGCCAAGTTGACTAGCAGAGGATGCACCATTTCACTCTCTGCCCCTGCAAAACAGCCCTACCTCTCCGTTTCACATTAAGGCGTAAGTTGTCCCGATGCCTGTTGAGGTAGAGGACTACATTGAAGTGTACGAGTTAATGGATACTTCACCGATTTGCGTTTAGCTTAGGGTTAGTATTTTTGAAAAAGTGTTAGTTCCCAACCTCAGTTTCCCCTGAGTCGAGAAATATCTTCACTCTTTTTTTGTCACATGCCCACCAGTGACACTTGGTCCGAGGCTTCAAACTGCAACGCTAGTTCCACACTTTTTAGACCCACTCATTCCCAGAATGTAAACAGTGTCCACCATCTTTGCTAACAGTTACGCAAACAGGACCAAGTGTCACTGGTGGGCACGTACTCAATTCAGGGGAAACTGACGTTGAGAAGCAAAACTTTTCGATTCTAGTAATTAAAAGCTAATCAGTGAAATATTCCTTTATCCAGCCCTTTAACTGGAGGCTTATGAGTGTTTTTCCCTACTACAGCTACAATCATAAAGCTAACATTGGTTACACTAACCATTACAACACTTGTTTGCAGTCTGACATACGTACCATAAATAGGTCCACCAGTATTCCCAGGTGATTAATGTGTTTTTCTGCTTTGTTTGTTTTTGTCCAACAACATAACGGATCTTGGCAAAAACATACTGTACTGTAACTGGCTGCTTATGTTTTGTCCCACTTTGCAGTAGATTTTAATCTCTACCATTTATAAATCCTTTTCCTAGTGGGGGTTAAAAATGAGAAACAGGCCCAAGTGACTGTATATGCTGTAACTGAAAGTCTCATTATTTTATTACTTGAGATAAACATGTTTACTGCTTCCTGCACAGAAGATTAAGTAAAAGCCGAACTGCATACACTTATTTTTTGTTTGGTTTTGGTATTTTGCTCTTGTTGACGGCGTGGGTAGAAATTTAGGGAAGACAAAGATTATACATATGCCATATGATCTCCACCATAAATGAAGCGGGGACTTCTTGATTACATGGTGTGCGTCGCGTTTTTGCAAAAATGCACCAGTTGTATCTTTCTAAATCACAATGCGGTGCTCTAATTAAGAAGATTTCCCTACATTTGTTGACATGCCATGGGTTCACCATAACATTAAAGCACACCCAAATTGGTATCTAGTCATGCAAATACTTTTGGTTTTCTCTATCCAGATTTGAAGATTCTTGTCTCCCAGTCATTAAAAGGGAGGTGACTGGATGAGCGTGACACCAGCAGCAGAAAATGAGAAATATGACTAGATTTAATTGGACACATTTGAAGAAGCCCTGAAAGGTGTTTTTCTGCTGAAACTGCATTCATATGTCTCAGTGATTATAGAATTGCTCCCACAGCAATTCTATCTCATCTACCTGCAGCATCACCTACTGCACCTTTAATTCTGAAAGGAGTGCCAAAGACAATCCATTAATTTTAAAGTGTGATTTTTCTTTCTGCAGGCAAGAGGCGCTGCTGGCAGCCATAAGTGAGAAGGACGCCAACATTGCCCTGCTGGAGCTCTCCTCGTCCAAGAAGAAGAAAACACAGGACGAGGTGGCAACTCTAAAAAGGGAAAAGGACAGTTTGGTTCAGCAGCTCAAACAGCAGGTAAGGACGCGCACACACACACACACACACCAAGTGTCATCCAAGTGGAAACAAAGAAAGTTTGTCTCCAGATATTTTTAAAATGAGAGGACGAGAACATGAGAAGAAAGTGGAAGAAAATCAGCTGTCAAAAAAAAAGAAAAAAAGACAGAGGGCGAGAGCACAGGTGAGGTGGCTGTGACGAGGGGGCGCAAAGAAAACAAGAGAGAAATGCGTAAAGAAACTGAGTCCAGATGTGACCACACGCCTCCGACCACCAACGATAAATTTAGGATTAGCCTACACTCACCGCACACACAAACACACGCCGAGTCCAAATCTGCGTCAAATCTCTGCTGACAGCCCTTTCCTATGACTTTTGTATTCTTATGTGTTTGTATTCATATTATTTACACTTTCTGTCTGCCTCGCGTATGCGCAGACACACACACACACACACACATGCAGCGTGTGTGTGTGTGTGTCTGTGTGTGTCTGTGTGTGTGCGCTCCACTCCGCTCTGCCGGGCCGGTATGCGTCCACTTCCACAGAGTTCCAACACACAAATATGTGCACACTCCCTGATATGTACACAGTCACCCAGGCCAAAAACAAGGATATAAACATGACCAAATGCCTCTGTGGTTCCACACAGAGGTCTATTCACACACACACACACAGTAAAGGTTCTCGTGGCCCTAGTGAACTAACCAAATCCTCAGTGGATGAGCCTTCTGGGACTTTTGATTATGCTCACTCAGTCTGCTGTCCATGCATGACACATACAACATGTACACGTGCCTTTTTTCATTTTTAACATGTACTAATAGCAGCTTTTGCTGTCACCATAACAACTTCACATATTGTTATGACATATGGCCTTAACCATTAGGTCGACTTACATTTAAAATTCTGCATGTCAAAACCACAGATAAATGAAAACTATTAACTATGAAATTTAGCTGCTGTTCAGTTGTAATGATTTGAGTTGTCATCCTCAAAACTGCTGAATTTGAGAACATCAAAAAAAGACTCCTCTAATGTAAAGAACTCAGAACAGACTAAAGGCTGCATGTGTGTGTGTGTGCCAACGACCGTCTGGACTGGTGAATTAGGAAGTGTTGCAAAGCGGCTGTGTCAAATGAAGTCATTATAACTTGCACCACCTCATACCCCAGTCACTCCATTCATCCTGTTTGAAGTCATTAATGACACTTCAGGGTCTGGAAGGTGGTCACTGACAACACGGAGACTCTTCTGTCTGTTCATACGTTTTTGTGTGTGTGTGTGTGTGTGCTCAATGTGATTTCCAAGCTGTGGGAGGTTTTGATCTCTCTTAAGCTTTCTCTCTCTCTCTCTCTCTCCGTGATGTCATCATTTACATGATTCAATGATGTATCACAGCTAAAACGTTCTTAATATCCGTGTGTGTGTGTGAGTGTATGTTTAGCTTGCTCCTTCAGAGTGGCACGTGCACATACTTTGCCACTGATAACCTGAGTTGTGCTTTACAGGTCTAGTGTGTAAAATGTGTAGCATTCTATGCGAAGGCTGCTGTAGTTCCCTAAAGCACTTGGGAGGAGTCCTCCCTTTGTTACACTCTTACGCACTGGACCTTTAAATTAACGATAAAGTGTGATGAGCAATAAACTCGGGTTACTATTAGAACAACAATGGCAACTGTAAACACAACACAGCATTTTTAGATGTGTGAAATATACGTGCCGTGACGCCAAATTTTGTCCTTCAGATATCATGCAGGTTTGGACCTTTTTTGTGAAGGTCAATCAGAGGTCACGCACACACACACACTTTGCTGAGTGTTAAAGGTCTGCTCTGAACGATGATCTAAATGTGCTGTGCAGCTACAGTAGCATGTTCCAGTCGTAGGATCAGACCAGAGGTTTGTAATCAGCCTGATGACTTGATCAAGGAACTATAACAGTTTTTCTGACAAAGGGTGAATTTAAGTATTGTAGAGCTGTTTGTTAGGTTATGTAGTTAAAGGCAAGCGACTGTAATAATTCAATTAAACGTAAAAGTGAAAGAAGAGACAGACAGTCAACATTAACAGGTTGTGTGCGACAATGGCCATTGTTTCCTTTACGTAGGTACTATAGCTATATTTTCCGCATTCATGGTGATGAAAAACTTTTTTTCTTGCTTCCAAACCATTGTCAAATGAATGGGCATGTGACTGAGAAGACAAAGATGTATCCACAAATACGTTTAGAAGTGAATTCTACTGCTCAAATACCAAATTATTTCCAGTTTGCACTCCCTCACTCAGGTCTGGTAGTATTGCCCGACAGAGCCTGTTATTTAAGGGTGTTGCATACAAATATTATGACATTGTCTCTGTTCGTTGAACTTACATTGGCAAAAGACAGAAAACACAAAAAATACACAGACTTCTCTGCAGTAAAACATTGTTTGACTTTGTTACTGAAAAACACCTTCAGTGACTTGTGAACACGTTCATATTTGACCACATTTGTGAGGAAATATCTTTCAAAGCAGACGTCTCCCTCATTCATCAGATGATTTGTTCTTTGTACATATCATTTGAACGTTATTGAACATTTTTAAAATAAGGACACGAGGCTGGAGAAAAATTATTTTCATAGTTCTCTTTCAACAACTTTGTTCATTCTCGGTTTTAGAATCCTCGTGACCTCTCCTGTTGCTGACAAAAGTGAAAAAATGTGGATCTAATCTAATTTATCGGCCTACAGAGATGTTTTTAAAATGAGATAACCCACAGTGCTCAACTCTCACACTTTTCATTGCCATTTGTAATTTTACCCTTACAGTATCAACAACTTGACAGAAAAACAAGGTGCAGAATATGAAAAACATTCTCGTCCACTCATGACTCAGCAACTTTTTATAATTGATCATAGATATTAACAAAGGCTTTTTCTTCCACCACTGCAGGGAACGATGAAACAATATACTCATATAATATTCCTCCGAGCCTCATAACGATGAAATACTTTTCTGCCAAGCATGACTCAGCAGTTTTTTTTGTTTTGTTTTTTTTGCCCTCCTCATTTTGCTCCGTGTTCATTTGTTTCCCATTCTCTACGTTGTCAGTGGGCTGCAGCAGGGCCGCCATGAAGGAGAGATGAGGGAAGAGGGGAACAATGAGGGGGAGGAAGAGGAGTGAAATAATGGTGTGATGATTAGATTAAGAGAGAGATGGTTGGCACGGAAACAAGAGCGCTGAGGTCAGCATTCCTGACAATGAGAGAAAAGGGGGAAGATGTAAAGAAAGCCCAGAGAGCAGAATTAGAAGATGACTGAAAAGAGAGGTGTTACTTTCTCTTTCTGGTCTACTTATTTTCCCCTCACCTTCACTCTGTCCTGTCCTTTTGTTCTCAGGATTGTCCATCATTTATTTCAACAAAGACAATGTAAAACATAATGCAATTCAAGCTAACAAGCTTGCTAAGTGCTTCTTAACTGTCAGTTAGAAAACTCAATAGCCCCTTTGCAAATGCACCACTATAGTGGTGTTTGCTATGGATTTGCTGTAGAGATTGTAATGTTTTTGTTGTCAGCTCAAATTTTGATGTGTTTTTATTCCCCAACAGGAAGGTTGGGGAATATTTAAATGCAGATTTACAAGCTCTAAGATGTATGGAAGAGTATTAGGGCCACATGTAAAGACAAAATTGAAAGAGCGATAGAAAATAAAACAGCATGAATTCTGACTTTTTTTGAATTTGAAAGTTGTAAATTGAAATTTAAAACACAGTTTTAACTTTTTAAATCGTTATTCCAGTAGAAATTCAGTCATGTACTTGTGGCTTTATTGTAAGATAATTATTCTGTAAAACACGGACACATTTCTTCACTGTGTCTATTTCTGGACGTGGAGGGTTAAGTCAGACTTGAAACCCGACCCGTTTAACTCCACCTCGAATTTGGATTGCCACTCCCTGAATGCACAGCCCGGCTAGCTCAGTCGGTAGAGCATGAGACTCTTAATCTCAGGGTCGTGGGTTCGAGCCCCACGTTGGGCGTGACATCTTTTAAATGGAATCCATTGTTATCATAGACTCCTCTGTACATAGGGTTATTGAGGCACGTGCAAACATAGATCTTTCAGCTTGGTAAACAGGTCTGTAGGATGTCGCCACACATGTCTCAGACGCCCTGGTGGTCCCATCTCAAGTGTGTCCCAATGTGCATTCACACTTGTACTTAGAGCTGTCCACTTAGAGCTGATCACATCACTCAAAACAGATGTTAACGTGACCCTCACCTTGGTCTGTCATCATCATATACCAAAATCCCTGATGTCTGATAACATCTTTGGTCCATTTCAGCAAATAAGGTAGTGGAGTTAGTTTGAGTTATTGTTTTAAGTGGGTGTTTGACTTCATTTTTTAGGCTGCCTTCAATAAATAATATGTGTGTTTTGTCTCTCTCTGTGTGTGTGTGTGTATGCACACAGGCTCACATGTGGTCCCACGTACAAACACAGAGTGAAACACATTTATACCGTCATCCATTTAGCTGTCAAACAATCACTTGTTAATGTTGGCGTTCACATATTTCGTCCAGTTTATGTCCAAAAAGCGTGCATTAAACGTCAGTCTGGCCGACTTAAGCCCTTCGTCCTTGCAGGGCTCAGCGAGAGACTAAAGGGATTTAGATCGTACAAGACAGATTTAGACTGACTCCCTCCCTCTCTCTCTCTCTCTCTCTCTCTCTCTCTCTCTCCCTCCATCACTACCTCGCTTCTTCCGCGGGCGTCCGTCTGTAGTATTCTAACATGTTTCTTTAGTTATGAGGACAGATTTTTGCTATGTGGTTCCCACAACTATAAAAAGGCACATGTGTGTGTGTGTGTGTTTTCCAGGTATTACTTGTTGTTAGGAAATAAATCTGTTCACACTGTCACATTATATGAACTTGTGACAAAAAGCAAGTCCCCACAATGTAAATGATTACATTTTAAGGTGAATGTAAGTCAATCTGTAGACTTGGGAACCAGAGTGTGTGTGTGTGTGTGTGTGTGTGTGTATGTGTGTGTGTGTGTGTGTGTGTGTGTGTGTGTGTGTGTGTGTGTGTGTGTGGAGCCTAATATTTGTCCAAGTCCTCATAGATTTACCCCCAAGAGGCAAACTAACAAGCCTGTTATTTTTCTGCACCAGTTAACAATCAGGTGGTGTGTGAAGTTGTGTGAATGTCTATGTGTAGAACCCTCATGGATAGTCATGTGTGTCTGTCCATTGCCATTTTTCCTCATTGTCCATTCCTGACTTTGTCTGTTTCCTTTCCTCTCTCTCCATCTCTCTCTCTGGTACACAAACGCACAAATACAAAAACACAAACTGTGTCTCAGTTAGAGAAGAGCTTGTGGCAGACGTCCAAAGCTTTCCTCTCATCTTCTTCCCTGCAAATTATCTCCTGGAGGAATTCAGTGAGAGGGTTTTCCTCCTTATAACACACACGCACTTCTTCACTGTGTTGTTTTTCCCCCAAACAGGACTATTAGCTGACTCATGTTACATTTTTACTGTCTTCAGTGAGATCGTAATTGTCCTCTCGCTCTCTCACGCTCTCTCTCTGTAGACTCAGAACCGGATGAAGCTGATGGCAGACAACTACGAGGACGATCATCTCAAGGTCTCGTCTCCAAACTCAGAGCTGCCCAATAATCACAAACCCTCCCCAGATCAGGTGAGAACGTCTAACAGGACAGTGAAAACAAATAATCCCACACCCTTTACTCCAGAGCATGCTCTAACATAATAAAACATCTTTTCTATTACATTCATTAACAAATCTATTCTCATTTACATCTTTGGTTTAACTTTTAAGATTTTTTATTATTTTTTTTAAATATTTTCTTACTCACTAACTTCCTGCTTTCTCTGAACTCACGCTGCGGTTGGACCGAACCAACCACTAGGACGATGAGGAGGGCATTTGGGCCTAGCCAGTCACTTGCCTTCTTTCTCTCCCTCAGTCCACCATTTTGTACAGAAGGGTGAGCGTCTTGTTTATCTGGATACAGTGGTGTCATTTCCATCCGTGGCTTTGTGGTCGTTGTGGTATTGCGATTTCTGTTGCCCCCCCCGGCTTCTTTCTGTCTTCATATTTATTGGATCTTCAAACTCCTCTTCTGCCTGCTTCTTCATTTCAATATTATTCCCTTATTTCCTCTTCATTCCTCTTTTGTCTTCACCGTTTTGTCTCTTTTTGTTGACACATTGGTCGTAAACTTCATGTGTTCATCGCGATGCTTCACATCGTTGCGTGACCCCTATGATGCTCGTCATTCCTCCGCTGATCTTACCTCAGGTGTGCGATGCAGAAGAACTACAAAGAAACATTTTGTAGGAGCGATAGAAGGAGGTTGTTTCCACTGACCTTTGCCTGCCAGTGTTTTTTCAAATGACACAAACGGGGCTTTTTCTGAATTCTGAAGGCCCCTGAGGTCATTAATTGCACATGCGTGACAACCTTCAAGTCGAGCAAGAATGAAAACACACTGCTGTAAATCCCTCGTAATTCGTCTAATGTGGAATGCAATCGGGTCAAGAAATTCCTCTTTTCACTGATCACTCTTGTGTTTTTTCCAGTAGCAATTGTAATACTCGTAATCTAATTATCTTGCTCATGTAAAATTCTTGGAAATGATTGAAAATGCGCTTCAAATTTTGAGAATATGTAACGACGCTATGTGAGTTTGCACTCCTCTGATTAAAAGAATGGTGTTGGTTGGAAATAGGACAGTGGAGGCAGTGCCACATATGAGTAACACATGCTGCTTTTAGCGCACTACAGTCCCTGCAGTGGGATTTCCCACTGGGATGCTAAAAGCCCAAAGGTTCACTAGCAGATCCAAATTTGTCCCTGGTTATTAATTAGCAGTAGCGCCTCTCTGCCATGAGGGAAGGCTGTGCACGCACGCCCGTGCACACACGAGTCACACTCCATGTCTTTAACATTGCATGCTCATGAATCGCTGCACACACATGTACAGACGCGCTCTCTCCTCGGCGTGTGTGAGGTGGGCACCTTCGCCACAGCACATTACATCAGAACAGTGAGTGACTGTGACGCTGTTCTCTGAGAGGAGCAGAGCGAAATGCTGCTGCAGAAACAACACACAAAGCATTGTTGGCAAGATTATTATGGTATTTTGTGCTTTTTATGTGTGGTATTAGATGCATCAGTTAAAAAAGACAGGGAGCACATATGACTCTAAAAAGTTATGGTTTGTGAAGTTTTTTCAAAAATTAAATATATTAAGGCCAATGCCAACAGTAGACTTTTACTTACTTACATATTGATATATTCATAGATACGCAGGTCTGAGGGCAAATTCTACATTGTAGATGATAAAAAATACAGTAAATACCCAGCAAATGCAAACATTTGATCTGTATTCGGAGTAAAGCACTGCTCATCATCTGTCTTGGCTGGTTTCAAAATATTCAGATGCCCACACTCCCCCCCCGGGGTCACATGTTGCTATATGTGCAGACTAAGTTATTAAAATAATAGACCCTTTATGTCTAGTGTCACTTCAACACTGGAAATCAAATGGTTTTCCTCAAAAAAAGAAGGGTGTCCAGAATTTGCAGATGTATTGAAGATGTCTTATTTTCCTCTGACCAAGTGTTTATTAGTCACATTGCATCAGCAGCCACAACTGAAATCCTACCTCCTCCACAGATGCTGTTCCTGGTCACATAAATGTGTTTGGGGGCTTCTGTGCACGTGTATCACAGAGGAATCTGTGGAGAAACAAAAAGTCCTGATTTTCAACCACATAATGTGGTCATAGATTGTTTTGTTTTTTTTTGGTTTTTTTTAAATGTGGCCGGTCAGTGAGGCCATGGCTGAATGTCTCTCTTTGGAGTTGTTTCATAGAACAGTAGAGTCTGGTAGGCACTCATGAGAGGATAATAAAGAGGCACAAACACACACTCTGACACACTCACACAAACAGCGCTGTATAAAATGATGTGTCCTGTGGGATTGTTTCATAGTACAGTAAGACATTGGGAATCATAGTGGACTCGTTAACCACACACTGCATACATTGACTGCCGCAGGTTGTGTAATGCAATAAAAACACGGAGGCACATACGCACTGTACACTTTAATAAAATCAGTAAATTAAAAAAGATATATATTTATTGTTATTACTAGCATGAATTATTTCTATACGTTATTTGTAGTCGTACAGTTCTTAAAAGGGGGAAATGAAAGCAGCGATGTTGTTACGTCTGTCTAAATATCCTCTTTGGACCACTCTGTTTCTCATTTGTCATGTATTTGATCCACAGAGTTCCACTGCACGTCTGGAAAGTGTGGACGCTTTTGACAGAATAGTCCAGATTAAACTTGGTCTGAGAGAACAGCTGCTGCACATATGTCGACCGCGTTTGCGTTATTGTCATTGTACACACAACAGTGTGTCGGAGGGAGAATGCAACTGTCGGCACACATCACGACATACAGCGACAGAGATGCATTTAAATGCAGAATATTCTGGATCCCTGTCTCGCTACCTCTGTTCTCCAGGGGAAATGTTCAGTTATGGGTTTCAAAAATGGGACTGTGAACGTCTGGCACGTCCTTATATTTACAACTCTGTGTGTGTGTGTGTGTGTGTGTGTGTGTGTGTGTGTGTGTTATGTCGCAGTGTGTTTGGGTCACACAAAGTGTAATGAGCGTATTTATAAAGTGTCTGTCTCTCTGTTTGGGTGAGAAACGAGCACCTGTGGAGGCTGCTTTGTGGTGTGTGTGTGTGTGTGTGTGTGTGTGTGTGTGTGTGTGTGTTCATGTCGCAGTGTGTTTGGGTCACACAAAGTGTACGTAGCGTATTTATAAAGTGTCTGTCTCTCTGTTTGGGTGAGAAACGAGCACCTGTGGAGGCTGCTTTGTGGTGTGTGTGTGTGTGCGTGCGTGCGCCGTATTCTCAATAAATAAAGCTCTGAATGAGACGTGACAGTTACTTTGATTTGCTGTCACTTTACTTTCAGCTTTTATTTTGACAGAAATGTAACAGAGACAAGTTTGCAGAAAGAGTCCCCACATACACAAAAACCACCCACGTCTAGTTCTTTTAATTTGTTTGTCAGGATAGCTTACGTTATTGAATAATGAATAATAGAGGTTTATGTGTTGTGTTTTATTCAAACATCCACAATGTGCTTCTCTTTAACATGTTTTTCCCCCCACTATTTTGACAGCTGAGACAGTTTCCAAGTTTTAGAAAATATGTTACAGCTGTGTGTAAAATTCATAGGCAACCTTTGAGTGCATACATACAAAGACGTGTTCTTTTTTTTTAAACAAAATATTGTTATTTCACTTGTATGGCACCACTTTTTTTGCTATATTATTAGAGCTGTGGTTGACTAGTAAGGGTTTTATGTGTAAAGTGGTATTTTTGTATAGAAACATAATAAATAAATAGGAAAGAATGTCAAATTAAGATGTGAGACAATGGGGCATGGATATTTGCCTGTGTGTGTGAGAGAGAGAGATGTTACAGGGCAGCGTTAAGGATCCTGCTGTGTGTCAAACGTCCATGCTGAGTGACAATGAGTCCACAGAATGTGGACAGATGCAGCTGGGATTTGATACACTTTACCAACCCACACACACTCTAACAGCCTCTTAACATGCTTCCTCTGCACTTAAATCCTGCTACTCCCCGGGGAGAGCAGTGTGTCAGCATGTCTTATCTGCAAGTGTGGGCCTGTGTGTCTTGGGGGGTCCTGTGTCGTTCCCCAGAATGTGTTTATATATGTTCTGGTCGTTCCACGCTGCACATCGGTCATGGCCACGGTAAAACGACGGTGTCATGGGAATCGGATTCATCTCATGAGTTTGCAAGTTGAGCGGACTGCGTTTCTCATCAGCTCTTGAAACACGGTCATTCAATACGAATGTGGCAGCATAAATCCTTTACATCTGGTCTCAGGTTTTACTTTTGGTCGTTGTTTTTCATTAAAAATGAGCTCCTACATGTGATAAGACACGGTTGCACATACGTAAAGCGCATTTCAAGTTTTGTTTTCACATCAGTCAACGGGTTCTTCAGATGAATACAGAGGACTGAGTCCAGTGTGGTTAAATTACTGACTAACATAAAATGTGCTCACGTTATCTAATAAATTCAGGTTTCTCCCATGTAAATGTACAAACATCATTCTCCACTGTGATGTATTTACCTCCCAACTCAACCTTTAAATCTGCATCGGCGCCCTAAAATGTATTGTTTTGCTTGTGCATCTCATACTTCATACATTGAGCAACACTGTGAAGTGAATGCAGTGTTTAGAATGGATTCTTGTGTTTCCAGTAAAGTGAAATACGAAGGTTAACACACTTTTCTGTCCCCTCTCCAGATTCTCTCTCCCCTCCTGGATCTCACTCAGAATCGCAGTAAACTGAAGCTGTACATCAGTCACCTTACCTCACTGTGTCAGGAGCGAGACCCAGTCATATTGCAGGACTTTGCCCCGCCTCCCGCCTATCACCGCACTGACCCCGCCTCCTGGCATACCCAGCTGCACAGCATGACACAGGAACAGGTATGTAATGTGTGTGTGTGTGTGAAGCATTTGAAGGATACGAGTGAAAAAAAGTGTGTGTAGTTGTGTGGATGTGCGTGTAGGAGTAGGGCACACACTGGTCAGCGTGGCACATTTTTGGCACCGCTTTTGACATCATTGAAGAGATTTGCCTCTGTCAGGTCACCGACGACAAGCGCCTGGCAGCGAAACAAATACTGTTAGAGATTCTTTTTTTTCCTTTTCGGGGGGGGGGAGGGAGTAAACGGCGCTATTTGGCAGCAGGGAGTTGATTGGTTCATATAGAGAGCAAGGAGGAGACAGAGGAATGTATTTGTCTTTCCGTTGAAAGGGACAGGAAATAAGAGGATATCGGAAGTGAAAGTTGAAGAAACATTTGTTAACCTGCTTCACTGTAGCGTCGTCGTCATGGTAATTAGTTGTGTTGTCAGATGCCGAATAGAAACTGTGTATATTCAATTAAATTTTCATCAACTTCCTCCTGTCGTTCTCTCTCTCTGTCCCTTTCTCCATATTGAAAACATATCAGGCGTTGGTTGCTACATGTGGTATACATTGAAAAACGGTAACTCTAGACGTACACATGCTCAGAGTAATGTGACAGAGTGTGTGGTTAGGGCACAGCAGCACTCGTTTCCTGCAGAAACCCCTATTGTATGTCTCAGGGCTGCAGCGTGTCTGTGTTTAGCATGAGTTGCCTCAGATATGGCGCTGCGTGGTTTGGTGTCACTTTAGATAAACTCTGAATTAGGTTGTCATTTATCATCGCGTACATTAAAGGCACTAGAGAAATGGTGCGGGGGACGTTCGCGGACAGACAATTACCGTACGTATTTCTCATAATCAGCCTGTTTCAGTGAATGAAAGGGCAGACGGTTCTTCTGCGGTTCACTAGAAAAACATTCTCTGAATTGAAACTGATTGTGCGAGCAGCTGTGAAAGCTTATCTAACAAGATTGAATACTTTTTGACGGCCAGCTGAGGGGCCTGCACTATTTTATTCCTACCTCGTATTTATTAAAACATCCCGAAAACATTTCTACCAAACTGTGCTCACGGCCACATCCAAGTGAAATTTACAACGGAGGAAAACACGATCTTAAAAAGATCATATTCACCACTTCACCACAAATCACCTACATGTTACGTTGCTGCTAACCAGTTTCATGGCACGCCGCAGTGTTTTGAATTTCTTGGTTGCACTTTTTGTTTTCAGCACATTTATTTCACTGCAGGGTCTAAACCGACTCATCCATTACACAAAACATTGCGCCTGGCATCACTGTTGAGGTTATCCTTGCACGGAATAATGCAGTCGTAATGTATCCTCTTACCCAGATTTGGCAGCGCCTTCTAATATTCTCCGTATGACTCCTTCATATTGATTTGTGTGCAATTTCTCATCTGCCACCTCGACATTCAAGGTTCAGCCTTGCGTGACTGCCATTAGAAAGCGAATGGAAATTTTCTACAAAAGCGAACTGTTTGGTAAAGTTGCTCAAAGTGGAGTTGGTCCAAGTAGAGATTTTTTTAAGCGAGATCATGTCAGAGGAAAGGACTGAACATATTTACTAGATTTTAAAAGGACACGAGAACAGCAGTCAATAGAGCGATTCTCATCATTCTGACCTTGACGTGAAAACTCTGTCAGCTTGTATTTAACATTCTTTTATCCTCTCCATCACTTTTCAAACCCTCTCATTACTCCGTGCCTTTATGTTTTCCTTTCCCTCTAGAAAAGAGTCCTTCTTTCACTCACTGTTTTTACAAAGTGCCTCCATCACCAGTCATTCTCACATCTTCATTCTCACTTGCTCTGTGTCGGTGTCGGTGTAGGTGTGACAGCTGGTGAGCTTTAAAAATACTCTCTCCTTGCTCTGTTTTTAGTGCGATTTTTCCCTAAAACACTTTTTCCCCCTCCCTCTCCTCCACTTCCTCTGTACAAATCCACCCATACGCAGGCAGTGCCACTTGGCGCCATGCGTCTGCTTCAGACCCCGACCCTGCCTACACACAATCACAGATGCACACTGCCAGTCTTTGATTCAAACCCGCGTTTCTCGCTTTCCTTCATCATGTGTCGCCATCGCCCTGACTGACCCTCTCAATGCGCACACACATGCACACACAGTCCCTCCAGACCACCATGTTCCAGTGTGCCAGCTTCTTTCCTCTGTCCTGTGGCGAGTGTGTGTGTGTGTGTGTGTGTTTTACAGCCTCTCCCTGGCTCTGTTAAAGTGCCTGGCACTCTGTAAAGCCATTAGGATCGTACTGAAATAGCACATAGAATACACATGGAAATCTACATATCCCGCACCCACATATTATGCTTTCCCTTGAATTCCCAGTAGCCGTGAATAAACACCAGAGCGTCGTGTACCTGACAGTTTGCCTCTGCAGTGTAGCCTCCAGCTCCAACACCTCACTGACACACGGTGTGCGTCTGATGTAACTTTCTGTTGTTAAACTGGAACAAAAGCTGCGCAGGCAGCTCGGCTCTCGTTAGAGGGGAAAGAGAGTGTTGGGTGAGAACACGTTGGTCTTTAGGTTTTATCAAGTGAACACCTCCCATGACAGATAACTGGTTACACTGAGAGCAGGGAAACTCGGGGAGGTTAAGCCATAAATAAAGACTTGCAGAGGAAAAAATTCCTCCTCTCTCTACTGATAAGCTCAAATGATTGTACCGAGGATGGGTTCGGCATTTGTGGAAAATCTTATAATAATGTAGTGTAGTGATACAGGCCTCAGGTGTAACAGGGGAAAAGAATGATCAACAATGCAACATTATTAACCGGTGTTTGTATTATTTACTTGCAAAGATGTCAGTTTTGGATCATATTTCAGTCATTTTTTTTCCCTCAGCATCTAGACTCTGCACTGCCACAGCAAACCTTTACTGTACCTGGGCTGCTTTTCAGGTTGACACATTATCCACACTAACTTCACCAAGCCCCCCTGCTGAGCATGCCGTCATTCCCAGCTTGGGACGGGCTCTCACAGATAACATGGCTTTCAGCAGGGACAGAAGGAAAAACAGATTTCAGCCCATTTGCAGAAGGTTCTCCCAATAAAGTGTACGCCAGCCGTCAGCCGCCGTGCCGTGTTATCAATGAGAACGAATGTGCACTTTTCCAGGCTGGCTCATGGAGACTGAGGTGCACTTAGCGGTGTGCTCAGTGTCGACTGGAACACCTGAAGTATTGCTCTAAGGATGGCAGCGCGAGCCGGTCCCATCTCTCTGGTCCAGAATGATGCAGACTGTGGTCTTTTTGATATGTGCACAGTCTGAACTTAATCACTCAAGCCGCATGGAGTCCAGCAACGAGCTGTTCGAGAAAGGCCAATTTTCAAAAGATGGATTTGCAACGATGTTTATTTAATATTATTTAGTCCGCCTGTTCGTGTGCGCGTGTGTTTCCATGTCTCTATTTAACCTTAGCTGAACTACAAAAGCAACGCGGATTCCAAATGTGAGGTTTTACTAAAGGAGCTGCTTTCAGTGCCATAGTCATAATAATAACCTTTACGGCTCAACGGCGTCTCTAATGAGCACTGAAGAGAACTGGCGTCGTAATCTTACACACTCTCACACACACTGAGGACGTTTCTCTGTCTTTTTCTTCTGCCCGAAGTGTGAAGGTACAAGAATTGGCTGTGTTTGTGGGTGTGAGTGAGTGACTTCTATATTCATGTGTGTTGCAAACGCACGTGGACACGTTGGTGCTGTAAAAAAAACTGTGTTATTGGCTGGGCCGGACGTTTATGCCGCTTGCCCGTATGAATCCAGTATGAATTGTCAGCCCATGACTCTATCGACTCAAATTAAATGGCTCCCATTGAGTGTGTGCGACTGTGAGACTCTGTGAGCCAAGTCAAACCCGAAGGAAACCTCAGTGAAAACTGAGTACACATATTTACAACTCCACATGTCATTGTAATGAAAGGAAAAAAAACCACACAATTACAGACGTCAGATGTTTTAGTTGTTACAATTTAATGTCCAAAAGCAAGATTCTCAGAGGAGAAAACAAGGGAACGTGTTTTTTCTCTTCAGTTCATTTTACGTCCTTCTTTAAAACATACACACCAGGTGTCTCAGATTTCCAGATGTTTGACTCTTTATTATTAGGTCAAGTTTCAATACGAGAGAGAAAAAAAAAAAAGCATAGGTGCCTTCAATCACTGAGTCAAGATCATAAAATACACCCACATCTGAGAAAACCTAAAGACCAGAGGAAAATCTGGTGTGGTCAGATTCATAAATAAAGCAGTCAGACTGGGATCATTTAGAACATTAACAGATAAACGTTTTGACTGGATCAACATCATGTTATCCCTGTGGAAAGAAACAACACATACAGTAGAGCTTGTCTTGCCACACAAATAAATGTAGGTTTTGAAATGGGCACAATCGTTGTTTTGTCAGCTCTGCAGCTCTGATGACCTGCGGTGAAGCGATGGCCTCTTCACAAGAGCGGCAGACGGAGCAGGAACTGTGCGACTGTGTCGTGACGTCTGATTGACAGGGGACACAAAAACAGGATGAGGTGGAGCCGAAACGCGTCCGTCACAGCTGATAAAGACCACTGTGGCTCCAGTATAACACTCGTACAGATGACGGTGGCTGTGAGCGACTTCAATAAGAGTCGTTATGTTGATATTCACTTGCGTGGATGTGTGTGACTGGCTGAGTTCTTATCTGTGGTGGTTTCTTTGATTAGAGTGCACCATGAACCTGAAAAACACAAATCTGTATGACTCTGAAACGACCAAGACAAGAAGTAATGGATCAGAAAGGTAATGTAGGCATAAGATAAAGGGAGAGCGATGTTGACTTACTTTATATGTGTAGTTTTCCTGTGAAGATGACTTTGTGCTTTTGTTGCCTTCTTAACCCCAGACAACTTGATATATCCATTTCAAGGTCAGCTTGACTTGGACCTGACTTCTCTGAGACATTCTCTCATCTCAGGTTTTGACCTGATAATATCCTCCAACAATAACAGTAAAGTAGACAGTGTCAGGTTGGCCCTGCTTGGCCTCCGCACTCGTACTTTTTCATATTAAAACACATCACTTCTGCCTGATTGTGCCTGGTTTTCGCATTTCGCATTTCAAGTCGCTAAAACAGAACTGTTTAAATCTGCATTTGAGTGTGGACAAGCAGAAACCTTTGGTAAAGAATCGTCACCATTGCCTTTCTTCCCCGTTACACCTGTGTTCACATAACTTGTCTAACTATTAATCAATGAATCTCTTTTTCTCTTGATCAAACTTTATTTGCCTTTTTCATACACAAGAGTGCATCACATAAAAACCTAAGTCATGCGTCAGTATGGACAGCGGTTGTTTCTGCACAGCAGTTGAAACGAGAAACCACCCACCAGGCATGTTAGAATTTCTTACATTCGCACACACATGCCAATTAGTGATAATTTATTTCATTCTGCCTCATTACACACCAGTAGCAAGACCTTGCTCAGGAGGAACTCAATCCTTGACCTGTTCCACGATTCAAACCAGGCAACAGCCAGAAGTTTCCCACAATGGGAGTTGAACCTGGCTACCAGCAATCTAACGGCTAGACCATCTGGGGTATATATAAATATATGTATATATATATATATATATATGAATATGTAGTTCTACCTGACTGTAGCGGTGTGTGTGCACCCTTGTAGACGTCCATGACTTAGCATTAAATCAAATTTAAAGACTCGTCTTCTTAATCTTGCTTGTCATCCTGCTGTATGAGTGTTTGTTCGCTGTTTTCCATTTGTTGTCTGTTCCTTCCTTGTGTTCTCTCATGTTCTTTTCTATATTTGCCTTCTTCCACTTCTGTAAACCACTCTGGCTCAACTCCTATGATTTTTAGTGTGTTAGCATTTGCAGCAAGAAGACCCGGGTTCCTGACCCGGTCGGAACAAAGGCCTTTCTGCATGGAGTTTGCATGTTCCCCCCAGTGTTTGTGTGGGTTTTTTGACCATAGGTGTGTTATTTGTCTATCTGCGGCCCTGTGATGGGCTGGCGACCCGTCCAGGATGTTCCCTGCCTTTAGCCCTATGTCAGCTGGGATTGGCACCAGCACCCCTCGCGACCCTCATGTGGAGGATAAAGCGTTAGAAGATGACCTAAGCACCTCCACATTGTGTGACCGGGGCAAACCATACAGTATGTGCTGACTCTGCACGCTGACTCTGCAGTTTTTGGTCAAAAAACGGACAAGGAGCTGGTGCTCACACCTCTGCAACCCATCACTCAAAGACTGCAAGGATATAGAAATGGGGGGGGGTGAGGGGGGTGAACTACAGGCGAGAAGCTGCTGCTACTGGAGAGGAATGTGTGATGGACTACTCATGCGTGGAAACCCAGACTGACGCGGACCCTCATATTTAGTATGAATGGAACAAGTACCCGCATGCGGTAACGCGTAGTGGCTCTCTGCAAACACAGAGCATGGAAACTATGACCTAGGCCTGAGTGTGGATGTAACCTTAGTGTCTGCCACTAATTCAGCTTTATGATGTGCAGATGCTGCATCATTTAAACCAGCAGAATTCACGTCTAAAAGGGCTGCGGTCGACTCGGGAATTCATGTGATTTGATGGTGACCTCTGAACTTGCTGAGAAGAGTGCACATTGACTTAAATGGTCTTTGTTTTTGTCGATCTTAACACTGTGTGCAAATGCAATAAGGTGTGGAGTGGGAGAGAGACAGAGATTCATCCGTTTGTGCGGCGGCGTGGTCTGGGGTCCCTCTTGGCTTTCATTAGGCAGCCCTCCTTCCTGCTCCAAGGGTGATTGGTTTTTTTTTCTCAAAATTCGACACGGAGGTCCTTGACAACCATGACACACACACACACACACACACACACGCTCGCAGACAAAAGGACAGACAGTCAGAAAGACACGTCTGACCCTCAGAACCTCCTGTAATTCATAGCCTCACGTGTACTCTCACACACACATTTGCTGGTCATTACAGACTAACTGCTGGTTTTTATGCAGATTTATTGAGTCCAGACTTAATGGCTTTACCAGTCCACCTCCTTTTTTCACGTGCATTTGTCTTTTTCTCTCTTTCACTTCCTTCTCCCTTGATCTTTTCCACTGTGTCTAGTTGTCACTCGCTTCTCCTCCTGCTCATGATTTCTGTCCTATTCTCTTTCATGCTGTCCTACCTTTGTCCTTTGTGCCTTCTAAATCTTTGACTTCATTTTCCATCCCAGTTTTTCATACTACCTCTCTCTGTCACAGACCCACTTCAACACATTTTTTGTGAAGCCATCCTTTCTGCGGTGGTTACAGGTGCGAAGAGGCGAGAAGCTTTTTGTCTCTGTCTGTAGTTTTCTTCTTTATTCACAATGGCTCCTGCATTAGTGCTGTGGACATTTCCTTCACCAAGTTCAAGTTGCTTTTCACTGCCACATGGCCACTTACTGTATATTCACGACAGCCATAAAAATCATTCTGACTTCTACAAACACTCAGCAAGCTTTAAAAGAACATTTATTTGGAAGCAGTATGAATTGTACAAATGCCATGCGCACACGGCGTTATATAACAAAACATTTATTAGATCATATGTCGTAAATTACATGTACTGAAGAGAACGTGAGAGAGTCATTTCTGGTAACTTTCTATTTTCTATGACAAAATGTCAACTGACTGGGACTAAACTCGGTGGCACTGTTATCTATGTGTGTATGTGACTTTGTGGATCACTGAGCAAATGTGGCTGATTACAGTTATTAACCCTTTAAAACCTACGGCTCAAAATGTCATTCTAGACACTTTTGTGCTTATCTTAACCATGAAAGGGCTAGAAAATGTGAGTAAGTGTTTTTCAAAACCTGGCATTTTAACAACACAAAGTGAAGAAAAACATAAGGTTTTATGAGAAAGAAACACTAGCTCGACATCAACACCAGATTTTGTGTGTTAAATTTGGAATTTGAACAGTACAACACATGTATAAATTGACATCATGTGCAGGAGTTTTTCCAACTCTCTCCTCTCTGGTGACAAAAGGGTTAATGTCTCTTTTTAGGGGGACTAATTTCTTCAGCTCTGTTCTTCAATTTGATCACTGGCCTTACTTTACACCTTGATTATGAAATAAATTGTTGTTGGTCTACGAGGAGCTTAAACCGTTGATGCTAGAGTCTGTGTTTTACACTTTATTTCTGCAGCCATGTAAAGTTGTATCTGGGGGCCAATTTAAGGTCCTTAAAGTCCTTTTTATTTACGCTCGTATACATAAGACTTGCTCACTTTGAAGGTGTTTTCTGGTAGTTACCAGCCCACGACTCTCTTAACCTGCATTATTAGGTGCTTAAGTCATAGTTGGACTCTTGAAGTGACAGATTAAACTTCCCAGACCATAGTAAAATGCTAAAAGGGGGCTTTTTTTTCCATCTACTCTTCTTTAACAGTTACTCTAAGTGCTCTTGAGCAAGGCACAGAATGGCGGCGATCAAAGATATGAATGGTTCAATCCTTTAATTTGGCAGATTAAACAAACCCATTAGAATAAATCCTAACAAGTGATGGTGAATTGCCCACAAAGCAGCCTTCCCTTCTATTTTTCTTCAACAGTCAGTGAAGAGGTAGCACAGCATTTTTACTCAAGCTCTATTCCCACTGCAGCTTGTTAGCCTGAGCTGTTCTGGACGATGACTGAGCACACACACACACACACATATATATGTATATATATATATATAGTACCTTCACATACATTTGGTCACATGGCTCCGGCAATTTTCAGCTTATAATGCAGTCTACACACTTTTAAGCCTGTTACTGTTACATGATGCATCACTGTTAGTATCATAATATAAAAGCTTAATTCTACTTTATTATTTCTACACCACTGTGTCTGGCTTCTGTTGAAGAGTATCTGTTTAAAACCTCATGTGAATTTATCCTAAGATCCATGAATATGGAGGGTGTTTTCACTCGTTAAACAGCACCGTTTGAATTTCTCAAGCTCTTCGAATGCAACTACCAGACATGCTACCAAAACAGAGGCTCGATATCAACACACAGTGAAGTATGTGGCGTCACTTTACTGACCCTCACCTCCTCTTCCCCCTGTCTGTTGGTCGTGTTTACTTAAAATACAGCGTGTTTTTATCTATAAGTAATCATTTGAAAGTCAACCTTATCAGCTTCATTTTTCTGTTTTCATACCCCGCATATTTACTTGTTTATATAACCATAACATTATACTTTGTTTTAACGTTTCGACTTGTGTGGAAAATTGGACGCCGATGGTGGGAAAGTGGAGAGAAAAAAAGAAACTATTTCGCTGTTACACTGCAGAGCGTGAAAATAAAATGTGTAAATTCTCGTATAGTTGCCGTAATTAAAAGCCAAACTTAAAAAGCGCTTCCTTCATCCATGACCTAATTTTTTTTTTACTGAACTGTATGAATCATGTCATTTTTCCATTTGTGTAATTCATGTGCAGCGTTAAAGCACGGCATTATATTTATGATGTTGTTTTTGGCTCTCAGGCTGCTTTAGTTCAGAGATGGCATTCCACTTTTTTAATATGCGTTATCAGTAATCAAGCACTGTTTTCTATGTATAACTTTTCTGTGTTTCTGAGTAAAACAGAAACAAAAGCCTTTCATATTCTCCTGACAGCAGGAGGACTAACGACAGTATTTGTGCAGCACTTGATACTACGTTTTTGGGGGGGGGGGTTTGCCCGTGGAAGTGGGTTAGTGGGCCTCGCTGTGAGGAGACATACAGTACAATGGGACCTGATTCATAGAACACGATTTCCTTTAAACCAGTCAAAGCCAGGTGAAGTTAACTGTTTAAAAATACATTTAGTGGTGATGGTTAAGGTTAGGTTAAAGGACTAGGAAATGCATTATGTCTATGAGTGTCCACACAAACCTAATGGGATTTTTCATAGTTAAGACTTGGTTTTAAGGTTAGGGTTAGATCTAGTTTTTGTTCAGGTTAGGTTAAATGTCAGGGCCAGATATTCATTTATGATGGTTAAGGTTAGGGTAAGTTGCTAGAGAATGCATTATGTCTATGAATGTCCTCACTGAGCATGCTGTACAAGAATGTGTGTATGTGTTAATCTCTCTCTGTCTCTCTCTCTCTCTCTCTCTCTCTCTCTCTCTCTCTGTCTCTCTCTCTCTCTCTCTGCTGAGTTATGATTTCTTTAGAAAACATTAGCATTCCAGTGCAAAGAGATTTAAGCTCTATAATGTGTGTCATGGGGTCAATGTACACACACACACACACACACACACAGAGATCTTACCCTCGTCCTCATTCTCAAGCTGATAGCCACTGCGTGCACATCAATGTACACATTTATGTGTGTGTGCATGTGCGTGTGTTCCTCTGGGCCTGTGATAAGGTAGATAATGATCCATCATGATAATGGAGCTTTAATGGCTGCAGTAAAGATCGTCTTCAACAAACCATCTCTCTCCCTCTCTCTCTCTCTCTCTCTCTCTCTCTCTCACACCTCACCCCTTGCCTCGATGTGCTTCCTGCTCCCCACGCTCCTCTCCATCACTCACTAAATTAGAACTACTACATACAGTTTAGACTCTCACACACTCACACCTGTCATGTCAAACACCCAAACCACTGTGTCTCACACACACACACACACACACACACACTTTCACTAACAGCTACACTCATGCATCCTATAGATACACACACACACAC
The DNA here is from genome assembly GCF_019176455.1 of Solea senegalensis. Taxonomy (NCBI): domain Eukaryota; kingdom Metazoa; phylum Chordata; class Actinopteri; order Pleuronectiformes; family Soleidae; genus Solea; species Solea senegalensis. The sequence continues at coordinate 29,053,530 of NC_058023.1, read as the reverse complement.
ACACACACACACACAGACAGACGTGTGGCAGCAGCACTTCTCTGCCCACTGACATTATTCCGTCCACACGTCTCTCGGACCACACACTGGGAATTGCCTGCGACGTGATCCCTGCGAGCATCGTAACCACATCTGAACTCACAGCTATTGTGTTGCGCAACCTTGTTTTTGTATTTAATTTCTTCAAATGAGCTTCGGATTGAGTGTAGCAGGAGACAACGTCTATCGCTTAGCAACGTGGGGAGGTTTTCCTTTGCAGAGGAATCAATTGTGATTTCTTTCTAAGGAAAATTGGCTCATGTTTTTCCTCGTTTCAGGCCAAGGTTTGATTCAGTTATGAGAACATGTTACTCCTCAGGTTAATAGTAGTGATCGAGGATGTGATTTGATCCCTCTGTAAATCTTTTAAGAAAAAAGCTCATTTATCTACATGTATCTGCACCAGGCACCAGATTTTGACTGGTCACTTCAGGCCAAACTCTGAGACGCTTCCAAAACTTAAACCTTAGAGTCAAATTATTCATAAAATGGTTATCTTTGCAGTCATTTTATGTGTTTTGGGAGGGGAATAATTTGATTAGGCTGTTAGAGCGTCTCCTGAGACCCTGCTTCCTTGTGTCCATGCCTAGATTTTGCACTTCACACTTGTGTCATACTCACAACCAAGTGATTTAAATCAGTGGTTTCACGGACGTCACCTGTAACCAGGCTCTCATTGGACGATACCAACACCAGCTGTTAATTACTGTGGTGTCTGCTCACATGTGCCATGATTTATTGTCTATTTTTCCACTTTAATTGGAACATCATTTACAAAGTGACATCATGGTCTGTTGAAGAAGACCCAGAACCTCGTGATTGAGATCATTAACTCCTCAGAACAATGTTTACTGATGTTATAAATCATGTGAGAATTAGGCTCATTCTCCAATGCTCTTACTTAGACCCAGTTTCACAGTTTAAAGTGTGTTTGCAGTTAAGTCTGTTTTCCGTGGAACTGCTCACAGATCATACACATGTGCAAATCTGGGAGAGAAGGCCACAGGAAGACACTGGTTCATTTTCAGCGACCGCAAACCCCAAAAAACAAAAGAGGTGGTGATTATGACAAACATGTGTTTCACTGCTGGAATTTTTATTATTCCAAAACTGCCTCTTAGACTAATTTAATTTAGTGAGTGAGTAAAACATAATCAGAACCAGCAGTGACATATAATTACATGAACATATGAGGTTAGTAGTCTTTTATAGATTTAAGATAAACAGAAACAGATTAGTGATTCTTGGTGGTGGTAGATAGTCAAGGCCGTGATATTAGTCAGTATCAAACATAAAGAAATGGTATGGAGCCATTTTCTAATTCCTATTTCTAATTCTCTATTTTTCTAAAGTTTCTACCGATACTAGACCATTTATGAACATTTCAAAGTCATCATTCTCCAGCCGTGAAAAAGAAGACCTAAACGGCTAAATTGCTTTTGCTGATTTTTATTTACATGTTTACAGTCTGTAAAAGAAGATATATAGGATGTTTCTGTCCGATATCTGATCCAGTGATTTTGACCACTATCGGACAGATACTGATTCCCATCCCTACTATATATACACCGTCGTACACACTTACCTTAGCATCATCTCTGCATTTCAACTATTTTTAAAGTGTGTGTTTGTGGACGAGGTCAGGGCTGTGTGAGTCAGAGAGCAGACGACAGCAGACACACACTCCTCACTCGTATCACAGTCACTTATCTTTACTGCTGTGTTTTTCTGTGGCATTACGGCTGAAACGCTGAATTACCTGCGCACACTTAAACTGACGTGGAGGAAATGTGTTGCTATGTGTGTCACACACTCAGAGAGAGGGAACTGTGTTCTGTGTTGATGTTGGTCTCAAGCCTTTGGCAGAGGTGAATAACAAAATGGTCAGAAGTGATAAAAATCAAGGCGTAGAGAGAAGCAGATAAAGCTCTGATAGATAACGTTGATAAAAGATGGACTACGTTCTCAGAACTCATCGCGCTTCTGCCTCTCTTCTCTGCCGTGTCAGTTTATCGTGGAAAATGATGGCGCTGATAACGTCACATTGTCCTTATTGTTCAAATGTTTCACGGATTGTTTGGCAGCGCACGCAGCAAGTACGCGTTTCCTATTTATATCACCAGGAAAGTGTGTGTGTGTGTGTGTGTGTGTGTGTGTGTGTGTGTGTGTGTGTGTGTGTGTGTGTGTGTGTGTGTGTGTGTGTGTGTGTGTGTGTGTGTGTGTGTGTGTGTGTGTGTGTCGTGGGCGGGTGGTTCCCCACCGTCTGATGCTAATTGAGCTTTCAGAATAGGCCACATCATGCACACACACACACACACACACACTGGGAAGGGTGGAGTGGTCGTGCCTCATTGCTTCTCCTCCTATGGCTTCATTCTCTCTGTCGCCGCCTCATTCGCTCCATTCTTCTCCTCCTCCTTCACTATCACCTCTTGTTTTGTCCTCAGTTTTGTCCTTGGCCTACATCTCCTCTCATCTTTTGCCCTTCACTTGTCCATCTTCAAGAATCCTTGAAGGTTCATCCGTCCATCATCTACTGCGTTACTGTACTAAAGTACAAAATTCATGAACTTTGCTTTATTTATATTATTTCCTATAACTATCTTTGTTACTCGTTACTACCAAATAAAATCAGAAGAAGAAGAGTTGGTATTATAATATGTAGTATTGGCTTTTCTAGTCTTGATGAGCTGCTTTACTCTACAGTTTTCACCCACTCACACACAGTGTCTTAAGGACACATATAGACTAGCAGAGTCAGGAATTGAACCCACAACCTTCCAGTTGAAAGACAACTCCTCACTTTTTTAATACTTTTACTTCTAATTTTATATCAGAAAATGACTTTTGATACTTAAGTACTGTAGATGTCATATACTTTTACTAAAAAAAAGTGACTTCAATTTGTACCAAAGTCATTTACTCAAGTATCAGCTTTTAAGGTACTTTATAGATGACTGACTACTGCTTTATTCTCCACATCCAGTCCCAGCTGACACACAGTCACACGCAGTCCATCAGCGTACGCCAGTCTCACACTCACATCTACGTTTAATTTAGAGCGTACGATTAACCTCTGCGTGTTTTAGGACTGTGGGAGGAAACCGGAGAACCCGGAGAAAACCCACACGCTCACTGGGAGAACCCGGAGCTTCTCGCTGTGAGGCAACAGTGCATGCCACTATACCGCCGCATGGCCCCTGAATCATGTGGTTATTAATGTACACTCAGTGGCCACTTTATTAGGTACTTGGAACACCTAATGATTGTCCATCTGCTTCACGGCGCTGAGCGTTCAAAGATGGCACAGGGAGTTCTGCTCAAACCTCCCAATTTCTCCCATGTTAGAACTAGTTTTTAAAAAAAATAAAGACGAGGGTGATTTTATAACTGTCATTTCTCTGTCAATCCATACCGGCTTTTCACAAATTTAAATGTGGGAGCTCCTGAAAGCCTCCTGACGCTCACTAACCAAAAATGGAATCTGTTTTTGAAATGGGACAACTTTAAAACACGTTGCTTTCTCCGTTTATCACCGTTTCTGAACAGTTAGAAGCAAGTGTGAGAGGGGGAGGGGCTTGTGCAAGCAGGCACGATCAAAGGTTTTGCAATTGGAACTGATAAAAGTGTACTTAATAAAGTGGTTGTGAGTGAATTTAGTGCTTCCATTAAGTTGAGACATTTGACTGGACAATAAAACGTGGAAAAAGAAAGACATATGAAGTTGATCCAACAATGCAGCGTCATTTTTTTCTATTTTATTAGACTGTACCTGCTTGATTTTTATTCATTTATTTATTGTTCTATTACCACCAGAGCATGGACACGATGAAAACGCCGTACTACTGTATGCTCCACAGTAGTTTAATCAACGCGTTATTCAAAGAAAACATTTCCATATTTGTTGATATGTTTTTTTACATTCATTATAAACAGTATTATTACTCACCGCTGTTTGACACTTGAATAAATCTTCTTCGACATGTTGAAGTGCCACGAAGGTTTTCTGGCTCGCAGATGAGAACAGAGGGAAGAGGTTATGTGGGCTGGTGTTTGAGTGGCACGCTTATTGATACAGATGTATCGGTCATTTAGGTTTGACTCTCAGCTCAGCAGCAGCCAAAGAAAACAACACGAGGGCTGCCTCTCTGAAATGCTTCCTTCTGTTTGGTCAGAGAGAGAACGACACTGCGGTGTTTTCAGATTACAGCGTACGTGCGTGTGTGTGTGTGTGTGAGAAGAGTTTATTTCTGGCTTAAATTAGATTTTAAATCTCTTATCTTTGTCATCTCACTCACTCAAAACCCAGAGCTCCACGGTATGGGAAAATTCCCGTATTTGCTTTCTTTAGGATTACATGAAAACCGCTCACATATCCATCACTTAAACACGAACGAGGAGGTAATTAGTTTAGTCCAAACGCTTAAACACGGAGACACTGACCACAGATGATGGTGCTTGTGTCATATTTGAATTATCTTACTTATGAGTATTGATTTACAACATTTCTTGTGTCTCTCTCTGTCTTTCTCTCAGTTGGAGGCGGAGTTGGAGCTGTGCGAGAGGGAGGGGGCGGAGCTCCAGGAGTACGCCAATCAGATCCTGCAGCAGATCGCCGACAGGTGCCCGGACATTTTGGAACAAGTCGTCAACGCGCTGGAGGACAGCTCCTGACACACACACACACACACACACACACACACACACTGAGCGTAAATGAGGGTAAACATCAGTAGAATCACAGTGTTGGACATGAGCTCTTCTTCTCTCACCTGCTTTGCTCTCACCTTAGTTTCACGGAGGAGACCACAGAGCTTTGTCGACGCACTAATTAATGAATGACAAATGTCAAGCCTTCACCCTCTCACAGCGGCCATGTTGTGTGTGACTTTGTATGTATTTGAACGTGTGTGTGTGGTGTTTGCTTAGATTCTTCTTCCTGATGTCCGACTCTCTCACACACACGCACACACACTCCTGTCACATCACTCGACCGGTTCCGACTGGTTTATTTCTGCTGCCTTTTTTTTTTTGTTTTGTGTCTGTACATCATTTGCTGCTATCGTTCTTATTATGTTTTTATCCAATGAAACGTCGCGCCTTGCATTTCTGATGTAAATTGTAAAGAAGAGAGAGAGAAGTTTTAATTAAACAGAAACACGGGCTCCGTCGTCGGGAGGAGGAACATGACACGTCTCATGTATTAACAACTCAAAAGCCACATGCGACAATAAATCTCGCAGCACTCCCTTTACGAAAACACGGCGGTGTCGATGGACTCGTGTTTGTCTTTAAAGTAAGAAAAACAACGCGTTCTGCTCAGTTTGGTTCAGATGAACTCTCCCTCACACACTCTCTGACAATCCCTTTAGAGTTAACATCAGGAGGAGTCTGCACTTTCTTTCTTTCCCCCTTTTATTAAAACATCGTATGGTTTTCTTGGGAGGGAGGGACTATAAAGTAATTGTTACATATATGTTTTTGTTTTTTTTTTTGCCTTTGGTAATATGAAATAATCTTGTTTCATTGGAAATATTGTCTTCTGCTGGTTGATAGGTTACATTATGTGTCTGATTTGCAGGAAAATGACAAGTCTAGCGTACTTACAGGGTTCTGTGTTCACCGGCGACGTCTGTGTTCTTGTTGTTTACAGTTGAAATGACGTCGGAGTGCATGTTTCCCACAGTGTGGCGGCCTCAGCATGGACGGATGTGCTCGCACCGGAGTCAAAGCTTCTCCACGTGGGGGGGTTTTATGGTCCTGGTGGACACAGAACCCAAAGACAGGGATTTACACACATTTCAATCTGATCTCACACAGAACTCAGCTTTTATTTCAGAACCTTTTTTTTTTTTTACGAGTCACGTTTGTGTAACATTTGACAAATGAAGGTTATTTTATTTTGTTGGGGTGGGGGGGATGAAACTCTGGTCAGGAATGAGCTTGTGCTGTAAATCCAGTGTTCAGTTGTGTGTTTTATACTGATAATGTTTCATCTGTGGGGGAATGAGGATGACTGGAAACTCACCGTGACTTTGTTTTGGATTTAAAACTGAAATAAGAGAATGGAATAAAATATGAATTTATCTTTATTCTTTGAGGAGGGGGTCGACTTTTATTTATTTTGTCTCCCGGTTCGTTTTCTCTCAGTTATTTCACAGGTGACGATGTTTTTGTGTGTGGATGTTATGAGCTGTTTATAAAGGCTAGAGCAGTGTTTCTCAACCCTGGTCCTGAGGACTCACTTTGCTCCAGCACACCTGATTCAAAGAACTGCCTCGTTATCGCATTGGAAAACACTGGGCTAGAGGACATGGTAGTATCAATACTAAACAAGAAGGAAATCAAGAAAAAAAGCTCCCCACAGCTCCCCCTGTGGACTCATTGTGTATTCATTTTCTTTTTCCTCCTCAGTCTGGAGAGAGGTCCACCTTTGGCTGTGTGAGACAAAGATACTTTGGTGAGTCATGTGTTGTACATCTGTCTTTTCACTGCGTCCAGGAAACTTGGAGCTGCATAGTGCAGGAACAGCAGCAGAGCAGGAAGCTTTTTAATACCAGACGATCGCGTTTAGTGAGAAGCCAAAACCGTATGCAGCCATCTCGCTTTACTAGCATAATAATGTACGTTGGATGTTTAACGCGTCAAGTCATGTGGAGCTGAAAGGCTTAACTTTAAAAGTCCCTCGCGCACTACAGCATTAATCTTTTTTCATTTGCAGACACCGAGCGGACAAATCATTTGGTCCTCACCTACCTTCCTTTTATTCTCTCTCTCAAATCAGAAATAGACTCTTTATCTTATCTCGTCACCACTGCTTTATTTTTTACAGTCACGGACAATATTCCGCTCTTCAGTCTCCACCAGTGTCTTTTAAAGCCCTCACCATGTTAATACACACACACACACACACACACACAGCTCCTTTAAGTGTGCTTTTTTATTTCATTTTATAACCAGTCTGTCGCAGTAGCTTGAGAAATCTGCTTTCTTTCTGTGCGCAGATCAAATTTGAAACCAGACGAATGAATGAGCGGCTTTAACTGGTTTCAGATGCATCACTACAGAGTCGTGGAAGGTCATGGAAACAGCGGCAGGTGACTGCAGCCGGTCAAATTATACAGAAACATTTGCATTTCTCATAAATGGCGTCAGCGCCGTTCATTCAACTAGAAAAGCTGGGTTAACAGACCCACTCAGCCCGCCTGACCCCCCCTGACCTTGACTTTGACCACACATTGTGACCTTCTCTGTGAAGAATTTCCACGGCGCGGGACTGAAAACATCATCAGGTCACTGAGGGCACTGGGGTTTTCATATTGTAACACACTTCAAACGCACAGAGAAGTGAACTCCTGACAGTCTGTAAACGCCGCATATGTGCCGGCGTTTTCCTTCACATGTGGCAACACTTTGTTTGTGTGTGTGTGTGTGTGTGTGTGTGTGTGTGTGCGAGCACCTGGGACTTTGTGGAGCATCACTTCTGCTCCCTCCATCAGCCGTCCTCATAAAAGACTGTGGAGGCAGAGAAGAAGATGAAGAGGATGACGAGGAGGAAGAGGAACACATGTGTGACTGTCTGATTTATGCAGAGTAAGGAGAGACAGAAAGAGCCGGAGACGTGTGTCCACCTGGGCTTTGTTACCCGGCTCCTGTTGCTCACCTGTGGTTCAGCTCATGTGGACAACTGTCTCACACTGTCCTCGGGTTCCGTCCTTATCTGTTTGTCTAAATAATCTCTCAATCAGTATAATCAATCAGTGGTCAATCAGTATAATCTGACCATTAAAAACTGCTTCTACCCACGACTCTGTGACCGAGCTTACATGGATACTAATATCCCCAAATTAATCTGATTCAGGCAATAATCTGGATAAAACACTGCCATGTAAAGATCACTTTCTCATCAAGTATTGGTATTATAATCTTATAATCTGACTTAATCACATTACAACATCCTATGGGAGTGTTCACAGCGCTGGATATATAATGTTGGCATCAGCCATAATCGGACTATGCCCTCTGGTCATATTGTGACTTTATCTTATCTATTTATTATTTTACATATATATTTTTTATATACATCGTTTTATGTTTTTACTTTTCAACTTTAGTTTTGCTCGTCCTAATCTCTTAATTTACTTTTCTGTATGAAAGCGCCCTGCCCATGCAATATTTCAATATAAATCTGATTAAGAAGACTTTTTCTGATACTCCGAGCTGTACAATCAGATTAAAACACGTAGTTGTAGATCATTCCTGATCCACATCCTGTAGACATGTAATCAGATGATCACATCATGGATGTCGACATGAGTTGACATGTTTTATAGCATTTAAGACAGAATATGTACATAAATATGTACATATATATATATATACATATATATATATATATATATATATGTATATATATATATATATATATATATATATATATATATATATATATATATATATATGTATATATATATATATATATACATATGTATATATATATATATACATATATATATATATACATATATATATATATATATATATATAATTTTATGTTTGCGGTATCATCATAATCACCTAATCTAATCTCATGTTTATTTCAGAATAAGGTCAAGAGTTGGATTACTGGTGTTTCTGAACAAGTGTGTCACAGACGTCCACGTGTTCTTTATTTTCCGTGTAACAGATGCGATGTTTCTAAATCACGTGTAGCACACACACACGCACACACACGCACACACACACACGCACTAAAAGGTGTTGATAAGATCCCACTGATACAGAATCACCAAAAAAAACAACACTCAGATGTCCTTGAGATAACGTGTCTGTGGTCACGGGTGCGATAGAAACAGCAAAGCGCACGTCTTTTTCCATAACGCGCTGCACATATACACTCATATATGTGTGTGTACAGGAGGACTGAGACACACACACACACACACACACACGTGGAGACATGAAAATGGAGAGAGTGCAGAGGAAGTGGGGAGGGCCTGCAGGGCTGCATGGCTCTGGGACGATGTGGTTTCAATCATCACACATCACATCACACATGAGTGAAAAGAAAAAAGACGGAGAGGGTGATGGAGAGAGAGAGAGAGAGAAAACAGAGAGATGAGGAGATGGAGGTTCTAAGACCAAAACAAACATCGGCTCGACTTAAAACGCTCTCGTACGTGTTTTCAAGCTGAATAATTAATGACCTCAGCTGTGGTTGGAGGGCATTCACTTGTGTCTCGATGGTTCTCGCTTTGCGTCCACGTTTGGCATTATTTTTTTTCTAATAAATGGCGTGCAAAGTAAATAAATTACTGAAGTGTAGGTGGAACGAGGGAGCGAGGGAGGGAGGGGCGGTCGGAAAACTTTGGAGAGGAAATAAAAACAACATGAGCGGAGGAGAGCTCCTAAAATAAGCTGTTAGCCACTGACAGCCCAAACATCCACCAACGCTGATGACTCCTCCTCTTCTTCTTCTTCTTCTTCTTTCCCTCCACAGTCTCTCCATCGATAAACCTCTGCTGCTCTCACACAAAGTTCCTCTTATGTTGACAGACACAGACATCAGTGGCTCCCCACAGACACCCGTCAGGATGGCCGAGTGGTCTAAGGCGCCAGACTCAAGGTCACACTCCTTCCTGAGCTGAAAGGGACTTCTGGTCTCTGAGTGGAGGCGTGGGTTCAAATCCCACTCCTGACACATGTTTGCCTTTCAACACACATTTAAATGAGGCAAAATCGCCAAAACACATGGTGGCAGAACCATTCGTGTCTGGAGTAACCAGACAGACTCGGATATGGAGGGAAAGAACACACTGTATCTCTCGGAAGACGACTTTCATTTCTTCTGATCACATGAAATAAATCTTTCACAAAGTCCAAACACACTCTGTGAGTGGTGTCGTGAGGGCTCAGTGGTCTATGGTGCTAGATTGATCTCTAAATGAAGGTGTGGGTTTCAGTTTAAATACATAGTTGAAGAAGGAATGAGCTCAGTCATAAAACACATGGTCATCAGAACAAGTACGTGTCAGGGTGGCTAGTGGTCTAAGCTGCCGTACTCAAGGACAGACACCTTCCACGCCTCTCCTAATAGAGGCCAATATGACATCATGAGTCAGCACTTTCACTGTAGACAGGCTGAGACGGCCGGTTTCTGGAGTCGGCTTCACAGGTGAAGTTAGTTAAGTAGCTGATTAACGGACAGAGAAGAGAACGTTAAAACATTTATGAAAGGATATCAAACTAACATGAAGAATCCGACTAAAGGATAAATCAGTGCAGTGACTGTCAGGGTGGCCGAGTGGTCTAAGGCGCCAGACTCAAGGACATGTTCCTTCCAGAGAACCTGGGACTTCTGGTCTCCAAATGGAGGCGTGGGTTCAAATCCCACTCCTGACATTGAGCTTCACTTTAAGCCCACGATTGATGAAGAAGTGACATCAATAAAGTCAAAATTACCCTGAAAACGTTTGTTTCGTCTGAGTAAAGTCTCCATTTAGATTGAATTTACACAGACAGTGGAATTACTGAAAAGCTCTGAAACGCAGTTGCACACATGATTTCGATGAAGTCGTTAATTAGTACACTGCGTCACAGAGAAAGGAAACTTGACATTTGTTGTTAAGGATAAACCAGCAAGAAGAAGCTGTCAGGGTGGCCGAGTGGTCTAAGGCGCCAGACTCAAGGATGAGCTCCTTCCAGACAGCCTGGGACTTCTGGTCTCCGAATGGAGGCGTGGGTTCAAATCCCACTCCTGACATAGATCAATTTTTAAGCACACACACTTAATGAAGGACTGAGCAAAATCATGGAAACACTAGAAGAACAGTTGGAACAAGCAACATAATTAATCGCGTCTCTTAGTCAGTTGCACAGGTGACATCAATAAAGTCAAAATCACAGTGTGAGTAGAATTATTGAAACAAACGACGCTTCACATAAGAAGCAGTTGCACACGTGACTTCGGTGAAATTATTAATCAGTCGACTGCGTCAGCAACAACAGAAGCTTGAAGTCTTTGTAAAAGTTTACTGAACTATAGGAAACCGTGGCTGAAGGATAAATCATAGAGCAGAACGTGTCAGGGTGGCCGAGTGGTCTAAGGCGCCAGACTCAAGGTTAAACTCCTTCCTGGGAAAAGTGGGATTTCTGGTCTCCAAATGGAGGCGTGGGTTCAAATCCCACTCCTGACACAGGTTGTTTAATGTTTAATGAAGAAGGTCTGAGCAAAGTCATGAAAACAGCGGCACAGCTGAGATCAATAAAATCAATGAGTCATTCATTGATTTTTAACTAGAAAATGTTTGTTTGTCTGAGTAAAGTTTGGAAAACACCTGGAACATTGACAAATATATCACTTCTTCTTGGGAAAATAGATTTCTCGTCACAAAGTGGAATCAGTTCCATGCGTGACTTAAGTCAAGTCATTAATTATTAGAAGAGAAAGTTGACATTGTTTGTGAAAGGCTACCAGACTGAAGGATGAATTAATGCAACGACTGTCAGGGTGGCCGAGTGGTCTAAGGCGCCAGACTCAAGGACAAATTCCTTCCACAGAACCTGGGACTTCTGGTCTCCGAATGGAGGCGTGGGTTCAAATCCCACTCCTGACATTGAGCTTTACTTTAAGCCACGTTTGATGAAGACGCACAAGTGACATCAATTAAGTCAAAATGATCCAGGAAACGTTTGTTTCGTCTGAGTAAAGTCTCCATTTAGATTGAATTGACACACACAGTGGAATTACTGAAACGCAGTTGCACACGTGATTTCAATGAAGTCGTTAATTAGTAGACTACGTCACAGAGAAAGGAAACTTGACATCTGTTGTAGAGGATAAACCAGCGGGAAGAAAGCGTCAGGGTGGCCGAGTGGTCTAAGGCGCCAGACTCAAGGACGAACTCCTTCCAGAGAACCTGGGACTTCTGGTCTCCGAATGGAGGCGTGGGTTCAAATCCCACTCCTGACATAGTTTTTGACACCGCTGTTCAGCTGAAGGTGGAGACTCACTTCTCTCTGAATATCAGAGCAGAGAGAAAACTTCTTTCACTCCGCTCTCCTTCTCTTTTTTTCCCTCCCTCAAACTTTCTCTCTCGTGTTCCCTCCCTCTCGCTCTCCGTCCCTCCTCCTCCTCCAACTCCTCCACCTCCTCTTTTTCCCCTCCGTGCGTAATTAGTTGACCAGTTTGGAAACTTGTGATGTCCGGGGAGAAATCTCACTTTATTCCTGACACCTGTTGCTGAGGACACGGCAGCACACACAGCTGTACACAGAGACGAGCTCGGCTTCAAAGTCTTCTTCTTCTTCTTTTTAACTCGGACAGACACTGGGACTGTGCGCGCGCTGCGTTTACGCATCTGTCCACTTTTGTCTTTCGGTGTTACCTCTGCGAGACTATTCGTGAGGAGTGAGGACACAGCTGCAGCTGTTGGATGGAAACACCGACGTGTTGGTAGATTTCCAGCCGGACAAAGAGTCACACTTTGAGCGGACTTGAGCGCGCCGGATGGTGCCAGGAGGACCGTTCTCTCTTCTTCTGCAGGAACTACTGGATTTGAGCTCAACAGACCAGGTAAACGAATAAAATCCCTTTTATTGTGATTGTTTCTATTTAGTTTCAGTATAATTAAACACACTCAGTGCAGTGTTCGTGCACAACTCAGATGTTTCCAACATGTATTTATTAACGTGCGTAAAATGAAGTAGTGACTCTTGTGTCCAACATAACATGTGACCGTTTTATTGACTTTAAAGGACATTATGTGTTAAATGTGTGCAGGATTGTCATCTTTTTAAAGTTTGGGGAAACACCTGAACATATGTTCATGTCTTTATTGTTGTACAGAGAATAATATGCATTTATTTGAACTTGAACCCTGCTCCTCCTCCTCCTCCTCCTCCTCCTCCTCTGCTGCTGCTGCTGTTTCGGACTTTGTTCCATTTGAACTTGTCGTCTCTGACCCCGCAGTGTTTCCGCTGTCACTGGTTTTATTTGATGACTTTTTTTGGCTTTGACTCTGCAGACAGTGTTGAGCTGCAGTGTGTGTGTGTGTGTGTGTGTGAGAGACAGTGATGTGCCAGCTCCATCGGCCTGAATGAAGGCGGCCCTCTCGCTCTTTGCGGTGGAGACCAGGACTATTTTTGGTCGAAATGTTGCACAAATGTTTCTCTGAGTGTGCAGAGGCGGCTCTGGCCTCATCTGTGCTCCTCTGCTGCAGCATCTAAGTGTACAGTGGCCACAGTGCACTGCTGTTATTATTCTACTGTGAACCCAAACACACATCGTCCTGGTGACAGACGAGGGAAAAGCTCCACCAAATGTCAGATGGTACAGTCCCGCGTAAGCTTTGTGTCAAATGTTCTTCTGTGGGTTAAGAAGTCAACTGCAACTGTGCCTGTCAGGGCCGCGTCTAGCTTTGTGGTGGCCACTGTGCAAGATGCTTGGGGCGCCCACATGGAAACGAGTTTAGCTGAATACAGTGTTCTCGGTGACCTGACACAGTATTGCGTGACGGGACGTAGCAACAACAGGGCCGCTCCGGGGTCTTGTATGCACTGCCTGTCTGTATCTGCCGCGAACGTTTCTCAATGTCGCGGTGAACCTGAGTATTTGAAACGCTTTGGACTCCGTGTGGGAAGTCCTTCCCCCGCCATGTCCCTCGGATGCCGCGTCCGAAAGGCGTCCGGTATGCCGCTGTATTTGGACAGACGCGACTCTGTGGCAGCGGTAAGAGCAGCGGCTCCTGTGTCTCTATGAGCTAAAAATCCAGGTTTTCTATATGGACTTTGGTGTGGGAGAGTGAGCAGTTCACAAACTTCAGTTTCTAGTCAGAAAAAGACGGCAAATGTATACTTTAGATATTCCTTTAAGGTTAGTGATAAAGGTTTGTTCAGATGGTCCAACTTTATGGAAAGTTTATGTGTTTCTTGTCCTGTATGACAGTGGTTCAGTTACAGACAAATCAGGCCGTTCCACTTTGAGTGTATGAAACTTTTCTCCACCGAAAAACACATTATATTTATTGGTTTTCGTCTTCGCGCGTCGTGTCAGTCAGAGCAGAGGAAAGTGAGTTTCTCCGTCTGTCAGCACATACGAGAGCAGATTAGATTCATTTTCAGCATGTGATGAGATTGCAGCGGACGTCCGTCTCCAGCGGTGACGTCTCCGGTTCGCTTTGCACTATTTTGTTTTGTTTTGTTTTTTTTCTCAGGGTTTTTAAAGTCTGAAACCCTCATGAGCCGTGGGCCAGACTGACAGCCGCACTGATAAACCCTGCAACAGGAGAGCAAGTGTGTGTGTGTGAGACACAGAGAGAGAGTGAGGGTAGATAGTAATGTTAGATGTGTAGATAGAGGTGGTGAGAAGTGTTGCTGTCAACAGGTCAGCCATTAGAGAGAGATAATCTCTCTTCCTGCTCCGTCTCTGTCTGTCTGCTCGTCGTCTGTGCTTCATTCACGACACGCCTCCCTCTCTCTGTCACTGCTGCGTTGTTTTTGTAGTGTCCGCTCCCGTCGTGGCAGAAGGCCTCACCACTGCCGTTTCATTTGTTTAAAATTAGCAGCACGGGATTGTGTAACTTTATCGATAAGATGACAGTGACAATACTGGTATTGAGGGCACGCCTGTCGATGGAAACTTAAGCTAACATTAGCCTAAATGAGAATGTAGCGCTTAGCAGTCCTTCATTCGTATAAAGTTTGATTTGATTTTGCCAAGCCCAACTCTATTAATTGTAAATGAACTGTTAAATGAATAACTGTAAGGCTAATTGGGTTAATTCTACCCAGTACATACACTGCAGTTACATGCTATTGTCTCACTCACACTGAGCTAAAGCAATGATTTTAAACATTACATTACATTACATTACATGTCATTTAGCAGTCGCTTTTTATCCAAAGCGACTTACAAAAGTGCATTTAAACATTTATAATAAACATCATTATATAAACATCATATTTCACTATAGATGCACCCAGGTTCATTAAAAGTACTCTCATTGTCGGGTTATTCCTGTGTGTTTGAACGCAAACTGCTGAGAGAGACACAAAGTGCTGTGTCTTCGTCCATTAGGACTCTGTAATTAGGGAAGGTGTGTGTGTGTGTGTGTGTGTGTGTGTGTGTGTGTGTGTCCACTGTAGATATTTGAGAAGATTGTCTGCTGCAAGCATCGATGGATCCTCAAGGTTGTCCATGAGTGTGATGTAGAGTGTAGATTGTGTGTGTCACATGTTTCAAACAATGGATTGTGGAGTGTTTTCTAACTCCCAGATACAAAGGGACACAGTGTTAAGTGTGTTTCAAGTATCTGTGGTGGGGGGGAGGGGGGGCGGGGTCTTCACATGTTAGTTGACATGTTTCGTGTGTGTATCATGTGCATTGTAGCTCACCAGGAACACTAATGACTAACTTGGACGCACACATATATATACACACAGAGGTTTGTGCAGCTGTTCTTCTGAGGACACTGCATTGACCTAACCACAAAATATACAACAATATAGCCTTTAACTTAAGTAGTTTCTCAGAAATGAGGCTCTGCCTCATTAGGACCGGGGTTTTTGGTCCGTTTTTGGTCAGTGTTTATGCCAGAGAATGACCTAAAGAGGTAACGGATACAAGAACACACACACACACGCATATGCAGGCCGTGGTAGATGTGAAGTGGACGTCCTCTCCACAGCTCTCCAGCTGAAGAGCCAGCGTTTTAAACACTCGTCTCCGATTGGTCGACTTGAATCGTGGGAATTTCTCTCAGGAAAGTGTGTGAGAGTGGCCCCCTTCACTCCTGTGTGTGTGTGTGTGAGCACTTGTCCACTCAAATTTAGTCACACTGGTCTGTGTGACGGTGCCGATGCCACATTCAAGGTGTTTGATGCAACCACACGTTCATTTTTCTGCATTTTGGCTTTTAGATTTAAAGGAAGTTTTTCTACGTGAAGGTAGAACAACAAGTGGATCAGTTTACAGGTAGAAAATGTTTGTTCAGATGTGACGAGATACAGTTTAATATCATCTTGACAATGAAATATTGATGTAAAATCGAGAAATCAACATTTTCCATGGCAATATTTGCAAATAAAACCATTTCTCACACTCAAACACACTGTAATACAAGGTTGGTGACTTGAATTATTGTCGCCAGCCTGCACTTAAGCTGCTGCGTGTGTGTGTGTGTTCTTGTATGGGTATCTTTGTGAGGACCAACAAATGTATAAACCATAGGGAGTGAGGACATTTTGGGGAAAGTGAGGACGTTTTTGCTGGTCCTTATCTTATGTTTAAGCTTAGACCGAGTCTCCAAGAAATGAATGTAAAGTTAATGTAATGTCCTCGGAAGGCATGCAAACCAGACTGTGTGTGTGAAGGCCTTTCTGGGCTGGTGGTTCAGGGTTATGCAGTGATGTCATCAGGGCGGCAGGGTGGGGTGACATGGGGTTAGACTTTGGCAAAGGTCCTGACTCCAACTGTCCTCAAAATGTGTCTGACCAGTAAGTATGTGATTGTCCCTGCTGGTCCCTCAGTGTGTGTGTGTGTGTGTGTGTGTGTGTGTAATGTACATATGTGGTCAGCAGTGGTCAGCAGCAGCTGTATACTCGCAGTGTCCTACACTAATAGTAAAAGTGTTTTATTGGACACTTTATGGAGTCTGGGGCTGTTTTATAAATCCAGCAGGCTTGTATGAGGACACACGGGACAGACCAAATGTCCACAAGACAAACAACCACCAGACCAGAGGAGCTGCTATAACTAAACACGGGTCAAGTTAATGAGTGATATTTCCGACCGTTACCTTCATTTACACAAAATTCACTCTTCCAAGAAGCTCACATTGAGATTGAACTGCTGTGATATTTAAGAAGAGTTTGTTGTATTTTCTTTTATTATGTGACTGAACTTCAAGGTGCAGTGCGTGACTTAATGCGTGAAAATAATTGCTGCGTCCTTCATCAGTAAACAAGCGACACTATCATGTCTGACTAAAGGAGCGCTTGTGTGTATACAGAGGCGTCACAGGGGCGGGCGGGGAACAAGAAGGATTCACCTCTGAAACGATTCACAGGCTCTTCTTTGTGGTTTCATACTTGAAACTGTTTGCAGACTTTACGAGTGTTTGTCACTGCTGTTGTCTGTCTGTCTTCCTGTGTGCAGCACAGACAGGTTGCCGGGTGGTTGTTTTTGTTCCTGATACTGTATTTTCTTTTACTTTACTTATTACCGCAGGTGTGACAGAGGAACTAAGAATAGTTCCTTTTCTCTAACGCTATATAATACATAAACTGTATATTAACTGAGGTACATAGTAGTAGTAGTAGTAGTAGTAAAGTTCCGTCATAGAGGTTAAACTGTTCTTGTTCTAAGATGATGATGTATTTTATTCATATTAATCTATAGGAAGTCTAGTGTTTTGTCTTGTGGTTCTTGTGCTGGATGAGGATAAAAGAGCAGGTGTTTAGCTTCTCTTGAACTGAAACGTACTTACAGTAAGTCGTGTGTCTCCAAATCTTACAAATAATCATTTTTCCAAAGCGCCTCAGAGCACAAAGTTCCGTGAAGGTAGATGCTCCGTGTCGTCTGTAACGTGATATGGAGAGAGCATGTGTCCGTGAATGGAACACGGTTTAAAATGAAAAACTACTACTGCTGGCATCTCCTCTCCTCCTTCAGTCTCCTACCTCCTTTCCCCTCTGTTTTCCTCTCCCCTTTCCCTCCTCCTCCCTCTCAGATGTTCTGATCCAGCGCTGATAAAACTATCAACAGCACACCTGCAGTAGAGTGGAACGCTGTAGATGAGGCAGCAGACCCAGACAGATGGAGATAAGAATCTTATTTAGCACATGCTCACTACAATAAGCCTTTTCTCTTCTCTTCTTTTCTCTCTCTCTCTCTCTCTCTCTGACTTTCTCTGTTTCCTTTGTCTCTCTTTGTGTCTCTGTCTCACAATCACTCAGATTAGGAAATATACGATCAGTCACCTTTTCGAGCAGATCCTTTGTTTGCTCTCGTGAAACTTCTTTTTCTTTCAGCTTCTCGCTTTAGGAGTTACCTTAGCGGATCACCTGTCCTCCATCTTGTCCTCTTCTGTTAGACCATCTGTCCTCATGACCTCCTGCACAACATCCATGAACCTTCTCTGAGGTCGTCCTCTTTTCCTCTTGACCAGCAGCTCCATCTCATCTCATCTCCATCTAAACTCATCCACTTATTTACGTCTCACTTTATTCTCTTTTATACACTGCTACACTTTTTTCTCTGTTGAAGAAGACGTGAAACTACAGATTGAGATTATTAACCACAGATTTTCATTCAAGTGGAAGTTCTTTTTGCTCCCCTGATGGCTTTCCAGTATATTCTTACTTACCAGTGTTCATGTGGGTGAGTGAGTGAGTGAGTGTATTTCAACATGTGCCGTAATTCATTGTCTCATTATAATAATAATCAAAATATAATTTCAGATTAATTATTGTCCTGATCTACACACGTCTTATTCCACAGACTGAAGAGAACATCTTTGTTTGTCACAGATCTTCACAGAATATCACACGATAATAATAATAATAATAATGATAATACTTTTCTTTTTAATCCCTCTTGATATCGCAATAATCGCAGTTAGATATTTATTCCAAATGGCTCAGCCCTGGTTTGCTCTGTGGATTATGTTTAGACACAGATCCATTTATGTGTCGGTGAACTTTGGATAAAGTCTATTTATGACACATAACCAGTAGATGCATCTAAACCAGAGGTGTCAAACTGGCGGCCCGTGGACCACATGTGGCCCCCCCCAATCGATTACATGCAGCCCACCACTTAAAATCCTGTTATAATGAAACCCAGTGAGGTGAAAGTAATAAGACATCTTTCACATTATTAAATGTATTCAACATAAAATGACATACGAGCTTGTTGGGTGTTTTAATTACAGTTGTGCACATTATTATTATCATTATGAATAATGATAATAATAATAATTAGTTGATTTTTAGATTTATTTCTCTGTCTTTGCATCATAAATATGTTATTATTGTGAACACAGCTCCCGCACACAGTCACGTTGTAGAGATTGAGGCTATAAATCACTATTTGTATGTGCGGGTGGAGAGAACTCTGTCTGTCATCGTCAAAATATCCAGTAACATCTGCACACGAGTGTCACAAACACATTCGTTCTTTGGAAAACATCTGCGCCCAACGTGGGGCTCGAACCCACGACCCTGAGATTAAGAGTCTCATGCTCTACCGACTGAGCTAGCCGGGCTTGGTGTGTGGTGAGTTAGTGATGTCATCATGACACAGTGCTGAGACACTTGTGGAGCGTTTGTTGCTTTCAGGGCACTCGCACGTCCAGTTTGTGACATTTAGGAGAGAGAAATTCAATATACTACACTTGTGTATGTTTGTATAAGTGTATAATCACTTTAAAATACATATTTAGTTTTCATATCCTGAGGCTTTTTCTCTCTGGACGGGTGGGAGACACAGATATAGAGGTGTGTGTGTGTGTGTGTGTGTGTGTTCAGAGGCACCGCCGCTTTATTTGTTCACAGTATTTCATACACGAGCGAGACAAGTGAATGTAGAGAGCAGATGTCCTCGTGCACACAGAGAGAGAGGGAGAGGGAGAGAGGGAGAGAGAGGGAGAGTGAAGGTCGTAAAACATGAGTGACAGAGAACACTTAGTCATTCAGAGGAGAGGAAACACTGCCTCTTACTGGCCACCATCTGCTACTACAGCACATCAGAGAAAACATCGATGGAGAGCAGAATCCAAACAAGTGAATCATATTATTCATACTGCGCTGAATGAAGACAGTCAAGGTGTGAGACTGTGACAGAAGACAGAAGACAGAAGACAGACACACACGACACAGAGTCTTAGACAATCACATGTTTGTCTTTTCTTCTCCTCCATTAACCATCTTCCCGTCTGATTTCTCTCTGTTTATCACTTATGTACACTGTCTCGCACACACGCACACGTGTGTGTGTGTGTGTGTGTGTGTCGTTGTGTCTTTGTGAGGACCACAAAAACCAGCTCAAAACTAAGACCAGGTTTTAGGGCTAGGGTTAGAATCAGACTTAGGTGAAGGGTTAGGCATTTAGTTAAGTTAAGTGATGGTTAAGGTAAGATAAGGGGTTAGGCAAT
This sequence comes from Solea senegalensis, assembly GCF_019176455.1. Lineage (NCBI taxonomy): Eukaryota > Metazoa > Chordata > Actinopteri > Pleuronectiformes > Soleidae > Solea > Solea senegalensis. Next base: position 29,033,338 of record NC_058023.1, on the reverse strand, counting down.
GTGTTAGGAGTGTCCTCAGTAAGAATGCTGCACGAGACTGTGTGTGTGTGTGTGTGTGTGTGTGTGGGAGAGAGGTGGTGGTGATATAATGAGATTCTCAGTGCCCAGGTGCTCTTTCTAGATAATTACTGAGTGTGTTTTTCTTTGGCCAATCTTCCAACTGAAGCTAAACCAAATATGTCAGCAGCACACACACACACACACACACACACACACACACACACACACACACACACACGCACACACAGAAGAGGAACAGGTAGAGAAAGGATCAAATTAAATTTATCTCCACTATCTTGTTTCTGATTGCAAGCCCGTCTCTCCTCTCCTCTCCTCTCCTCTCGTTGTCTCTCCTCTCCTCTCCTCTTGTCCTTCACCTCCCTGACTCTGTCTCGTCCCAGTCTCTCCTGTCCTTCCTCCCCCATGTCCTCACCTCTGACAATCCTCCATCATTCTTTTTCATCCCCACATCTCGAGTGCAGCGTTTGTGCAGAAGAGAGATCGACAAAGCATTAGTCACTTGTCTGGAGGGGGAAAAAAACCAAAAACATCTGAGGTAGTATACAACATTGATTTACACACACACACACACACACACATTTATGTTTTTCAGAAGCCATCCATCAGTGATTGGCTAAAATGATTTATTAGGAAGTGCACTGACGATAGCTGCTGTTGCCTGTAGACTGGAGTGAAAGGACCAGAACACTGCATTGCGTTAGACGGGGACACAGACTCTTCACCAGATGTGTTGTTTGTGATAACACTGTCTGTCCGTCCACTTTCATGCGTTGTTATTGTGTTTGTCTTACTGTCCACTGACAGTCACGTCCACTGTGTTTCCACACGCTGCGGTTAAACAAGCGTGGGCATCAATTTATCTGCCCGATCTAAAGATGGATGACGTGTCTGTGCTGCGTCAGGGATAGACAACACATAGCTTCTTTAACCCTTTAGTGATCACGCGGGTGCACGCTTGGTAAATTGCACAACTCTAGAGCTGAAACAATTAATCGATTAATCGTCTGAAGCTTTTTTCATGATTAAAACAGGATTTCTGATTGTCTTAGCTTCTTAAATGTAACAAAGAAATCATTAAAACTGAATCATTTCCAGGTTTAACAAAGTTTTTTAACGTTAAGTTTTCTCACATCTTACGGACAAAACGATCACTCGATTAATTGAGAAAATAATCGACAGATTCTTATATGGACATCCTGGGGGCTGTGTGTTTCCAGGTCACATATTCAGGCTTGAAAATTGTGCTGTTGAGTCATTTTATATCGCATGTTTAGTAGAGATATAAACTAGCAATAAAAGTCTTGTGTTGCTACAAGCGACATGAATGAATAACATCTAAGGAAGATGCTCCACAGATGATACAGAAAACACGTGACATACATACTTCACAAGCTTGATAACATGTTTTGAAAATCCTAGTTGTTCTGAATGGAGAATTCTGTGTTTACCAGTCATATGAATAGATAATAAATCCAGAATCAGTCTTGATGAATGTGCTTTCAGATGCCTGGTATCAAGTCTTTATGTCAGACTCAGATTCATATTTTATATTTCTTTCTTTCATATCTTTAAGTGTTTTTCTCTGACTTTATAGAGATGCTGTAAAACAATGTTTATACTTGGAAAAAATCTAGTGTTTGTAGATCTAATAGTGACATTTTTCCTCTGTTATTAAAACTGACTAATTATCCCAGTAAGTAATCGGTTAATCTTTGCAGTCGGCAGCACAAAATAAACTGACTGTTAAAAAGGGTTACTATTACAATCACATTTGATGTTTAAACGAACGGTCAGTGAAATGCAATAAAAACAATAAACCTGGGATCGCACATGGGAGCAAAGGAACATTTGTATTTGAAGTTGGATTTTCCACGGTTCACTTCTGTGGTTCTGCAGTGAGTGTGGACACAGACAGATGGCGCTACATCACTGAAACTCACTGTCGTCCTGGAGGAGGAGGAGCAGTAGTGAGATGAAAGCAAAGAGGGACAAGGGTGAGAGGTCAGAGAGAGAGAGAGGGAGGGAGTGGAGAGGCATAGATATGGAGAAAAGAGAGGTAAAACTGAAGGAGAAAGTGAGGGAGAGAGAGTGAGAAGATAAATGAAGAAATGGCAGCTACAGGCGACATTTGGAACACTGGTGTGAATTCTCGCTCTCCTGTGAAGACTCTTTTTGTTTTGGCCGCTTTCACCAAATTAATTTCAGAAGGCACAACCATCTTTCTTCCATCCCTCCTTTATCTCTCTGTTATCCCCCCTCCTCTCTTTGTCTCCCCCTCAATCTGACCACTACCCCTCTCTCCCTGGTTCCAGGCCATTTGCTTCCTCTCCAGTAGGGCTGTACCATTAGTGACCAGCAGGGGAATTGTTGTTCTCTGCGTGCATCTGGGTGCAGGTGTGCTGATGCTCTCTCTCTCTCTCTGTCTGTCTCTCTCAGCACAGTCACATGCTGCTCGCTCACACACACACACACACACACAGACAGACGCTGTTATTTGTTATGCTCACTGCGGGAGTAATAAAGGATAATTTGGGTTTGTGAGAATTTGGATCTTAATTTTCTGGCGTTTGCCGTCAGCAATAATCAGGAAACATAACCGCTGAGATGTGGGAATAGAAACGTCCGCCCTGCCTGATACAACATCAGTCTGGATACAGAAAAGGACGGCGCTGCAGAACAAACTCCCTGTGTGGAACTTTCACACTTTCTTTAAAGTTTGGACGTTTTTTTACCCACAAATTTACAACCACTGATGTCCACTCTAACGTGCTGTACTTTACTGTGGATTTAGCTCTTTTTAACTTTAAATTAGAAATTGAGTCCATTAATTCACAATTAACCACCAGGGGGCAACTCCACTGGACGTAAAAGGACGTGTTTGAATGGGGGCGTCTTTTTCAAAGCTTGGTTGAAACACTTTTGATTGTGTGAATGATTATAGTCGACAAATGAAATGATTAGTCATCAGTTGAAAATGACTCAGCAACTTTCATCCTTGATTTATTATTAGTATATTTAATATTTAATGGTTTAAACCCAGGGGCCTCAAACTCAAAATGTCCTGAGAACCAGTGAACTTCTAGTCTGGTCATTTCAGGATTAGAAATTAAAGATTATATCTTGATTATCCATCATGGTGTTGCAATTAAGATATTAGGGATGATACTGCACACCGTTTGTTGTTTGATGTAAAAACACTGTTATGAAGTAAAGTGAATCTGTAAAAAACAAGAACACACAGTTGCATGTGCAAGTCTGAGACCCTGGGTTTAGACGCAACAGACACAATAGATGTTTTAAAACATGACTTCCACACATTTGTGTGTGTGTGTGTGTGTGTGTCTCCTCTTTCTAGAGAAAGCCAATAAATCAAAAGTCTGTTCAACCAAGTGTAGCAGTTTTATTAATTTTCAGAGAGGAACAATGCCAAAATAACAAACCAAAACGTCTCTTTTTTTAAACCTAATCTCACATACAAAAAGAAAACAGTAAATAAACAACAAAACCAGAACTTAGAACAGGAGAAAAGAAAGCTGCCACTTTTTAATTTCATTTAAAAATGTACCATTTTGCCCAAACATTACCACAATTATCATTTATCTTAAATAAACAAAAGCAAAGAATCTACTGACTGTAGTTTTCAGAGTGCAGGTTAGGGAGGGTTGTGAGATGTGTTCATGTGTTCATGTGTTCAGCAGGATCCAGGCGAGAGCAACACTCACCCGTTCACTCGCTGTCGATTCTCCAGAGTCATGAGCCGCTCGTCACACAGCAGCCGTTAAAGGTGTTTTCTAGGCCTCTGTGGCAGATAATGTTGTGAAATGTGAAAGGAAAACAATCCTGAAATAAACTGAAATGATCCTTTAGGAACATTTTGTATGCAGATTTGAACAGATTGTAGATTTTAGGCTTAAAAAACATCAAAACTCTCACACACATACACACACACACACACAGCCACAGTAACACTGTTGCCAGCAAAGTGTGACTCAACAGAATTCTCTTCCTCTCCATTGTTTCTCCTCTCTCTTCCCTTCATTCCCCATGACTGCACACACACACACACACATGCCTCCAGCTCTCCGTCAGCCTCTCCCAGCCTCCGCGGGCACCGCGCCCGCAGAGAAGCAGCAGGAGCTGGGCAAAGGAGCAGCTCGAGCTCCCCCAGACAGACTCCTGCAGCCACACACCGAGAGAGAGCTGAGGAGAAAAGGCCGACGGGAAAGAGGGGGGAGGTTAGAAGAGGAGAGGAGAGGGAGGAGGAGAAGATGTGAGGAGATGAAGCGATAAGAGGATGCTCGAGCAAAGGGAGACATGAAGCCAAGGAGAGGATAAGAGAGGAGGGAGACAAAAGGAGATTATAGAGAACTAGATCAATAGATGGAGAGATACAGAGAGAGAGAGAAGAAAGACACAAGGAAGGGGAAAAAAAAGAGGGGAAAGTGTGAGGCCAAAGGAGAAAAAGAGAGAGCTGGGCAGACAGCCAGCTCTCCCAGGAGAGAGAGAGAGAGAGAGGTCAGAGCAACGGACACGTCTCTGGAGAGACTGTGTGTGTGTGTGTGTGTGTGTGTGTGTGTGTGTGTAAGACAGCAAGGGCTGGGCGGGAGGAGGAAGAGGAGGAGGAGGAGAGAAGAATGCAGAGGAGGAGGAAGAGGAGAGCAGTGGAGCGCAGAGAGTAAGAGGAGGGCTTGTAGAAGATACGCACTGAATGTCTGAAATGTGACCTTGGTGATCTATATCTGTGTGTGTGTGTGTGTGTGTTTTTATTCATACGTTTAAAAGCTGCCGTTCTCCCGTCAACAAACTCATTTGAGATTTCAGCGTGACACTCTCTGAGAGTGTGTCTCACACATCGATAGTGTGTTATACCATGCACCTGTGGGAATAACACACAACTCCTTATATGGACATCCTGGCTCACATATTCAGGCTTCTTCTCATGTGTCGTTGAGTCAAAGTTCTGATTCATTTTATACGACATGTTTAGCAGTGATGTAACGCGACATTGGGATCTGGGATGTCACTGAACATTTGAATATGTCGCTCACGTGCCGATCATGTGCCTCGCGAAGCGCCTCGACAACCAGATTATCTACGGAATTAGATTTGTGTCAGTGTTTTCATACCACACTTTTTAAGAAGCAAAAATCATATTGATTTAAAATCATTCAAAAATATTGTATGTTATTGTTTGAAAATACACTTGGTTTTTTTGTTTTATGGGCGGGCCTGAGGAAGCTGGAGTGACAGCTCAATGGACTGGAAGTCATCTATCTATATCTATCTATATGAACACCTATATCCACACCAATATTATACATGACACGGAGCGTGTGTGTGTGTGTGTGTGTGTGTGTGTGTGTGTGTGTTGAGGTTCACAAAGTTCAAAGACCACAGTAATGTTTTCACACTTGAATGTTAAAGGGGTTTGGAAACGACAGTGTGGACAGCAGACGTAACCATAGCAGAGTCCACGTGTTTATAGAAGTAAAATGGAGGGATATATAGTAGATAGCCTGTATCTCTCACAAATATGAAGGTATTAGCCCTTTTTTTTTGTTAAATATCATTTGTTGACTGTAAGAAAACCAGAACATCACCAGGTCCATTCTGCACAAAGAGCACAAAGAGCAACATTCAAGAGAAGGTTCACCCAGAAAGTCTCTGTTTCACCGTTTGTACAACACTGAGGGCATTGTGGGTTATACTGATGTGCGTGTGTGTGCGTGTGCATTCACATTCTGTGTGTGCAAGGGCAGCACAGGTCATAGAACTCTGCGTGTGTGTCAATAACGGTATCTGGAGGCCACAGGATTACGTGACCTTGCATGCCACATGTGCTGTCTTTCACTCACACACACACACACACACACGAGCCCCCATGAAATCTTCTGTCTCCTCTGGTCGTTACCGGGCTCTGCAATTGGTCATGGAGCGCTTGGAGAAAAGGAGGAAGATGATGTTAATCTGCAAAAAGAGCGTAAAGACAGAGAGACATGAAACATGAAAGTGGCAAAAATTGGGACAAAGTAACCGTCTCTCTCACGTCTAATCTGCTCTGATGTGGGGGGAATTAGAATTTGTGGGATTATGTGAATAGTTCCCCCAAATAATTGAATTATCACAGGAAGCACTTTTTTTGGTTTGTTTTATTTCCAATACAGGAAGTTTGACGTCAGGATTATCCACAGATGTCACAGAGCGGATGTTTGGACGCAGGACACTGACGTCCTGTGACACATGTGCTGTTGAGAGTCAGCTGCACTCGATACATGTGAAGATCTGTCTGTCTGTGATTGTGTCTTGACATCATGTTACCCCTCATTCACACAGAGATTTCATTTATCATTAAGTATAGAATAAGTATATCATTTACAAGACCTTTTTGAGGGGTTGGGATATTAAGGATCTTTACTGTGTAATATCCCTCTTTTTTAATGACCTCCTTTTAACTTTTATGTTATGTCATGAGTTTAATGTCTTAAATTGTCTCCTTTTTTGTAACTATACTATTTGTGCTGCTAAACTTGACCACGACTCCATGGAAGACGAGATCTTGTATCTCAATGGGACATATACACTATAAAGGGGCGTGTGTGTGTGTGTGTGTGTGTGTGTGCCTGTGACCTCTTCAGGACCTTTTCTGGCATAAACCCTGAGTCCTTGTGAGGACCAGTAGAGATCAAAACCTGGTCCTAATGAAGCAGAACTGGCTAAGATTAAAGCTAAGATGTAAAATGGTGGTCATGTTAAGGTCAGGGTTAGACGTTAACTGGTTAAGGTTAGCGCTGTGTCCTAAGAAGAACAGCTGTGCAGACCTGTGTGTGTGTGTGTGTGTGTGTCAGTTATCATTTCCTCTATCTCTCTTTTGCTTATCAGTCTCTCCCTCTCTCTCTCTCTCTCTCTCTCTCAATCCTGAGTGACCAGAAAGTGAAGAAAGTGTGTGTTGGGGTTTGAATGGATGTTTGTGTACGTTAACTTTTATCAGAACAATTTATTCACTTGTACTTCACTGTGTGTGTGTGTGTGTGTGTCTGCATCTGTTTGTATGTGTGATATCTCTGAGCGTGAATTCTCTGTGAGTCTGTGTTTGAGCTTGTGTGTGCGTGTGCGTGTTTGTGTGTGAGTCCCAGTGAGATCCAGCGAGCATGACGGAGAATGACAGGTTGATTTATGGCGAGGCTATAAGTAGAATGACTAGTGCTGGAGAGAGAGAGAGAGAGAGGGAGAGAGGGAGACGCAGCAGAGAGGGGAGAGAAAGAGCGAGAGAAAGAGTGGCTGGGAACAAAATAGGTAGTGGAGAAAGAAAGGGAGAGAGATTAGGGTGATGAGAGAAACGCTGATGCTGAGAAAACAAGGGAATGACAGAGCTAAGTGAAGAGAAGAAAAGAATGAAACAGGTCAGACTGGGATTGATTGAATCTCAGGGATTGGGATTATGTTGCATGTTTACATCGTGCTAAAAAAGATGGAAAGAGAATATGCTCCTGCTGAGAGGAACAGAGGAAGTTTAGGGCTTGTTTGTGAGTTTCAAAATGGAATAAAACAGGACAATTACCCTCACAACTGCCAATAATAACAACAACAATAATAATAATAATACTTGAAGTAAACAAAATGATGAATAATTTAATAGAAGTTATAGCAGAGTAATAAATAAAACCAATCACATGACTGAAAACTTGCATTTTTTAAGAGGTCAATCTCATAATCTCATTTGTGGCTAAAAAGTCAGATTTTCGTCATCTCAGTTGATGCTTTTGCACAGAACCGTGAAATGCATGATGGGAAACACTTGTGTCCGTGTGTGTGTGTGTGTGGTAATGATTTTTTTTAACCTGACAATGAAGCACGATTAATTAAATGAATTAACAGTGCTTTATTTTGAAATATTTGGTCTGCGTACACGCATGCGCACAAACCTGCCAGAACAATTGGTCCCATGACAACCTGGCAACCACGAGAAACACAGATCAGCACATCTTTCTGTGTGTGTGTGTGTGTGTGTGTGTTTACGACACCAGTGAAACCGTCTTTTTCCCACTTTTTTCTTCGCGTCTTTCCTCTCTCTCTTGTCTCCTCATTTCTCTTTTGCATAGTAAAATGTTTAAAAATAAAAAAGAAGCTCCCATCCTGTTCTCTCTCTGCCCTCAGGTAAGAAAAAAAAGTGAATGTAAAAGAAATCAAGAAAAAGCAATAACAAGTGTTTTCATTAGCGTGAGAGGGAGTGAAGGAGGAGGAGGAAGGAGTGAGATATGAGTGAGAGAGGTAGATAAAGACAGAGACACAGAGAGAGAGAGAGAGAGAGAGAGGCTTTGATCTCTCTCCTGGGGAGCTGGTCCTGGCATGCAGCCAAACACACACACACACACACACACACACACACACACACACACACACACACACACACACACACACACACACACACACACACACACACACACACACACACACACACACACACACACACACACACACACACACACACACACACACACACTCACACACACACACACACACACACACACACACACACACACACAGAGAGGCCTGCTCCAGGGCTTTGTTGATTATTTCTGCTGGGAGGATCAAAGATGTCAAATAAACCCTCCCGTCCACCGTCCGTCTCTCGGCTATCTGTCCGTGCCGCAGTCCATCTGTCCGGCCTCCTTTTGTCGTGTGTCCATTCACACACACACACACACACAGTCACTGTAACCAGCTCCCACACACGATGATAGAGTGTGAGGAGTAAAGTCCAGGCCGTCTCTGCCGTGTCACCTCCCTCAGCTGTCAGGATGGCCGAGCGGTCTAAGGCGCCAGACTCAAGAGTTGACTCTTCCTGAGCAAAAGGGACTTCTGGTCTCCACATGGAGGCGTGGGTTCAAATCCCACTTCTGACAGAGATTTTTTTTTTTTTTACCTCAGACGAGACATGAAAACAAACGTCTTACACCAGCGTTTATGTGCAGTTTTGCAAAAATAGAGGATTACAGACGTTTACCTGCTGTGCAGCTCTCATATGTGTCATATTCCCACTCATATGTGAGAAACCTGACATTCTGTCAAAAAAGACAATTAACTTAAGGGTTTACTAACTTAAGGGTTTACTAACTTAAGGGTTTACTAGAGTTCTAATCGTCAAGTGAGAGGTACACTCATTTTCCCATAGACACCCATTTAAACAGCCAGTGGAGTCGCCCCCTGGTGGCTCACTGCTTTTCCCATCCTACGTCCTGGGTTTCACTTTTCAAACCAGAAAACTCTTTTTAATTATTTAATCTTTTCATTATATGGAATGAAAGGCGGAGTCATAGGTCACAGGTCACAGGGCCAACGTCCAGAGACGAACAAGCATTCACACCTTCGGTCAGTTTCGAGTGGTTCATTTCCCTAATCCCCAATCTGCATGTCTTTGGTTTGTTCTCTCCAGACGACCTGGAGAGAACCCCCCCACACACACACACACAGGGATTGTTGGTCCAAATGGGTTTTGGAACCAGTTACCAACAAGTAGTCACAGTAGTCACAGTAGTCACAGTAGTCACAGTAGTCACAGTAGTCACAGCAGTCACAGTAGTCACAGCAGTCACAGTAGTCACAGACACGCTGAAGTCAATCCTCACATACGTGTGAAAAAAGTGAAAATACAGCAGTGTCTTTCATGCAGCCTCGTCTTCTTGTAATGGACAGACACAACATGAAATGCTGGACGTCTTTGCTGTTTGTGTTCTGTGCCGCCTTCGTCTTCTTCTTCTTCTTCTTCTTCGTCGTCGTTACAGATATGGACATGACCTTACACTACTGTATTTACACAGCTCACACATGTTCCGTAAATAGAGTATAATGTCAGAAACATGGCGAGCTGGACTGCACAAGCTCCTAGTCCTGAGTTTGTCTCAGTGACGTAGACAGAACACAAACTGAAATCCAACATTTCAAGTACAAGCGTCCAGTGACAGGAGGAGGCACAGCTCCTGGTCCACGTCCTGAAAAGCCTTTGCTACGCTGACTCATCTGTGTTCCACTCACTGTGGCTGAGCTTCAAATACATGTAGAATAGAAAAGTGTGTCACGTTTTGGTGATAACATTTCACTTACTAATACAAAGCATCTCTGTGTGAATGATGTCGACAGCTGCCCTTAACAAGGTCACGGCCCCGTGGGTGTGTGTGTGTGTGTGTGTGAGAGAGAGACAGTATGGAGACACAGTAACATCTTCAGCTGTTGCTTGAGTGGTAAAAAAAGACATTATCACTCACTTAGTATCTTTCTTTCTTTAGAAAGGGAGAAGAAAGGACCTTTAAAAGACAAAAGACTCCTCCTCCCCCTTCTCCCCTGTTCCTTGTGTGACTACAGTAATCAGTGAAGTCCGTGGCTGAGTCAGCTGCTTATGAATTCTCTCCGTTTCTCAAGCCGCGGAGCCTGAAGGTCTAACCTCCAGTTGAACTCCCAGAGTTTTGTGCATGTGTGCACCTTTGGCCTTTGGCGCATACCTGAAGTTACAGCTCAACTCCCACTCACGCTATCCATCTGTCTCTCTATCTATCCATCCATCTATCTCTCTATCTATCCATCCATCCATCTATCTCTCTATCTATCAATCCATCTATCTCTCTATCTATCAATCCATATATCTCTCTATCTCTCTATCTCTCTATCTATCTATCTATCTATCCAATCAATGTATTTATTTATCTATTTTGCCTCAGTCTCTGTGCCTCTCAGGCTTCTGTGGCTAAGGCCGGATATAAGGGTCATTAAAGAAGCTGTGTGTGTGTGTGTGTGTGAGTGAAAATGAGGGCATTGGCCCTTCCTCCACTGTCTAAAAAGGAAATACCAAATTACTGAGGGCCCCTCTCTCTCGCTCTCTCTCTCTCTCTCTCTCACTCTCTCTCACTACAATATAAATAAATGAACATAAGACAAACTTGTTTGTTTATGTCAAAATCGTAGGTTTTTGCAAAGCTACAGAAATGTAATGACTGAAATCAGGTGATTGTGAGATTAAATCCTGAATCTCTTTGCGTCATCAGCCGCTTTTGCTCCTTCAGCGTGACCATACCTTACGCGGTAACTGTTCTTGAAACCATTAGCGATTTTGTTCCCACAACAGCCTCAGTGAAAGATTTACAGAAGCCCTGCCAGGTCCTGACCTGAATATATGACTGGCTGCTGTACGTATGTTATGTCTGCAGAGGAAAAATGTTTTTGCCTTCTCCTCTTTGTCATATTTGACAATAATCCTGCTGCTAAATGTCAATACATTTAGATTTCAGTGATACAACAAAGAAAGAAAATGTTTAAAAAGCAGACAAATAAGAAGAAGAAGGAGAGAGACTGATAGAAAACAGGTAAAGGCAGTAAGCAGAGCTCTGTGTGTGTGTGTGTGTGTGTGCTGGAGGTGTGCCAGGGAGCCATGCTAGCCGGCCAGGCTGAGCTTGAAGTCCCCTGCTGGGGATGGGGGGTTCAGGCGAGCCCCCTGCCGCCACTGGCCTACTGGAGCATGCTGGGAAAGAGTGAGGGAGGAGGGAGAGGGCAAAAGGAGGAGTCAGACCGACTGATAGCTCCAGGCAGGAGAGGAGGAGGAGGAGGAGGAGATGATGATGATGATGCACTGGGAGAGGTAGACAAGGTAAACCCAGAGCTGGAATGTTGTAGGAATGCAGGGAATGGATGAGTTTTCCAAGACCTGAGGCGCTCCGCTCCTCTCCTCCTCCTCCTCCTCCTCCTCCCGTCACTTTCACTCCTCCTCTGTAAATGCTCACAGTTCCAGATGTGTGAAGGGAACGTTTTCCCAACCAAGGATCAGTGACACATATGGAACCATCGTTCTGTTCTAAGAAACAAATGAGTTGATAGTTATAATGTGTCAGTTGTTAAGTGTCATTTAACATTTGCAGGTTTGCAGACTTGATTTGGTGTGTGTGTGTGCGTGTGTGGTGTGCGTGTGCGTGTGCGTGTGCTCCACACATTCCTGTGTTATTATCTTCAACCTCAGATACATAATTTACAATGGTTGCTTCTACCCACTCACCTTGTTTGCTCTCTCTCGCTCTCTCTCTCTCACTTTATTCCCTCCTCCTTCGCTCGACTCGCAGTTCAAGGCCTGCGTGATTGTGTGATTGACAACAGCTCATGAGACACAACATGTCCAAAGCAGCGGTTCCATAGATTTTGCAGCAGAAAAACAAGGTGGTGAGCGTGTGCCGTGAGGAGCGAGTCTCTGTAAAACCTGAACAAACTTTGCACGACACGCTTTTCACTTTGTTGCGGCGCGTGAAAAAAAAACAAACCTGCCAAAAATCATAAAGAAAGACAACCACACAATGTGACATACACACGAAATAACAAAATATAGGAAGTCAGAAGACCAACAATAACGTGCCAAAACAAATAAATGATTACAGGCAAGGAAACTGTCAGATGATAAAGTTTTGAACTCCAGAGGAAAAAATCAAAGTATCCTGACGGCTGTTTGTTGTGTACCTGGATCCAGCTCTGCACGCAGGATGTCGGTAATTACTGCGGCAGTAGCTCGCTTTATATGAAAGAGGAGAACATTAAACACTTTTGTAAATGAATATCATGAGACAAGATGTTATAAATATTGCAAATGTATTCATGTTCATCTATAGTGAGTCAGTACGTTGCACAGTAGCCTGACTAAGAGAGACAATCGGACAACTTGCAGAGTCCGAGTATCTATTTATTGTCTGACTCCGCCTACGTCGGTGGCGCTGCGTCGCTCTATAAGTGAGCGTGTTTTGACTCAGTTTCCTGTTGACGGCAGTAAACTGGCTGAATGAATGAATGAATGAACAGAGCAGAGCCAGTGATGTAAAACACTGTGTCATCTGCATAAAAGCTGACATGAGATAATTGTCCAGTTTCTCTGTGGTTACATGTAATAAAACAGACCATATACATACACTAATAGTTCTCATATGTTATTGGAGTTTCTGAACATTTTGTCTCTGTCTTCATGTCATCATGTCTGTATTTCTTTCCTCTTATTAGCATCACTGTGGAGCAAACTGTGGGAAATCTGTGTTTTCTTCCTCTACCTCGCTCTCTGGGGGATCGCTGAGACGTTCTCCTGTTTGTCCTGTTTTATCTGTGTGCATAGCCACTTGTGTGTCATATGAAGGTTTGTGCACGTGTGGAACAAAAAGGGAAAAACAAAAAGAGCCCACATTCAAATAATCACCCTCTTTCTCATCCTGACAAGAATCCTTTTAGGAGGAAGAGGAATGCAGGGATGGAGGGAGGAACGTGGATGATGCAGCTGTGGGAGATGGAGCCGAAAGAAAGGAGAGAGAGGGGAATGAGATAAAAGCAGCAGGAGGGAAACATATCGTAAGGAGAGATCGCAGGAAAGGAAGCGGCAGTGGTTCCTCTGTGCTGCAGCTTATTACGATCCCTTGTTAGGTTTTATTGGTAGATGGACTGTTGCAGGGAATTGTCAACAAAACAGGGATCGTTCACATTGGATAACTCCCTCACTTTACGCTCGCAGCTCAACTCAGTATACGCCATTCAGTTGGACTACTGTCCTTGTCCTAGTATACATAGTGGACAATCAATGTATGGAATGACGTGTGTCCACCTCCTACGAGTCATAGCGCCACTTAGCGTATAGCCATAGACTACGGCTTTAGTTTTCTACAGTGTGTATGTGTATGTGTGCAAAACTCTATTTCTTTGCTTTCTAGTCTCCATCCATCCATCATTCACTGTGTGGTGGGTGCTGTGCCAATCTCGGCTGACATAGCGTGAACGTCGGGGTAGTTTTCTAACATCGTGTAAATGAAAAGACATTTTCATTTACTTCATTGCAGCTCTGTTTCCATTAAAGTCCTGCCAATTATCACTCATTTCACAACCGTAATCGTCTTTTTTTTTCCTGTTACACCCAAAGTGCTCTTGTCCAAAGCCGAATGAAGGGTTTGGCCTTGCTTTATTGTTTTATTATATCCATTTAAATGAAAGTGTGGTGTACCTGTGATCCATGCTGGGCGGTATCTGAGGGAGATGCTCCTGCAGTACGAGTCGTATCAAAGGCTCAGCGACCTTTGTGGTGGAGGAAGGGGAGCGCTGAGACAAGGGGGAGGTGACGTGTGTCAAGTGTCACATTTACACATGTACGGGAGGAGAGGGGGGAGGTCAGGGAGGTAGACAAGTGCTATATGTGGTGACAGGACAGCATTACCACCACAATCAATCGGCCTGTCTATGCTGTGGTCATGTGTGACGGCGCAGGGACGCAGAGTTTGAGCTTTAATTAAAGTCCTGTGACAGCGCTGTAGTAACACACAGAACCTATGAACATAATGTCCTTTTTCACTGCGCGCTCTTGCTTTCTGTTTGCATTTTGCTCTGTTTTCTTTAACCCTTTAACACCTAATAGCAGTTTATTATACATTTTTGCACTTATAGCTTATAGGAAATCAAACTTGCATACAAAGTTCCTGAAGTTTTACAAAGGTTTTTGTTAAAGTTTCTGTCATAGGTAAAAAATAAAATAAACCATAGTCTGCCTTAGTGTTGGTGCACTTGAGTTTAGTCCTGTTGTGATTGACCCATTGTCTGCGCTGACACCTGTCTGACTTTACCCATCTGTAAAATTGCCCTTTGACAAAGTAAAGTTAGTGTTGCTGCACCTGCACCTGCACCTGCTCGCTCTCCACTCGTTTGCTTTCTGGCAGATCTGTTTTCATTTGTTCCATCTCACCTTTCTTTCGCTCATCGATCTCTCAGTTTCTGGGGGAAAGAAAGAGGCTGAAAGTCGGGAAGAAAATCGCTGTGACATTAGTTTGTTTCAGTGTCGTTCAGATGAATTTTAGCTCCAAACTCCTTAATTCTGTTGTCATGAGACCAACACCATCGACACCACAGCAATGAATCTACGAAAAGAGATGTAAAGAAGAAGCACTGGAGTCATTTGACCCAGGAGTGAACGCAGATTAAACTCATTCCAACTGGTGAAAACCTCGTTTAAACCCGGGATTAAACTGTTGTTTTTTGACCAGTGGAAACAAAAATACACACACACAAATATGAAGGCATGCTGACGCTCAAACTAAGTGCACTCTCACACACCCTATTCCCTTACTGCCCCACTCTTACCACCCACATAGAAATGAGGACACACACACACACACAAAGAAAGAGTGAGTACTTTCAGCACTTTCCTCTTTACCATACTCAGCAAGATCGGATGTCAACGCAACTGACACAACACACACACAAGGCCTGTATTTTTCTTTTCACCACGCTCTGTTTCCTCCTCCCTCTTATAGAGTATATGCATTTTTAAAAACCCTCGCCCCTCCCCTCCCTCCCTCCCAACCACCCCCCCACACACACACACACACACAGAAAGAATAGCAGGGTAATGCACAAGAGTGAAAGGGAAAAGATGAACACACAGATGGAGCGTATTCAGGACACGTTTTTTAAAAAAAGAAACAAATAGAGATGATTCGAGATATTCACATTTACTTATTAATTAAACATCAATATTGAATATTAGACAGCGACGAGACAGGGGAGCACAGGCGCAGACATGGTCATCTAACCTTCGTAACCCTCCTAACCCTACACATGTAAGCAAAGTGTATCTACTCAGCCATGCATGTCATATTTAAATAGCTCTGTTTTACACACACACACACACACACACACACACACACACACACACACACACACAGGGTGAGTGAAACATGAATAAATGATTTTCATGCGCTGACAAAATCACCATGAGCCAAGACCCTCCCTCTCTCTCTCTCTCACACACACACACACAGCACTTAACATACAGTGGGCGTACACACACACACACACACACACACACACACACACACGCTTGTTCAATTGAATTGAATTACATGCATGTTTTCATGCAAGTGGCGTGCAATGACACGGACATAGACATGCATGCAGAAACACGGCCCGGCTTTTACTGACATGAGAGATGTTTTTCAACAACACACACACACACACACACACACACACACATGTGTGTGCTTAATGTCACAGCACAACAGATTGTCAGGAGACTATAGAAGCAGAAACCTTTTTACCAGTTATTAAATGAGTCATTATAAAGAAATGTATTTATCTTATATTTATCTTTTTTTAGACATGCATACACACACATTCTACTTTCATACACACACAACCTTTATATATATATATACTCAGAAAGGCAGTCACTGAGGGGTGACCCTCATCCACACGTGTAAAACACACAGAGACAATGGACGAGGAAAAGCAATAACATCAGACAAAGACTTTAATTAAAGAGATTTTTCTTTTTTTAAAAAGAAATATTTAACAATTTCCCGAGTTCTAAACGACCAGAATTTAAAATATGACAATAAAACCTCCTACATGTAAAATGTAACACAGAATAACGTCATAAAACCGTCACAAATTTGTCAGTATTTTGATTTTGATAAACATTTGTTGTACTTTTGTCAATGAAGTTTCATTTTAAAGTATATTTAATATTTATGAGAATATGGCTTTTAAGCCAGAAAGAGAACAAAATAATGGAACTCCACTGACCATTGAATTGAATACATTGTTATTTTTGGCCTAACACACAAAGTATTTTCGATTATAAAGACATACTCCACTGTCTGAACCCATATTGTCCTTGTGTTTGTCCTTAGCATCACGTCGCTTTGCACATTTATTTATTTAATAAGCAGTGGCAGCTGAAGTGCCTTGCTCGAGGGCACGGCGGCAGTAGCTGGAGAGGGAAAGGAGAATAAAGTTTCCCTTCGTTTGCC
The DNA here is from genome assembly GCF_019176455.1 of Solea senegalensis. NCBI lineage: Eukaryota > Metazoa > Chordata > Actinopteri > Pleuronectiformes > Soleidae > Solea > Solea senegalensis. The sequence goes on along the minus strand of NC_058023.1, from coordinate 29,016,518 downwards.
AGCAGCCGTCTGGTGAAAAACAACGACGTTCACCTTTAGGCGACCACTGCCCCTGACATATACTGTATATTGAAGCACAAGCAGCCTTCAGCCACACACACACACACACACACACACGCACAGGGTCGTGTGGCCACACACCATGTGCACGAGCCAGATTTGGCTCCGTCCTCATGTCTGCCATACGGTTGATTCCTCCCTGCTGCGCACACCCTGCAGGCCAAACACACCGCACTCTGCGTGTGTGTCTGTTTGTGTGTGAGAGGGGGAGAGAGAGAGAGAGGAAGGAGAAGGAAAATATATCCTAACTAATCAGAACACTTTTTGTGGAAGGAAGATTTCATTTTAACAATATATGCTACAGTGGATGGATGCATTGCATCATACAGGTGCATCATTTTGTATTTCCTTGTGATTTTACATTTGACATTTGAATTGATTTGAATTATTTCTTCTTGTGGGGAAAGTGAACACTATGAGAGAAATTCTACCTCCAAAGACGTTTTTGCAAGACACGGCTGACTGGAAACGATTTAGCAAAGACACAAGTCTGCGAGATAATCCTCAAATCTAAATAAGTCTTTGCTAAGTTCATTTTTTTGGTACAGTGCAAAAGAAACATCCATACACAGGTTACCATGTGCTGAATACTGAGCGTATAACAGACGAGGCGTTACCGTAATTACGTGGAAAAATCCCAACGGTTTCTGAAAGCTGAGAAGTCAAAGCCAACGTGTGGTTATTACGGTAATTTCACTCCCGCTGTTGCAGCGTCTTTGTCACCAGAGAGGAGAGAGTTGGAAAAACACCTGTACATACTATCCATTTTTCTGGACATTGAGACAAAAACTCGAACAAATGTTACGTCAAATTACAAATTTAACATGCAAAATCTGGTGTTTGTGTACAAGTTTTTGTTGTTCTTCATTTTAAATTGTTAATACACTATTTTAACATGCAGTAAATTGTAAATAACTACCAGATAATGAACGTTATTCTGTTAAATGGGCAAAATCACTTACTCACAACTCATTTTATGGCTCTTTGTGTGGTTAAAATAAGCAAAAAGGTGTTAAAGGGTTAACTTATATTGCCAATTTGGATAAAAGAGTAAAATGATTCAAACTGCAATTGTATGTCTCTATAATAAGACACGGGCGGACTGAACATGCTGTGTGTGTGTGTGTGTGTGTGTGTGTGAACACATCTGCGTAGGCAGACACAAAATGCAGTATCAACAGAAACCACGTGTATTTTTCAAAATGTACAACGCGTGCGAATCTTTGCGTAGGCAAAAGAAAGACAGCGAGGCGCGCCGGGGAAAAGGCTCGAGAAAGCAAAATCAAGATGCTAAGATACACAAATGTGGAAGAGAGAGTGAGAGGAAGGGGGGAGGAGGAGGAGGAGGAGTGGATAGACAGCAGTCTCTGTGAACCTGCATAGACAAGCTCAGTCAGGCTGCTTTGGTGAGAGAGAGGGAGAAAAAGCGAGGATGTTTTGACAGCTCCGAGCCATCACAGCAGTAGAAGGCAGGCTGTGTGTGTGTGTGTGTGTGTGTGGGTGCAGGTATTTGTGTGTCTATGTGCACGTACTGTATGTGTGTGTGTGTGTGTGTTGTGCGTGTGCACACAAAAGACGAAAGGAAGAGACAGACAGTGACGTTTCTTCTGAATCAGAGACAGAGGAGGAAAAAAGGAAGAGTAGCACAGAGCTCCGGTGAAGGACTTTTATACATATATATATATATATATATATATATATATATATATATATATATATATATATATATATATAAAAGAGAGACAGTATCTGTGTGTGTGGTGTGTAGAATTGTGGGTATACATATTGATATGTGTCAGGGGCGCCTGCCACAGGTCCCATCATGCATCACTCTGGTTCATGACAAGTAAAAAGCTCCTCATTAATGAGCCGTTGATGAGCGAGACAGTGTGTGTGTGTGTGTGTGTGTGTGTGTGTGTCCAGACTGTTATTTTCACCTTTGTCACATCACTTCCTCTCGACGCTGTCTTCACAAACAAAGCCAGAACAAGCATATACTGTATATAATCTCCATCAGCTCAGAGAAGTGTCCTGAACAAACAGTCTGCTGCAGCAGGAGCAGTCGCAGGTGAGCTGAGGTGTCTTGCTCAAAGGCACCTTGACATGACTGTGTAAGTAGTTGTCTTGGTTGCATTCGAACAAAGAGAGTCTGCACTTTCCCAGTCACTCTTAAGAGCAGCACTGCTGACCCTACAATCACAAACCTGCTTCTTTAATTGTTATTTACAGACTACAGATACAAGCGTTATCAGAACATCATACAATTTCAAAATGCTTGGGGCGTCGTCCTTCAACCTGAAGGTTGTGGGTTCGTCTCCCGGCTCCACTAGTCTACATGCCCATGTGTCCTTGGGTAAGACACTTAACCCCACGTTGTGTATGAAAGACGACTGTGCCTAGCGTGACGTTGTAGTGTGACATTGTACAACAATGACATCACACGTGACACAACAGACAACAACAGAGGACTCTTTTTTTGTCTTTTTTAGACGTCAAGTTTTGTATGAGAATAGTTGAGGAAACCGCAAGGATCCTTCTCTGTAAAACAAGACACTTGACTAAAGTACATAAAGACTCAAACACCAAGTAGTTTTTATTTTACAGTGACACACTTACACAAACATACTTGTGGATAGTATATTCAATTTCAACGCTGACATAGCATACATGCTACATTAGCATTTATTTGGAGTCTTGTGTACACACATTTCATGCATTTATTTCCCATCTTTATTTACTTTTTGCTCTGTTTTGGTTTGCACCAGCACTAGAGATACATGTCTGGTTTGCTAGCTGCTAATTATTACTTCTACCGTTGCCCATGATCGATCTCCACAGTTAGCATTATGTAATTTTAGCATCATTTGGGTTTTTTTAGTGTTTAGTTTTAAGTGTAAAATGCCTTTGTTTGTGACATTTTAGCTAAAAAAACCTTTTGGAAAATAGCTGTAGACTTATTTTATGATTAAACATGTGATTCAAGACTCAAAAAAAGAGACTTGAATGGTTATCCTCTGTGGCTTTGGGACACCGACCATCTACATGCATTGTTAAATAAAATATTGATTTCATCAGCATATGTGGTTAACTGTTATTTCATTAAGAAAAACAAACCCTGATCTCTGTAGTGTTTAATAGATGCAGTTTAATGTGAAACATTGAACAGAGAAAATGTGCTATTTAATCTCATTGTTTTTTTCCCACATTCGCCCGACAGTCGGTACACATGAGCAGACACTCGTAAATGTTTGCTGTTTGAATGAAAAGGGTGTGTGCTCCTGTATTTGTGGCTTTGTGAGGACCGAAAAAAAAAACCCACAATGAACCGTACAGAGTGAGGACATTTTGGCTGCTCTTTAAAGGGCTTTTCCAGGGTTAAGACCTGGTTTTACAGGGTGAGGCTAAGGGATTTAGTTAGGGAATGCATTATGGCGATGAGGGTCCTCACTTTGAATGCTGCACAAACGTGTGTGCGTGTGTCATAGAGGATGATTGTCATTGTAAGAGACCATGATTGTATTTTAGAATAGTATTTTGTGTGTAATTGTGTGTGAATGCTTGCATGTGTGTTAACATGTCCTCCGTGTCAAAACCCAGCTAAATAAAGTACACTACGTGTGTGTGTGTGTGTGTGTGTACGTGTGTGTGTGCCAGGCCAGATCAATATGAACTAATCAATAGGAGAAGACAGCTAGAAGGACCTTGGGGACGGCAGATACACACCTAGTGTACACACACACACACACACACACAGCTCCTTCTTTGTATTCAACCCTGAGCTTCTTTCTTTATCTTCACCTCCTATGTCTCTTTCACCAAGCCTCTGCCCATTTCTCTGTCCGTCTCTTCTTAAAATCTCTCCTGCACAAACTCATCAATTATCAAATGCTTTGCTTTTAAAGAGTCGAGGCTACAAACACAAACCATATATCACTGCCTCATTTTCTGTTTTTCTTCCTCCTTCATTCCTTTCAAGTCACTGGTTTATTTTAGTTTTTTGTTTTTTAATATCGTACGAAGGCCGTTTGCGTCGACGTCTTGGCTCCGTTTAATCAGAGACGATGTAAAGACAGAAGTCCGTCCACGTCTCTCGCAGCTCGGCATTAGAGCCACGCTGTGTTTGAGTCGCTAAACAAACCTGGTGCTGCAGGTTTTTTCAAGTCTGATCACATCTGTGGAAGCAGCAGTGGAAAAGATGAGGTGTGTGTGTGTGTGTGTGTGTGTGTGTGTGCCACTCACAGCCGGGCACACACACACACACACACACACACACCTGTGTTCAGACTTCAGACATGTGACTGCACTCTCAAAATATTCATCTCAAATTAAAAAAAAGAAAATGAAAGGAAACAAAGAAAGGATATAAATACTTTTCTTTTCATTCCTGTTTGGGTTCATGTGTGAGTCAGTATAAGAGTGAACAAACTGGCTATTCTCTCTAACTCTGTTTTTGTTTGTATTTATTCTTGAACTTTGGTGTTTAAATGTTACAGAAGAGTGAAAAAGAAATAAAATGAAATAAAGCAGCACAAATTCTGAGAAAAATGTCAGAATTCTGAGATTAAAGAACACGTCAGAATTCTGAGATTAAAGAACACATCAGAATTCTGAGATTAAAGAACACGTCAAAATTCTGAGATTAAAGAACACGTCGGAATACTGGGATTAAAGAAAAAGTCAGAATTCTGAAAAGTCAGAATTCTGAATTTGAGATTAAAGAAAAAGTCAGAATTCTGAGATTAAAGAAACAGTCAGAATCAGATTAAAGGGAGATTAAAAAGAAAAGTCAGAATTCTGAGATCAAAGAAAAAGTCAGAATTCTCAGATTAAAGAAAAAGTCAGAATTCTCAGATTAAAGAACACGTCAGAATTCTGAGGAAAAGTCAGACTTCTTAGATTAAAGTCAGACTTCTTAGATTAAAGTCAGATTAAAGAAAAAGTCAGAATTCTTAGATTAAAGTCAGAATTCTGAGATTAAAAAACAGTCAGAATTATGACATTAAAAGTCAGAATTCTTAGATTAAAGTCAGAATTCCGAGATTAAAGAAAAAGTCAAAATTCTGAGGAAAAAGTCAGACTTTGATTGAAGTCAGAATTCTTAGATTAATGTCAGAATTCTGAGAAAACAGTCAGAATTCTGAGATTACATTTTTTTTTACATGTGGCTCTACTATTAAAATATAATATTGTTCAACATATTTCAGTGCTGTATGCAGTTTCTAAATGCCAACATAAGTTCATGTCTAAATTAACAATAAAATGTTAAGAATACTTATATATATATATATATATATATATAAACTCTTATCCGTGTCATACATGCCTCATATTCCTGTATCTTAATCCTCTGCCACAGATTCCGTGCAGAACCTCCACACGGAAAACAAGCCAAAAACTAATTGGTTCGTCTGTGTGTGTTTTATTACAAGTGTGATTCAAGTTTTTTTTGTTGTTTTTTTTCTCCCCCAAATCCTCCGTTGGCAGCCTGGTTATCAGCATGCACACCAGAGCTTTAGTGGACACTCTGGGGATGAGGCACTTTCAGCTCAATTCACTCCACATGCAAATTGAAACTAATTCATTTAGCGGGAGATAAAAGTGCTATTCTGTCTCAATAATGCCTTTAGAGAGTGAATATTAAATAACATTTTTGAATGGATTTTCCTAGAGTATAGCTGCTCATAATTTAGCCCCCATCTACAGTATATGCTCCTGTCAGGCAATGTCCACACGTCAGTCTGGGTTTCAGGCTGAATACATGTACAGTGTAAGCATACACATCATAAACATCATCATTTGGGCACATTCAAAAATCATCAGAACCAAAATATTCTTAAAATTGTGTGTTTATGATATTATTCGATAGAGCAGCGACAGCATTGTCGACATCCTGACCACACGTTGTAAATATGAGAGCCAGTGTCGGTAGATGTCACCGTTTATGACGTGGACGTAAAAGTGACATAACACTGTCCATTTATTGTCCTTAGAAGGACCACTGTGCCTCTAAAGGTCCCATGTCCAACCTTTAGGAGTTTATTGCTGCGCCATAAATATTTTTATTTAAGTGTAAAATCGCTTTTTCAAAAATAAAATGTATTAGCGGTTTTGTGTAGCCTCAGAATAAAACTTTTATATGCACTTTAGGTAATAGTGTTGATTTACAGCAGCCAAGGCAAACCATGGTCAGAGTGTGTATTTCCTGTTTTTATGCACAAGCTCACTGCACAAATGAAAACAAACAACTTCCTGTCTGATCTGCAGTTCCCTGATGTCCTCTGTTATGGAATATAACCAGTAGCTAATTCGCTTGGATGGATTGATGCTGGAGAGTGGAGAAATAGATGCCATACAAACACTGCTGGCTTTAACGTTAATAGCACTCCTGTTGTATTTGTTTCACAGCCTTACACACAGGACACATGGGACTGTTTATGTGTAGACACGTGTTTCCATGCCGATCTTTTCCGGTTATTCTCTGGAGCGCGGTGAACTCGGAGGTGTTGTCGCTCCCAGCTCCGACTAACGAGTAGTGACGTAAGCGCGACTTGATTTTTAAGTTTAGACTTTTGTTTTCCCTGTAAACATGTTTGATTTTTGAGTCGTGCTGGTTAGCACTCTTGCCTTCGACCCGGTCGGGACACGGACACTCCTACATGGAGTTTGCTTGTTCTCTCCATATGTGCGTGGGGTTTTCTCCAGGTTCTCCCGTTTCCTCCCACAATCCCACAGGGTTAGGCAAAGAAGACGCTCTAAATTGACAACCCTCATGTGGAGGATGAAGCAGTAGAAGATGGGTGGAGATTTTTGAGGCCAGCTGTTCCATCCGTGATGGTTTTAATGAGAGAATCCAGTGTTTTTCTACCTGCTATTCTTTCCTCCAAACAATCCTCACATCTGCCCTCCTGAAGGATCGTCCTCGTTACCGCGGTGGAATCTCTCTGTTCCCATGCACAGTGTTTCCCTGATAAAAACCCAATTTAACTCTTGCTGCAGTTTCCTTCTTCTTCCCTTTTCTGCCCATTCAAGCCCCCACACACACACACTTTTTTTTCTTTGCAGAAAAGCATGACACATTTTATACGCAGAAAAGCATGACACATTTTATACGGAGTAGAGAGAGAAAGGAAAAAGTTTCTCTTTATTGATGCTTGATTGACAAGCTGAACTGACAGGAAGGTTCAGAGAGACAGCAGAGAGGCGCCGACGCCGACTGAGTGTATATGCATTATGCACATATACAGTATCAATCACACGTACGCAGAGAAGACAAGCACACAAAAAACACACCACACCTCCCACGCTACCAAAACACTGCCTCACCTGACAAATTAGAATGCGTGCGAGCCTGCCACTTTTTGACATTGCAGCTATCTGTCACATTTCTGTCAGAGCTTCACATGGATTCACATGGAGACAAAGAAGAAGCCCAAAAAGAACCAAACATTCCCCCCCCCACCTTTTCTCTCCCCGCTCATCCTCTTTCTCCACCGGGTACTGTAGAGCGAAGCAGGCGTCGGGAGCATAAGTCAACATTACATGCTGCATAATTTTTTCAGTGTGTTAAAAATCGCTGAGCCTTTTAGAAAATGTTCTTCAGCAACATCCCAGGTTTGATTGTGAATAATTCCTCTGGATTCTGACAGTCGGGTACGTTTAAATAACATGAGACAAAAACAAATGCTTTTGTGAATCTGACTCTGACTGAACATAAAGTAGCTCATAGCTGGATTAACGCATAATCTCACTGATGACTACTGCACGCACACCTTTAGCTGGAACAGATTCAGACTCTACGGCAATAATAATAAAAACAGTGGCTTTAGTATAATGAGTTAATTTTGCACACTCACCAATTAGTGATAGTGAATTTGACCTTTGCATTTAACCCAGGAGCAGTGGGCAGCACTTGGGGGAGGGGCACAACGGGGATTGGATGCCTTGCTCAGGGGGCATCCCAGTCCTTGACTGATTAGAAGCCCAATTCCTTTCCTCTTGGCCATGGGCTGCCCGTGAATTCTGGCCGGTTCACTTTTGGGACTGACAAGGAGACCCATTTAATGTTCTGCCATTACACAATTTAATATTTTAAAGTTCATAGATTGAACTTGCTAATTATTAGATGCAGGCTGAACCAGAAACAGGCAAAAAGGGGCTTATTGCCACGTCGCAGTAACATAATTGAACACAAGGGCTTGCATACCGGGACAAATGCTGCTTTTCCACTAGAGAATCAGTTCATTCAAAAGATTTGTTCCCAGAATCGTTCAGTACTTCCTGAACTCGGCGTCTGACACAGTCACTGACTCCTCTGTTAAACGTTGATAATTTAGACATTTACGTGCTAAATGTTGCAGATTAACGCACATTTTCAGGATTTTTAAGTCATTTAAACTCATCTGAACTGATGATTCGGCATTGTTCGGTTTGATTCTTGCGTCGGACGTCTTACTTCTGCATCTTCCTGTGGCCCGGCAGTCTGATGACGTCACACATAGTGTCAGCTCAGCTCACTTAAAACCTTGTCAGAGCAGGCACTAAAAAAAAAATACCAGGTACTATCACTAATGGAAAAGTGCCGAGGTTAGACGAGTCATGCCAGGACCATGTCATGGAAAAGCTGCAGAACACAGTAGCTTCAATGAACTGCCTGGAACTGCCTGGAACTGCCTGGAAATGTAGCGTAAAGCGACCTAGTGTGGCTAATGCTAGGTGTATGAGATATCACACGGATCACATAAAAGCACAAACACGGAAAGGAAAGACTCAAATGATCTCTCGACTGCTTAATTCTGATAACCGCGTACGATCTCTCTGACTTGTGTGCCAGTGTTCACTAACACATGGAGAAAAATGGTTGATATCTGCATTTGTTGCCAAATGAGCAAAGAGCCTCGGGCGGTAAATGACCTGATAACAGCATGTGATGAATTAATGAACAGAGAAGCTGGAGTGCAAAGTCCCTGAGTCTGGATGCGAATAAACAGCAAAGCAGCACAGTAACAGTAACGTTTGAAATATATTATTATTGTTATTATTATTATGTAAATGTGTTTTTATTTAAACTGAATATGTGGGCTTTGTGCAGCTGTCAGAAGATCACTCTATCATAAGTGTACCAAAGATTTTCATCATTTGGTGGATTGTAATCGTATTTATTCGTGAAACCATGAGTCATTGTATCACGCAATGACTTCATTGATGTCCTGACTTTTCCAGAAAGATGAGTTTCAGCAACTTTTCATTGTAATATCAAAAAAAACCAGGCATTTACATTCCTCTCAGGGTGACGTGTAAGAGTTATGATCGCTCAAATAATCCATACAGCAGGTCAAATGTTCTAAATGTTTCCCTAATTAATCTATAATATAGTATACAACATATACCAGCTGTTCCAATCCGATTACGTAATATTCCCATTGTTATTTTGAGCATATTAGCACAGTAACCTTTGGCTCTTTTGTCAAATTACATCCAAACAGGCTACAGATCCACTAAACAATTCAACTTTTTTTATAAACATAATCAATAGTTAATCACTGGAGTGAGTCACTAACGCGTCGGGCGACGTCCGCGTTTCCTCCCTTTGCTTTAAAGTTATGCTTTTTCTTTTTTTTTTCTTAAATGGAAAGAGTTACTTTTTTGACCTTCGTAGAATAGCAGCTCATTACTGTGTGAGGAATGTGCAGCAGAGGTGTGTGTGTGTGTGCGTGTGTGTGTGTGTGTGCGCGCGCGGTGTGGTGCGTGTGTGTGTGTGTGCGTGTGTGGTAAAATAATTAGCTGGTCTGCTGGGCAGTAACGTATAAGACAGGCAGTCGCAAGATTTTTGAGTAAACTTCTAATGTGTGTGTTTATATGTGTGCGTGTGACTGAGTGTGTGTCTGTTGTAGGTAAGATTTCTGCACTTGTGTGTGTGTGTGTGTGTGTGTGTGTGTGTGTGTGTGTGTGTGTGTGTGCCCAGACGGTATTTTAACATGGGTAGCAGACTTCTAGCAGCCCACAGTTAAACAGTGACTCACAGATCCCTCCCTCTCTCTCTCTTTCTTTCTTTCTCTCCTCCTCTGTTTCTTTCTGGGTTGCTTTTTTCTTCTTTCTTTCTTTCTTTCTTTCTTTCTTTCTTTAATTTTTTTTTTTTTACTGTTTCCCCTGATTTTCTGCCATTCTTTTAGTGCCTTACCTCTCTCTCTCTCTGCCTTCAGGTTCGGTGCTGACTGCAGCAAACTTCAGGCCAGAGCCACTGTTTCCCTCCTCTGCTCCTCCCCTCACACTTTTTCTTCCTGACTGTGTCAGCCATAAACCCAGTAAGTTAAAGTTCCTCATCTACAGCGTGGAATTGTTACGTTTCTCCTGAATCATTTGAGTTTATACTTCCCTTGGCAAATTGTTTATATGATTTTTTTAAGTAGCTTTTGTGAAGATGAAAATGCAGTAACACATTCATGCAGGGAGAAAATAAGACAAGTCTTTTTAGTATTGTCCAGCTCTGATTTCATAAGATAAGATAAGATAAGATAAGATAAGATAAGGTAAGATCCTTTATTAGTCCGGCAGTGGGGACATTTACATTGTCACAGCAGCAAAGACAGTAAAGAAAAAGATAATAAATAATAAACCAATGCATTTCCAAAGAAAGTACAATATGCAAATAAGACTATAAAAAGTTAAAATAGAATGTACATCATAGACAGTTTCCAGAAGGTATTCAGTATGGGCTATGATATTTACAGAAGGTAATGGGGTTTTAACCCTTTAACACCCCAGTGTTTGTTTGTTTCTTTGCTTATTTTAACCATTAAAGGGCCAGAAAATGTCTTGTGAGTAAGTGCTTTTGCCCATTTTTCCAGAATAACTTTCAATATCTGGCAGTTACTGCATGTTAAAATAGTTTTTTAACATGCAGTAACTGATTTGCAGATTTTGCGTGTTCAGTTTGAAGTTTGAACAGTTTAAAGCACATTTAAAGTAACATTTGTTTGAGTCTTTTGTCCAAAATTAGGCCAAATAAACCAATAAATAAACTGTTATGCCGGCTTCCTGCAACAGCGAGTGAAATTACCTTAACAACCACGCGTTGGCTTTGACGTGCAACTTCTCAGCTTTCAAAAAACAACAGAATTTTTCCGATAGCACAAATAGTTGCGTAATTAAGGTACTGCAAATTGTGTCGTCTGCGATACGCTCGGTGTTAAAGGGTTAAATGAATCCACACACACACACACACACACACACATATACTGTCGTACACACGCACAAAGAGAAAACAATGTCACAAATCCAGACGTTCAAATCAGTAGCAACACCAAATGATCCTGACTGGAGCTGAAAAAAAAGTTTCTCAACACTTGGTGCACACACACACACACACACATGCACGGCCCTGAGGGCCCCCGGGACTTCAAAGAGCCGTCTACTGTACCTCAGCGACACCTCAACACCAGGTGCCACTGAGAGGAGGATGGTTGGAGGGAGGGTGGAAATGGAAATAGTGAGAAGGGCAAGAAGGGAGAGCGATAAGAGGGACAAGGAAGGGTGTACGTTAAAAGACAGGAAGAAATAACATTTTGGGTGGATGGAGAGACGGAGGGGAGGGGGGGGTGCAGAAACAAGGAGAGAGAGAACAAGAGTGGGAAGGAGACAGGTACACATGAAGACACAGGAAGGAAACAAAGGAAACGAAGCTTCAAAAGAAGGAAGAAATAGGGTTTTTTTGTGAAGAAGAAAAAAACCACCAACAACAACAGGGATGAAAGCTGACCCACAGACAAGCGGAGACCACAACAGGCCAGGAGACACAGATGGACGGACAGACTGACTGACAGACAACACGGCAGACACGGAGTCGTTGCAGCCAAAGACAGAGACAGAGATGTGTGTGTGTGTGTAACACTCTGCTGCTAATACCCCCCGCTGCTTTGTTGTGAAGAACCCCAGTTCCCCCCTTCTAACAGTGAACTGCTCCTTTAATGATGGCAGTAAAACACACTCGTCACAGTTCAACTTTTACAACGCACCGACCTTACACACACACTCACACACACACACACACGCACAGACACACACACACTACCAAACCAAAGTTCAAATGCAAAAGTAGCATAATAATATGAAAGGGTTTTGTAGGAGAACCGTACGAAGCAAACATGTGGGCCTTTGTCTAATTTGGGAGCACGTACATGCTTTTGAATGAACTTGTTTAGAAGCTGTCAGTCACGTCGACAGGCAGAGAGAGAGAGAGAGAGAGAGAGAGAGAGAGAGAGAGAGAGAAGAAAAGACATAATTCTTAACATAAAGCCATTTGGTGAGTGCTTTGATCCCCAGCTGCCTCACAGTTACACACACGGAAACCTTTGAGTTATGCAGGAGACGAGAGTCAGTCTGTCGTGGTGTGAGCACAGCGTCTGCTTTCAGTCTCAACCGTAGGTGCTAGATTTCTTATTTTATTCTTTTATGTCACCTTTATTTAACCAGGTAGAACCTCGTTTTTTAATATAATATATATATATATATATATATAATATAGAGGTTACAAACAATAATGCAACTGAATTGTCATAATAAAAACATACAGTGTTTTTAAATGGAAACCCACTTAGTCAACCATTTCCAAGAGATATATGATGTGATATGATCGAACTTTATTTTATGCATCTTGTTTATAAAGTTCTGAAATGTTTTGGCGACCCTCAGTGCAACCCTTTTGTGTCTCTGGGACTGACTGATCGAGTTCTTTTGTCAGTGCCATGACTCATCGGTCCTGCATGTTAAACGCCAGATTTTAGTCGGATTAAGACCGTAATTTGGTTTTCTCATTGTCCAAATTTAACTGAACTAGTCTTAGTCAGACTAACATACCTGGATTCATAGTCCGATTATACCGCTTAGTTGCACTGGAGTTAGACTTGTGCACCACAAAAACACTTTCACCTCGATGTTGATCTCAAAACACAAATGCTCCTTCTTTACCCTCGTTGTTCCGCGACCAATCCAATTCAATCCAACTTTATTTGTAAAGCACTTTAAAACAACCACAGTGGACCAACGTGCTGTACAGAATAATAAACAAAAAGGCACGGAGGCTCACACGAGGCAATGAGATGCATCTACAGCAACTAAAATGAATTAAAGGACATAAAAAATGTGGATAAAAGTAACAGCCAGACAATAAACCACAATAAAAACAGGTCAAATAACAACAAAATAAAAAAGAAATAGCGTCAATAACTCAAACAGTGTCAAGCTTGATGTCTTATGTGCAAAGGCAAATCATTCCAGTGTTTCACCGCGCGCTCGTTTCCGCCTGTGCGCCTGTGTCAGCGTCTGATCACAGCACTGAGACGACGTACGCCACAGCCTAAATCACACTCAGAGCTTTTTTATTCCAAATGCAAATTGGGACTGCAGCTTATATATTAATGGCCGAGTTTGCATTCACCTCACAGTGGAACTGATTCATGAAAAAAAAAAGGAGCTGCTTTTTTTTAAATGAGAGAGCGGGTGCTCTGCAGGTGGCCTGCTGCACCTCCAAGGACTCACAAATATAAACACACGTGCAGGCAAGGTGACCGTATGTAAAAAAAAAACAACCACGACAGGCCTCCGGCCTCGCCGAAGTGTCCTTGAGCAACGCGCACATCCAGTGGTGCTGTGCTGTAGCCGAGTGTGACCTTTGACCCCCCGATGCAAGGAGAGCAGACAAAAAGAGCTTTTCCCTGAGGGGATTAATAAGGTATCACATTATCATTTGAATGCGACCGATTGTATCGATGTCAGGCTACATTTCAGCCCGCAGACCTTTTCTTATAGAAACGCGTGATGCGACGATGTCACGCTAACCGTCCTGTCTCTGTCGCGGAGAGGATTGCTCACCCCGAAATGTCTAATGATAAAGAAACAATCTGCTATGTCGCACGCCCCCCCAACACAACCTCTTTTATTCATTTATCGTATTCACGCTCCAATTTTCTTACGTCACACCTCTTTGCTCCTTTGGTTGCCTCACTGCAGTTTTCAGGATTAAAAAAAACAAACGCTGTCAGTTGACGTTTTAAGACAAAAATGAATAACCATACTGAGTCTGGTGGTATTTTTCTTTTGGTTTCATAAACCGATTTTGGCAGGGGAGGTAGGAAGTGTCTCAAAATGCCACAGAGAAATTGTTCACATCTCAGTGAGCACCCGTTGCAGTGTTATTGCACAAGACCAAAGGCCAGTTAAAGCAAACTTAAGAAATAGCAAACACTGACATTCTCCCGTCCTCTCTCTCTGTCCCTGTGGTCAACAATCCCTCTGCTGGCCTTTATCCCCGAATCCCCATGGACAGAGAGTCAGAAGAGGGAGAATGCTTAAACGCTTTGAATGATGGTGTGGAATGCTAAAAAGAAATGAGAGGGGAGAGAGAGAGAGAGAGAGAGAGAGATGGTGGAGGGAGGGAGGGGGGAGCAAGGAGAAAGAGGGGGCTCTCTCTACTGCCTGGTCTAAGATCTGGTATGCGTGACTGCACAAGAGGAGGAGAAAGAGGAAAAGAAGGAAAAAAAAATCCCCCCACCACAACCTGCCTTCCTAACTTCTAAAGACAGACAATGGCCACTGACCGGCCTGGCAACCCTCCTCTGTGTGTGTGTGTGTGTGTGTGTGTGTGTGTGTGCGCGCGCTGTGTCACTTCACACACAGAACACGTCTTGATGGAAAGCAGAGAGAGCGAGAGAGAGGAGGGAAATCTGCTCTAACCAACTTTGGCTCTCATTACTCGGCACATGCAGCTGCCCAGATGCAGCCTCTCTCTGCCACATGTGACAGAAAACACCAGCGAAAAACACAGAGCCACGAACTAAAGCCATAAAACCTGCAATTTAAACTTTGAAAATCCTCCACACAAAGCCGTGACCCCCACAACTCACCAGTTTGATTTGAACCCCCGCTCCCTCACCACCACCACCTCCTCCTCCTTTTTTTGTTGTTGCATTTGAGGATTTAAAAATATAATACACAGCTGCAGCTTCCTACAATAAACACCTCGTGATAATTAATTACACAGACACTGCAGCCAAATCAAGACAGCAAGCATCCATTTTATATTTCCTTGTAAATAATTTAACAACATAACAGATTTTTCACCTTTTCAGCAGCAACTCAGCTCTGATCTGGGACAATACTCGTGTGGAACGTGTGGGTGGATATTATTAACAGCAAGGCATTAATATGAAAATCCCTTATTTTATGGACAAGGCCACAGCTTTACTGGCTGCATTTGTTGAATAAACAATGTCAAATTGCCTTTATAGAAACCAATATCTCTCACACTCTTGTTAAAACACAATTACACAAACAGAGATGACAAAACAATGAAGTGCCACACACACACACACACACAAAAAAGTAGTCCACACCGCTGTCTTTCTTTTATTATATAAATATCTTTAATTGTTTTAACCGTAAGAATATAAAACAATTTAATTTGGGGATTCTGCATTTCTTCTTCTTCCTTCTTTACAAACACATAATATACAGTACATCATTTTATTTTCAAAACACACACACACACACGCAGCTTTTTCAGCAGGAACGCACAACTGTATATTAATTTTTCTAGCAGGTCATTTGCATTACATTAACAACACACAGGCCTCTGTGTGCACGCGTGTGTGTGTGTGTGTGTGTGTGTGCGTGAAAGAGGGGGAGAGAGAGAGAGAGAGAGAGAGAGACATTCCGCTTGTAACCCGAGACGGAGGCGAGAGAAAAGAGAAAAAAGAAAATAATCGATTGCTCCTACTTCTAAGCATGTCTCAAAATGGATTCAGGGTGTTTGAATTCAGGGAGAAAAGAGAGATATAAAGAAAAAGGAGGAGGAAACATGTCAACCCCCCCCTTCTCTCTGGAGCAACATGAATATGAAGGTGTTGGCATTAACATGAGGAGGGAGGGGGGGGGAACAACATACAGCAGACCCTGATTTGTTTTCGACCACTAAAGGGAATAAGACATAGAAATCACTTCAATTTGAAGTACGACGCTCTGAATGACGTCAAACGGACGTGTATTTCCACCAGAAAACAACACTGAGCGCTCCCACCACGCGCCGCGCTAATACCGTGTTTGATAATTAAATCCTGTATTACACCGCTATAATGTTCCTTCTCCCCTCTACAGTGTTGTTATGTAAGGACTGTTTCTCATCAGGGGGGGCGCGAGCTGATAGTCTTGTCTCCTTCATACTGGTTCAAACCCTGAATGCGACGCACGTCTAATAAAAAGGACTTTAATGTTGGACTTTAAGGAAAGAAAAAATGATAATAATGATCATTGTTTGTTTTGCATAAAGCGTCATCCTCGTGTGATTGGACAACATCGCGTACACTTCCCTTCTCCGTCTCTCTCTCTCTCTCCAGGAAATTGTTGCTGTTTACGGGGATAAATTAACAAAGGTAGTTAGATCGTGTCCTGGTCTCCTTTCTCCAGCTCTGCTCCATGGAGGGAGGGAATGGGGGAGGGGGGGAGGGGGCAGACACAGTCCCTTTAGGCACATTTTCTCCCAGTCTCTCATTCTCACTTTCCCCCTTCCTTTTTTTTTGTTTTTTTTTTTAACAGTATACACCCTTTGAAAACAACCACATACGAGGTAGCCAAATGTTATTTTTGTGTTTTTTTTTGTTTTAGGCGTGATGGCTGTAGCGAAGATCCAGACTCACTGTCAAAAATAAAAGTCTCACACTCAAGTTTTTGAAAGAAAAACCAAACTTAACTTTGCCTTAAATCATGGATGCAGGTTCACAGGTTCACTTTTTTTAGATCGCCGCTACGTGGAAGCAAGTGTCAGTAAACGCAGCAGATTATTCGCACGTGTGCAGAGAGCGACACCGCGTTGAAGTTATTAATCCAGCCCGGTGTTGGAAATTTGGTGCGACGTTAAAAAAAAACCCTCAATATGTGGCTAAGAAATAAACGCAAATGTGGATTTTTACAAGAAAAAAAAGCAGTTTTTGTCTTTTTTATTTCTCCCTATTAGAATATGAAGTCATAGCAAACACTCGTGTAGATCCTGCACGGCAAAATGAAAGGAAAATATTTTGACAGAACATTCTGGCAACATGGGAGAAGCGCACCTTTAACAGAGCAGGGGGAAAAGAAGGGTTCTCCCTCTCTTTTCAAATCAGAAAAATAAGTTTTCCCACCCGTCCACAGTTCCCCTTCTCCTGCCCGTCTGTCCCCCTTTAAAAAAAACTAGGAAAAAGAGAACACACACACACACACGCACACACACAAAACAACATTTCCAATCACCTCACTTTCTCACTCTCTGTCATCTGCCAGAGTCCCAGGTTCAATACTTTAAGGCAGGGGAGCTGTGTGATCCTCTCCAGTCCCCTTTTGGTGATCTTGGTACATCCATACAGGTCAATGCCTGCCAGCTGGGTCAGGTGGTCCGCTATGAGCTCCAGCCCTTTGTCCGTTATACGCACACACTGTCCGATGTTCAGGGTCCTCAGCTCGTGCATCTGTCTCACCATGCGGTTTATCCCGTCATCCGAGATGTGACACGAGCACAGGGACAGCGACTTGAGCTGGTACAGCCCTTGGGCGATGTACGCCAGGGTCTGGTCCCCTATCTTGTCACAGAAGGAAACGTCAAGTCCGGAGAGTCTCAGGGTTCCCATGGCGAGGTGCATGGTCCCCGTGTCACTGATGTTGTCACAGGACCGCAGGTTGAGGCTCCACAGGGAGGCCATGTGGGAGAGGTGGATCATCCCCGCGTCTGAGATCCCACCACAGAAGCTCAGGTTCAGGACCCGCAGCTTGGTCAGCCCCTTGGAAATGTGCTTGAGTGACAGGTCCGTCAGTTTCTGACAGTCCTGCAGAGTCAGGTACTCCAGGTTCAGGCAGCCCTCTGCCGCGCTGCGGGTCATGCCCGCCAGATGTCCAATCCCCACGTCCGAGACATGCCGGCAGGACCTCAGGTTGAGGCTCTTGAGCCTGTGCAGGCCCCAAGCTATGAGGAGAAGCCCAGTGTTGGTGATGTTGCTGCAGCCTCCGAGCTCCAGCACCTCCAGGTTCTTCAGGTACTGAGCTATTCTGCCAAGGCTGGAGTCTGTGATCTGCTTGCACAGACTCAGGTTCAGAACCCTCAGTGATGGGATCTCCTGCACAAACGCGTGGCCCAGCCCGTTATCTGTGAGGTTGTAGCAGCCGGACAGGTTGAGGGACTCGATGTTGGGCATTCCCTGGATCACATAGCTCAAGCTGCGGCGCAGGGAGAGGATCTGGACCCTCCGGATGCCCCTGGCCTGGAGGCTGGGGAACAGGGAGGGATTGGCCCGGCGGAGGTGCAGCTTGGCCTCCACCCCCCTCCACACTGACTTGTGGTAGGATGCATCCCTCCAAGCGATGCACACTTGGGCCACCCTGCCTTTGTCCCTCACGTCCAGATAACTGAAAATCATGGCCAAAATTTCCGGGAAGAGGCACGAGATGTGCGTCTCCATTGTTTTTCAAAACCCAGGCATATAAGAATTAATACTCCTCACCTCCAAGGCTGAAAGAAAGAAGCCACTCAAACACCCACTTCTCTGGCAATAACGGCACGAAAAAGAAAAAGTATCAACAGTCACAGTTATCCACAGAAGTAGAAGAAAAAACACAAACAAGAAATAAGAGTTGTTAGTTTCTCTCTCTCTGTTTTCCTCTCTCTCCTATTGAACTGTGCAAAATCGATCCAACTCGCTCCAGTCCCACGTGATCCGGTCTGATTGCGCAGTAGGATTCAAAGGCATTAAAAAAATCCAAAAACAAAAAAAAAGCGTTTATTCCAGCCTCAACCCCTCTCTCCGCCAAAAAGAGGAGGAGAGGGGGGGCGAAAGGAAGGAGGAGGAGTAGGAGAGGAGGAAAAGCGTCAATCCTTCCCCCTCTCTCTCCCTCTCTCAGGCGACGCTTCCTTGTATTATACCAACTAAAAGCCTCTCTCTCTCGGCCGAGCGCGGATCCAGATGGTCGTACATATCAGTATGAGAAAGTAAAAAAATAAATAAAATGAAATAAAAGAAAGACGAGCCTAGCGCCACCTTCTAAATAACATCTCCATGGTAGAAAAGGGAACGGACGACAGAGCGAGGCTGGTTTTGTAGGCAGAGTGAGAGGGAGAGAGATATAGAGAGAGAGGGAGAGAGCGAGGGGCGTCCTGAGCTCAAAGCCTTTGTCTGCTCTTTTCAAACCGACTTGGCAGCGACCGCAGCACTGTGGCTGCACACGAGGGGTGGAGGTGCGCGGTGGTATTAATTACTCGTGTCATAAAAGCGCTTCTAAAGGACGCCACTGTACTATAGCGGTGCGAGAGTGTGAGCAACAAACACAAAATGTGTATTTAATGTTTACGAAGCGACACGGCGTGGCGTTAACTCGTCATGTCAGCGTGGTGTCACCCCTCCAGCCTCCGTGTCAGGCAGTTGGTTTGTCCCGCCTCAGCTGGAACGGTGCGAACTGTTTCCCTTGGAAACCAACTTCTTACAATTCAGTTCACTTTGGGCTTTAACCCTTTGAGCGGACCACACAGGAAACACGGCGCAGACACACGCAGGAGAAGTTACACACGGACTCCACATTTACTACTTATTTCATCTTTTAAGCGACGTTTTCGCCGAGTAGAAAAACACTGGCACGTTTTAATGCAGCGTCTCTTTGTCTCGTTGACTCTCTTTTTACATTTACTTTAAACTGGGAAACTTCATCTCCTGCATTTCATGTCACAAGTTGTGAGAATATAAAATAACATGCATTACAGTAAAAGCAGGTTTTATGAACAATTTATTTCGATATTAAATTCATTTTGTCACAAAAATCAATAAAAAGCAATAGTTTTTGTTATAAGTGGAAACTAATTTTAAAAAAGTAAAAATAGTGAAGTATTTTCTTTGATTTCATTTTGAGATGTACATTTTATCAAGAAAGCTCAGAGTTTTATTTCTTATATTAATAATATTATACAGTTCATAAACTTAACCTCTACCATAAAAAATGCTCTTCTGAAATACCTGCCATAGACACTTAAACTTATCACAGTATATATTTAGGCCTAGGATTAAAATGTGCGTTAAATTGAATTTGTATGCGGATTATCGTGTAATCGAAAATATTTATATTCAAGTTCTTCCCAAGTTTAGCAAACGATTGACTCCGATATACTGCTGATATTTTTAAACTTGCTCATTTAATGCAGAGAAAAGATAATTGTATGAACCAACCTGAAACTTTCATCCCCTGCAGTGGGCCTCTCTCTTTCTCTGACCTCCTCAGTAGACTTGTGTGTTACTCAGTGGCCGCTTTATTAGGTACACCACCTACCACGCGACTCAAAAACAGTTCGACGCGCAGACATGGTCGAGACAACCTGCTACAGTCCAAACCGAGCATCAGAAGGAGGAAGAAACGTGATTAAACTGACTCTGACTGTCACATGGTCTGGCACCAACCAGACGATAGAAGGTTACGACACTCGTTACAACTCGAGACACGAAGACCACCCGTCTTTGAAACACGCAGAACACCGCAGCAGTTGCCACTACGGCAACTTTATTGGGTGTCATGTGTACCTAATAAAGTGGCTGTTGAGTGTATATTTGTATAGGCACAGACAGGAGAACATATGTCTGAACATATGTGGCATTTTGCATGAAAACACTACGTTTTTTATATGCTTGTGTCTCTCCGTTTTACTGTGTGTGTGTGTGTGTGTGCACGCGTGCGATAATATGACAGGGGAGACGTTTGCTGGAACCAGTGGTGTGTGTCAAAGTGGTTTAGAGAGAGAGAGAGAGGGAGGGAGAGAGAGGGAACAGTAATCAGGTAAGGATAACAGCAAGGGAGAGGAGCTGCAGCAGAAACAGGCATTTTTACATGGAAGGAGGCAGCCGTGCACGACTGACAGCAACTCTTCTTTCCCACACTTCTTCCTCTCGTCCTCTCTGTTCTCTGTGCGGGATAAGAACTGATGCAGCGATCGTCGTGTCTGTCCGTTACTCATCACACAAGTATCAGAAATACAGAGGCGGAAAGTAACGAGTTACATGTACTCGCGTTACTGTAACTGAGTTGGTTTTTTTGTAAACTTAAAATCTGTCATTTTACTTTTACTTACAGTAAGTGCTGTACGTCACGAGTCGCCACATTTACATCAAAATTAAAAATTCACCCACCACAAACTTTGGCAGTGAATGAGGAGGACAGGTGAATAATGAGGACAGGTGAACGATGGGTACAGGTGAATAAATGATGAGGACAGGTAAATAATGAGGACAGGTGAGCAATGGTGACCGATGAATGTTGAAGACAGGACAGGTGAATGATGAAGACACGTGAATGATGAGGGCGGGTGAATTGGTGTTAAGTAAGGTCCCTGAGTTAGTGAGAAAGTGAAAGCATTTGTGACCTTTGACCCATGTTGACTGATACATTATGTGTTTACATTTGTAAAGTTTTTCTTTAAAATATGCCACAAGAAAAAACTTTGTTAAAAAAAGTAACTTGTACTAAATTTTGAAAAAAGCCACATTTTTACTTTAACGAGTACATTTGTAGACCAGTACTTTTACTATATCAAAATAGCAGTACTTTTCCTTGAGTAGAATATGTCAGTACTCTTTCCACTTCTGAAGAAATATGACTATATATATACACGTGTCTTATTAGAAATGGGGAACAGAATCTATGACGACCACAGGACGTTCAGCAAAGTTGGAGTCCACGTCCTCCTGGTTTTCCCTTCTGTCTCCTCTCTTCCTCTATAAGTGATGAAGTTAAAATGTTGTCACTGTCAAATAAAACGACACATATTCCATTTATACAATATAAACAGACTCATGTTAGGTGTTCTTGTGTAATCAGCGGCGGCCACACAGGTTCTCCCTCCAGCCATTATGTCATGTAAACATAGAATAGCTCCTTGTAGCCGGAGGGGACGCGGTCATGACCACAACTCCTGACATCTTTCAGTAATCACAGGAATGACGCAGGGATGAGATGTGCAATAAATATGGTTTTGCTTTGTAATGGAAAAATTGTGAGGTCTTTATTCCTGCGCGAACCAGCAACTGCTAGAACAGTGTGACTCTGTGTTAGATGGTTATTTGTGCATCCATGATGCAAGGCAGGTGTAATGTACTTTTTATTTAAATAGAACATTTAAAAGAAGCTCTTACATGTTATCTTTTAGTTAATTTAATTAGGTGTGTTGTAGTCTTCACAGCAGGAGTTTTATGTCAGCGCATCATAAAAGCAGCTCTTCATCTGGGTCAAATTAGGGAAAGTTGGAAGAAAGCTGCAAATAAGGCACACATCTTTGATGTAAACGTTGACTTGAAGATTATAAAACTTAACAAGGCCTTCAAACTCAATCAAAAACTGTCTGGTGAATTTCTTTCTTTCTTTCTTTCTTTCTTTCTTTTTTTTTATAATGTCCCAGCCTCCTCATCAAGGGCAAACACAAAGCAGTTCACTGTACCGTCCCCAGTGGATGCCAACACCTACGTCCTTGGCACCCGAGCACAGACTGTGTCATGCATTTTCAAAACAGGGTTCCTGACATGAATACCAAGCTAAATAATGACAGTGCAAACAACTGGAGTTTTGAAACAGGGTGGGAGACGAACTGCAGCTCCCAGCTACATGTGGAAACTCACTTTGATCGGAGGTCTGGAAAAATGAGCCGATACTTAAGCAGTTTCCTGAGGAATGAATGGTCTCAATCACTCGTTTCAGGTCTTCAATGAATCACTATGTCAATTCTGTGGAATATTTCTTCTTTTTAGACATGTGAATGATGACGACTGGTGAATGAATGATGAGGACAGGTGAATGAATGATGAGGATAGGTGAATGAATGATGAGGATAGGTGAATGAATGATGAGGACAGGTGAATGAATGATGAGAATAGGTGAATGAATGATGAGGACAGGTGAATGATGAGGACATGTGAATGATGAAGACAGGTGAATGAATGATGAGGACAGGTGAATGATGAGGACAGGTGAATGATGAAGACAGGTGAATGAATGATGAGGACAGGTGAATGATGAAGACAGGTGAATGAATGATGAGGACAGGTGAATGATGAGGACATGTAAATGACATGGACAGATGAATGACATGGACGGATGAATGAATGATGCAGACATGTGAATGACATGCACAGATGAATGACGAGGACAGGCGAAGCATTTGTGACCTTTGACCCATGTTGACTGATACAATTAATGTGAGATTTCCAGAGTTCCCTTGTCCTTTTTGCACGACACAAGAAAGAAGCTTGTTAAAAAGTAACTCACTAGTTTCAGGTCTTCTTCGATAGAACACAATGTCAATTTTGTGGAACATTTGTCCTTATTGAGGGAAATATTGCACATCTGAGTGGACGCTAGTGTTATTCACAGCTGGTTTCATCCAACAGGAGCCTATTTGCAGGCGTTTGTGAACTTCCAGTGGCAAAATCTCAACATGGTGCCGGACAAATTGCAAATTGGAAGGCGTCAAGATGGGAGTTCAGTCCCTTAAGGGTGAAATAATGACTGTTACAGCAGACAGTGACACTGACCATGCAGCGGTTGTCTCAAGAGTGTCGCAAGAGACACACATGGTGTCAGACGGGCTGATCTGAATACTTCAGAAACGGTGCATCTACTGGGAAAGTATGACTCGAAAGTATGACTCGACTGGTCCACGACGACAGAAATGCAACCATTACAACCAAGGTATGCAGAAGACCATCCCTGCAAGCACAGCACATTGAAAATCGAAGCAGCAGCAGCAGCAGCAGCAGCAGCAGCAGCAAAAGCCACTTTATTAGGGACACACACAATTCCTAACAAAGTAGCTCAGTCACTGAGAAAAAACTATCACAGAGAGGAGAAGGAAAATGAGAAAAGAAGGAAAGAAACAGAGCAGCGGACGAGTAAGGACAGTCTGTATGCCACAGGCTTTTTTTTTCAGCAGCAGTAGTCGAGTCTCTCTCTGCATGACCTGCCACTGTGTGTGTGTGTGTGTGTGTGTGTGTGTGTGTGTACGTGTTTTTATCTCCCTCTGTCTGCCTCATATCCCAGCTGTGTGTGCGTGCATGTGTGTGTGTGTGTGTGCTCATACGTGTGTGCATGTGTGTGTGTGTGTGTGTCTGTGTCATACCTACTCTCAGAAAAACCCGCTGGGCCCTAGCTGGCACTCACACTGAGCCGGAGTGGGGGGAAAGTGAGGGATGGATAGATGAGAGCAGGGAGAGGAAAAATCGAGAAATGAGGCCTGGGTCAGAGGGAAAGGGAAGAAGAGTATTTTTAGAGGACGTATCAGTTTGGGTGAAGAGAGAGAGAGCGAGAGAGAGGAAGAGAGGGAGGGAGGGAGAGAGAGAGAAAGCAGGGCAGCTACATGCTTTCTGAGCATTAAAATGGAGGGTATGGAAAACTATAGCTAAAAGGCAAAATAAGAAGATGAGAAAATGTTTGATGCAAGAGTGAGATTTGGCATGCAGGTGTGTGTGTGCGTGTGTGTGTGTGTGCGTGCGCAGGCTGCTATGACTTTGCTTGTCTGCATCCAATGATTCAGGAGAGAGCTCTTACTGGATAAATGATCGCCTCGACAACGTGCGTTATCTGCACCCACAGCGATTGCTGGTTGCCAAGGTTACATGGGTGTGTGTGTGTGTGTGTCTGTGTGTCAACTCATCCTCCCTGACAGCAACACTATCCTGATTTTTTTTTTATGGCCATGTTGGATCTCCTATTTACCTAAATCTATTAACACAGTCACATCAGAGGGATTTGTCTGTGTCCTTATAGATAGATAGATAGATAGATAGAGAGATAGAGAGAGAGAGAGAGAGATAGAACGTTACTACCAAATACAATCCGAAGAAGAAGAGTTGGGTAATGGTCTGTATATATTATAGAGAGCTTTTCTAGTCCTGGTGAGCTGCTTTACTTTTGCTTTAATTTTGCTATTCACCCATTCACACGCTGCAATATGGGGTTATGTGTCTTGCTCAAGGACACACATAGACTAGCAGAGCCAGGAATTAAACCCACAACCTTCTCATTGAAAGACAACTCACCCTACCACTGAGGCACCATGGCTCAATCCTCCAAACTCACTTTTTTAATACTTTTACTTCTGAAACACAAGTGCATTTTATATCAGAAAATGACTTTTGATACTTAAGTACAGTAAATGTCATTTACTTTAACTTTTACTTAAGTAAGATTATAAAAAAAGTCATTTTCTGGTAAAGATACTTACCGTTTTTTTCTACAAAGAAGACTTTATATATTTATAAAGCATGTTAGCATGTTTGGACATGTGAATTCAAGCTGTTTTGATAACGGTGACAATGAACTTTGAACTTAAATTGGTGTTAAAATGCTGAAAAGCTGTGTGGGGGCGACTCGAGAGACAGAGAGAGAGAAAAGCAGAGTAGTTTAAGAAAAAAGAGTGGATTGAAAAGAGAAGAAGAGTGAGACAGAGTGAGAGTCAGTGCCAGGAGATATCAGTAACAGTATCCTGTTTTCTCTCCATCTCACTCCTTATGTCGCTCATCCACCTGTACCCGTGGTCCTTCCCTTCTTCCCTTTTCCTTTCCTTCTTTCACCTCCTCTTCCCTCACATCAGACAGCTTGTGTGTGTGCTCCTGTCTCGCCACAGTTCCTCACAGGTTTAGGTTTATGTGTGTGTGTGTGTGTTACCCTGCACCACACAGACTGCCTAGGTGTGTGTGTGTGTGTGTGTGTGTGTGTGTGTGTGTCCTCAACAATGCTTTTCATTTCTGCCAGCTCTGCAGTTTGACATCGGAGATTTTTCAGCCGTGTGCTCGCTCTCCCTCAGTAGTCAGCATTTTTGGCACTTCCTCAATGCACTCTGTCATCTCCTGGTATGAATAGGCTGTATATCGGTGTGTGTGTGCGTGTGTGTGTGTGTGTGTGTGCAGGCACTATAGGCGGATTTTTGATGTGTCATTGCCAGCGTAAGAGACAACATCCCCATTAGCCGTCTTGGCGAGGCGGAGGAGAAGACAAACCTGAGTCATCTCCCCGGGATTATAGGCGCAATCCAGGGATTGAAGTTACTCTTAAGAGTTGATTTTGTTTATTGGGGAGGTTTTGGTTCGTGGATGTGTTTAGTTCACGACTCCTGGGATTTCCTGAGTATGCCCAACCGGGGAGAAACCCTGCACACACACGGATTCAGAGATCTGTCGTCTGTTTGTCTGAACTCAAATGTCCACAGAAGTTACTCTAGAACACCCAGCTTATGCCTCCTCCTCCTCCTCCTCCTCGTGTCTTCTGATTCTAGGCTGATTTGAGTCTTCATCCGAGTCTTCCCATGTGTTGATTAGTCTCTCCATAAAGCTCCATAAAGGATGTTTAAGACTCTTTTGTCTCCATCTCATTAGATCATTTTTAAACGTGTCACAGAAGCCGATCCATGATTTTCGAACTCAAGATGGTTTGTTCAGATGTTTCCCACAGCTTTCATTTCCTGCTCCACGCAGAATAATGCTTCAAAAAGTAAACTTGGCTGCATGAGACGGTTTAGTCCGAATCAAAATACCGAGACACTTCACAGAGACTATATAAGGCAAATATCATCTCAGTCGAACGTGTCAAATGCTTAAAGTCTCTCTCATAAACAGCAGCAAGATTTAAAAAAGCATCGAGACAAAGATGAGTCATCAGGGACTGAATGTGCTGCCAAATTATTCTTTACTCATCAGATGTTCTCGGGCCTTTTGGAATAATTACAACCGCATCCAAATTTAGGACACGTGACGTCCGTCTTTTGCGGTTTTCTGACCGTCGCTACGGAGCTAAACGAGCCGCACCGAAACCGAATCTTGTCCAAGTTCCGGTCCACACACACACCGCGTTCGTAAACCATCCAAACAGCTATAAATAGCAGAATTTCTCTGTCGTCGTTCTGCATGCAGCGGAAGATGTTTGGGCTTTATCTCCTCCACAGCAGCCAGTGCGCAGCGCAGCGCAGCGCGCGCGGTGCGTGTGTGTGCGCAGGTGCGTGCAAAAGAGATGATGACAAACAGGGGGGGGTTATACGACGATAACTATAACCAACCTGTGAATAATTCATCTGTGAGGGAAAAGTACAGTGTCTGAATTAAACATCATAACACTTAGCACATGACCCAGAATGAGGGACAGAGGAGGGAGGAGGGAGGAAATAGAAGATGTTTCACACTCTAAAAGACCTTATACCTAAAGTTAAAGACGACATATTGAGGTCACCACAGAAGACTTGTCCATAAAGGTTTGTGTTCACCTGTGTTGCGTGTGTGTGTGTGTGTGTGTGTTTACTGCTTTGCCTGTGTGTGTGTTTGAGTATGCTCCTCGTGCATCTGTGTGCGCTTGCAGATCTGCTTGTACACGTCTGAGCATGCTAATTTCTCCAGGGAGGGGATCAGGAGACCAGTGTAGTTTGGCCGGCAGAGCTCAGGAGCACCAGGGGGGTAAACAGGGGGATCAGGCCCAGCCACAGTGGCTTCTCCCTGGGCTTCGTAATCAGGGACTCAGGCTCTCCCAGTGTTTTCGGTCCAGTGCCAAACGAGGCCAGCCAGCTTTTTTTTTTCTACCATGTCCCTTTTTCCAGAGCTTGTCCGGGCTTGTTTGTTTGTTTGTTTGTTTGTTTGTTTGTTTGTGTAGAGCCTCTACTGTATTCCTCACGAGTCCATCCACTTTTGTAGGGAAGCAGCTTTCCTTTATGAAATTAGCTGCATGGTTAAGCTGGTAAATAAAAATAAATGTTGTTATTCTTCTTGACAGATATTCACAGCCAACATGCAGGTACATCCAAAACTAAAATATGTTCTCATCTGCAGAGCAGAATTCCTGTAGCACTGCAGTGTTGCATCCTGGCTCTGTTTGGACATACATTAAATAATTGCACTGGCTTTTGACTTGAATATTACACCGGAGAATTGTAATTGTGATTAAATGGTCATAAACATACTTTAAGGCTAGAATTTAAGGCTAATTCCATTAACTGTGATATATCAAGTAACTTTACAAAACAAGGAGTTGACAGTGTCCACAACACTTACAATCACAACTACACAATTTACATATTTAGCAAAGTAACAAGTTTCAAAAATGAAACTTAAATTGAAATTCAGTTGTAAAAAATCTAACTAAATTGATAAAAACAAACATACATAACATACATTATAATTGTATCTAAAACAGTCTCCGCGATGACAAATTATGTTAATAAGCACAAGAAATTTAAGATTTTTGATCATTGACGAATCCCTTTGAGTGTTTTTTTGTTTTTCAAGTTTTAAAACAAATATTTTCTGTTTTCTTTGTTCCAAATAACAAAGAAATAATTAAAACTGAATCATTTTGGTTTGTGACACTTGAGAATGTGATGATTTTCATGTTCGAGAAACACTGATCAACATTTTCTGACATTTTCTGGATCGAACAAGTACTTGACGATAAAGTGATTATGTATTAAAGAGTGGTGAGTCTCAGCTCTATATGTATTTACAGTGCAGAGAAGAAGTTATAATACCACTATTTACAGACAAGAACTGAAGAACATGTGTTTTTATTCCTCGTTTCAGGTGAAAATGTGGGAAACAAAACTCACTGTTGCAACTATACGACGACAGTTTAGAGACAAAGGAAAGCGTGACGGCAGTTTTTAAGTGCATTAAAAGAGAGGAATTAAGAGAAGGAGAAAAGATCTCTGTGACTGATGGAGAGAAAAGCATGAGCGAGAGATTGACAAGAGGAGGAGGAAAAGAGCGCGCGGGAACAAAGCAGGGAGACGCAGAGAAGCAGATGGTGATAAAGGGCAGAGACAAGTGTGAGAAGGAGGGAGGAAGAGATGGAACGAGCAGGGAGGAGAAGTATAGACAAGATATATTTAGAGAGAGAGTTTTAGCCTCCCAGCTAGAGGCATGACTCATCTTCTGCCAGCTGACAGAAGGATGGATGGATGGAAGGAGGGAGGGAGGGAGGGACGAGATGGACACAGACCGAGTGAGGGATGGAGCGGAGAGCAAAGTGTGAGGGAGAAGGGAGATGGAAAATGGTTGTACATGCAAACACACACACACAAACACACATGTAAACAACAAAGACAAACGCTGATGTGAAACCATGTGTGTGTGTGTGTGTGTGTAAGAGACAGTTGTAGGACACACGCGGTGGAGCAGGGCGTTTCAATCGTCTCATTTTTTTTGCTGCGGTTGCATTTGTAGTTTGAGTTCATACGTGTTTGTGTGTGTGTTTGTGTGTCGGAGCAAAGCTGTCGCACATTCTATATGAAAAGATAGAATCTATATCACTGTAGGAAGACGCATAGAAGCTCTGTATTCTTTTAGTGTTAAAATGGTTGTAAATGTTTTAATATGTTTTCCACTTTATTTATATCAGTACTACACTCATATTTTATTATGTCGATATTCCTTGTTTACTTTTAATACGTACCAGCACATGTCTTTCACAAGTTGTTTGTAAAATCTAAATCTAAATGTACTCACTAACACGAGTACTTGTTCCAACAACGTGTATTTAAGTTGCATGAATATAACAAAAACAGTGTAAAATGAATTAAAAAGAACACATTTAGTAATATATTATGTTGTGGCAGCAGAGTGAGCAACAGTAATAATTTGGACTTCAAAGGCGGTGTGAAACTCTTTATTATAATAAGAATAAAAATAATAATGCATTGGGTTATATTTATCACATAAATGTATATATAAATTTAATTATATATAAGTTTGTCTAGTGTTTTAATTACTATTGTCTGCATGTTAAATTTCTGTGTTCATTTTTGCATCATATATATGGTTTTTTTGGTCAAAAACAAACACTTTTACTTTGAAAGGGTGTGCAGTACCGTCCTAAATCTTTTTATTTGCAACATCATGATCTCATTTTAATTTCTATTTACTGATGAACAGTTCAGTTCATCTGAAATTAAAAATAAAGTGTTACCCTAAATGAACACCAGAGGAGTACGAGTACATAAACCTAGTATCCTAATGATACCCAGCACTGATATACAGTAGGTCTGACATGGTTTCTGTCATTGATTCCTCAGAATACAGTTTTCTCTGTGTGTGTTTGTATGACATTGTATATTTAACTCCTTCAAAGACGACACCATAATCCAGCACAGACCTAATCTCTGACTTCCCGAATTCACTTTGTTCCAGCTGCTGCGAAGTCGGAAAGAAAACTCTGCACGCAAACATATCTTGAGTTATTATCAGCCATTGTCCGCGAATAAAAGTCGATAAAACAGGTCTACAGTTAAAATTTGATTTACTGTGAAACAAATAGGACATAAGTGCAATTAACAATAAAAGTAATTAAGATTTAATAGGACGAAAGCGTGATTGACAGCTGGTGTCGTCCTATAGGTGCCCGGATGCAGATGATGTGAATTTCCAGTTGCAAAAACTGTTGTGGTGTCACAACTGGATTTGAAACCAGGCGACTGCATCACATATCATGACTTATTGTGGAATGAATACATTGGATTGAGGATTAAATGAAGGCAGAAATCAGTCTGATCAAGGCCAACGACTGTGTGTTCTTCCAGGTGTCGAGTGTGTCACATGTGTCTTTCCTCTCTTCTCAATCCCGCCCCACCTTCCTGTATTCATCGAGAGGGTGATCAGTTTTCAAGTGACACTCATTTCTCTTAAAAAAACAAAAAAAAACAACTGGTGATTAGCATTTCTGGCATCAGCAGCTTCCAGAGGATCAGCTCAGTCATCAGCCGAGTGCAGCTGCTTTCCCTGCAGGAGTGAGCTGGCTGCTTCTCATGCTGCAATACGAAAAAAAGTCAGGAGGCTGCTGTTAATCCAGAGAGGAGCTGCTGACTTTTTTTTTTTTTTTGCAAGGCATTGCTCCCTGTTGCATGACTATTGCTCATATCCTCCAGGGATAAGTCCTCTCCGGCTCTCGCTCTCTGCCGCTCTCTGGCCGTGTATCCATTACTTGGACACTCCCTCTCCCTTTCACCCTCTCTGTCTGTTTCACCCTCCTTCTTTATCCCACTCAGTCCAAGTTTAGTCTCTGTGCTCTCAGCCCCTCACTGAGTCATTTTACAAACGCTCCTGCTGAAGCTGAACTGCTCCTCCTTGTGTTTCAGCACGCACATTACACCTTTACTGTAAACACACAGTCTTGTCTAAAGTACCTTAAAGGTGATACTTGAGAAAAAGCAAAAGTATGTTACCAGAAAATAACTCTGGTAGAACTTTTTTTAAATAATATTACTTAAGTAAAAGTCTTAAACTATATGACATTTACTGTATTTAAGTATCAAAAGTCATTTTCTGATATAAATTGTACTTTTAAAAGTAAATATATTAAAAAAAAGTGAGGAGGTAGGATTGAGCCATGGGGGATCAGTGGTAGGGCGAGTTGTGAGTTCAATTCCTGGCTCTGCTAGTCTCTAAGTGTCCTTGAGCAAGACGCTTAACCCCATGTTGAAGCATGTGAATGAGTGAATGGCTAAACTCTGGAGTAAAGCCCAAGACAAACAAATAAGTCTATTGGGACCATGGCCTCATCTCAACAGGAAGTCGGCCATTTTGAATTTGGAGTCCATCTTCAAGATTTCTTAAATGAACAAACTCGTTCGAGTTCCGATAAACGTACCTACCTAAAAAAAAAGTCAATTTGTACAAGACACCACAAATATGGAAAGTTACCAAAAATGTCTTGCAGATTCAAAAGGGGCGTGGCCACAGCAACCATCAGAATTCTGGCACATTTCAACTATTCGCCACCAAACAGGAAGTGCCCTGTAACTTCACCATACATCGAAACTTCACACGTGACACGAGAGACCGACAGTGAGCGCGTCTACGAACGTGAACGCGCCCAACAGGAAGTCAGCCATTTTGAATTCCGACGCCGTTTTGCCACAAAACAGGAAGTGGCCTGTAACTTGGATGTACATTGACCGATCTGCTCAAAACATCAGCTTATGAAAACTAAGTGGAGGGCATAGTGCCACCTGCTGGCAGTACAGTGCTGCACATTGCTCCCAGCCGCTTTAATTCATTTTAATATTAGACTGTATGTCTGGAGTCTAAGATACTGAGTACATTCAGTTCAATTCAAGTAGGTTAGCGTCAACAAAAATGATGTTTCCAAATCAATTTATATACAGTTTATTCATATTTCATAGTACTTGTAGGTAACATATACATATACAGTTAGAAAGTGTACATCCCTCCCTGTATATGTGCAATTCTCTCACAGTGACTGTGAGTCCCTGAGGCTGTGACAGGCAGATAAATATTCAGCAGCTAGAACATTCTTTTCCAGAGGGACAGAGTGTGTGTGTATGCAAATATCAACAGAGGTCACGCCGCAGATTCTCCTGTCATCTCCCTTTAGTCTAATCACAAAGGAATTTCCAAGTGATCTCCTGTGAGAACGCATCCAGAGGAGGAAACTCTGGAGGATCCGTGGTGAATAAACGTGTCCCGCCTCCTGCATGCTCAAGCCAAGTGCCACCTCCGTCTCCTCTGGAGATTCTCCTGCTGCTGTGAAAACATCTCACACGGACATTCTCCCGCTGCGTTTGTCATAATGTCACCAGGGAATATCCAGTGCCAAACCTTTTTTTTTTTTGTCTAAAAATTGTTGTAGAGTCTCAGAGTCTAGCAATTAGGGCTGCACCAAATGATTATTTTCTTTATTTATTTGGCTGTTCAGTACATGTTTATGTCCATAAAGGCAGCCGAAAACACCCAAACCAATTCATAAATCATCTAAATAATTGGATGATTAATTTAGCAAATGATAGCCAGAGCCACACACACACAATACCCGCTCAATCAAAGCAGTCTTAAGCTTTTTGCCATTACTATGTTAAAACTTACAGTATATACTATAAAAAATGTGCAATATAGAGTGTCATATATCGTTGAAATCTTATTTTTTTCATTTTCATCAACTATATAAACACACCTGAGCAAAAAGTACTCACAATGTTTAAAATTGGACTGAATTTTTGAAATTTGGATATATGTCACAGTTCAAAGTTCACTTTCACTCGTTTTTATGAACAAAAATAAAATAAAAACGGTCTAATTGACTCCTGCA
The DNA here is from genome assembly GCF_019176455.1 of Solea senegalensis. Lineage (NCBI taxonomy): Eukaryota > Metazoa > Chordata > Actinopteri > Pleuronectiformes > Soleidae > Solea > Solea senegalensis. The sequence continues at coordinate 28,983,344 of NC_058023.1, read as the reverse complement.
CAGTTACTGCTACTTTATATCACGACTAAAAATGCGATATAAAATCAATCATAACTTTGACACAATAAACACCCCCCCAGGATGTCCATATAAGGAGCTGTGTATTATTCCCATGGTAAATGACCATGGGTGCACCTGCGGCACCGATCCGTGCCGCGTGAGCACTTAGGGTTAAACACACTCTATCATTACGCCTCTAACATCCTGCTGCATCACTGTTTGTTGTATTTATGTGCAGAAGTAGCTGCACATAAATACATGTTTGCTTAGACCCACAGGCTTCAGTCTGTCTCACTCACTGTGCCCATGTGTCAGCCATTTGGTGCAAAGCCCTGCTGTGCAGGCAAACTCTGTCTTAAATCCTGTTGCATGTTTTCATATTTAATGATGCTGCAGCCTTTAAAACCACAAGGTCTTGGTCCTTTAATCTGTGCACAGCTGAAGATAAACAATGCGAGAATGACACCAAAGTGGCAAAACAGTATTTCTGTAAATCCAAAACATTTCCACTGTAATATATTATAGGCAGCAGTGGAAGGTGGTGAGGAGAAGTGTCTGTATTCAACCAAACGGGGGCGCTGTTGCCTCATCAATCTCCAGTAAATGAGAGGGGAGCAAACCTTTGCAAGGTGCCTCATGTTTATGGAGATGACGAGAGGTCATATTTAAATACAGTGTCTTTGTTATGTGCCGTCCAGCCAGTTTCCTGTTGCCACTCAACATATTTACATTTCTGTTTCCTTGAAGTTTCACTCACCTGATCGACCTGACTGTGACACACACACACACACACACACACACTTCCATTCATTTGTACAGCTAAATGCGTTATCGCTGACCTCACCCAACCTGTGCCTTAACCTAACCACAATTCACAATCCTGAGGTTCTGTGTCATTAGGACCAGGTTTTGGTCTCGCAAGGACAAGGTCAGAGTTTATGCCAGACCAGGTAATGAAAATAAGAACACACACAAATGGTTGACACTCAGAGACATAATGTATACCCTAACCCCTTACCCTTAACTTAACCATCACATAGAAATGTCAGACCCAAATCAAGCCCAAGCCCTAAAACCAAGTCTTAAACCACAAAAGACTGTTCAAATGTGTGAGGACCAGCCAAATATGTCTTCACAGCCTACTACTACACACACATACTGGTTTCCATCACTTCACAGGACATTTCATTGACTTACATTCATCTCCTGGAGACCATAATCTAAACCCTGACCTTAACCTAACTTTACAAACCCATCTTCACTTTAAAATGTGGGGACTTCCCATAATAAAGAAGGACAAGTCCCCATAATGTGACCGTGTAGGTCCCCACAACATAAGGAATACCAGTTACACACACAGGGAAATATCAATCAGATGTGAGATGTATATTGAATGCAGCCAGTTAGATCACCTCTGTGTGTGTGTGTGTGTGTGTGTGTGTGTGTGTGACAGAGAGAGAGAGACTCGTAGGAAGTTTAGGGCCCTTTGAGATGAAAGGTGCGCGGCCTCTGCTTTACATGACTATTGTCATGCGGAGACAGAATGACATCCGACTCTCTGCTCCGATAAACACCAGCGTGATGTAAGTAAAAGGTACTCAGTGTCCTGAAGAAGATAACGCAGATCTCCACCTCTGCAACAAAATGCTTTGTATGTACAGAAATGCGAGCTAACGTATGTGTTGCCTCCACGTTTAAAGACTTAAGTTAAAGCATGTAATGCTTGTAATCCATTCAATCCCTTTGTCATTGTGAGGAACTCAAGCCAAACTCAGTGAGCAGATTCTCTCTCGTTTCAGAGCCTAATCTGTCTTTGCCCACCTTCGCTCGTGGACGCGCTCTCTTTAGAAAAGCACTGAGTCGGATCAAAGCGGAGTCTGCTCCCCTGCAGGTTCACTGCCTGACGACCCGGGCGCAGTTTTGTCTTTGACCGGGTTATGAATTGCGGAGAGCTCGCTTCAACACGCCTTTCTTTACTCCCAGGACTTTCCACGACTCCTGGCCGCGAGTGTGTGTCCGTGCGTAAATGTGTGGTGTGTGGAGGCGGGGTCGTGGTGTGTCGCCTTTTATTTCTCAAACCACACACGAAAGGATTAGGAGATTTTCAGGCGCTCACCTTTAATGCAAACAAACGATTCACTGCAAGGATTTTGCCTCTACAGTGATGTGTAATGTTGATTAACTCCACTATTCCCACTGTTAAGTTTCAGCAAAAGTTTTTCGAAACAAACCCAAAACAAACAGCTTCGTTTTCCAGGTTTTGTTCATGAACTCAAACTCTCCAGCAACGCAGGTGCTCGTGGTCGAAAAACACGTTTTACCCATTTGTTGATCTGCTCTGTGCGCACATGCGCGCCCGTGCGCAATGTGTGTATATATATACGGCTGTAAAACGGGGAGGGAGTGAGGGAGGGAGGGATGCAGGGTCTGGTCTGAGGTGAAGTGGGGGTGAGAAGAGGAGGAGGAGTGCAGACCAGAGAAAGAGATGTGGAATGACCTGTGAGGGGACAGGAAGGGAACAATCGCTCTGCTGCTCAATAAGCGTTTTACTCTTCGTGTTAATCTTTTCCCTAAGCCGACACATCAAGGACCACACTTTTACGCACTGAAGCTTTGTGTTATCGTGTTATTTATCGTTTCGTTTGTTTGATTTTTAAAGCCACAGTGTTGTGGAGCAAGCGTGTGTGGAAGCAAACTGGTACCAAACCATTTTACGCACGTCTTAAAAGTGGAGTTACCTTTTATTTACAAGCATCAGAAACTCTGGGCTCTAAACCACTGTGAAGCCACCTGGGATTTACTTTTTTTGGGGGTTGACTTTTTCATCATTTTTGAGGAACTTTGTCTTATTATCCCTTTTTAAATAACAGAGGCAAAGAAGAGGAAAAGGCGAAGAGCAAGTGGACTGCCTGAAAAGTGGGACCGAACATCAGGAGGGTTTGCGAGGCAGGACGCCTCCTCATTCTCGGCCCATGACTCCACAGCGGAGCGCTTCCTCAAACACCGGCTGTGAGGCGGTGACGCAGCGGACCATGGACTACAGGTCTGTCCGGAGAAGGCGAACCGGTGCTGTCCGACATCTGCTGCTGGCAGCCGCCTTCCTCGCCTGCAGCTCGCAGCTGCTGCTGGTGGATGCCAACTCGTGGTGGTGAGTAGCTGAGCGATCGGTGCAATTTGAATTTGAAAGTGGCACGGTTGACGCGTGGGTGAAATTTGGTTGACCTTTATGCGGTGCGTATTTACGATTTTACGCACGAATGTTTTTTGACAACTTGGTGACACCTTTGGGCACATTGTGCGCCAAGGCTTTCCTCATGTGTCTGTGTGTATGTTTTAGAGAGAGGGGGTAGTTATGTATGTTCCACTCGTGTGGTGTAGCAACAACAATGAATGGAACAAATGTGAAGGCTCTGTCACAATATTTACCCTGGCTGGGGCCCAAATGGCGCTGTTAGGTGACCTGTTGCTGCTGCTGCTGCTGCGTCATTTAGCCACACTTGTTCTTGACTTTCAAAATGCTGCTGCTTAGTTCACCTTGTAGTATTGAAATTAAAAGAAATTGTGCCACAATTTTATAACGTGAAGTCAGAATTAGAGTCAGAAAAGCATTCAGTAGGAGTAAAAAAATACTTACAGATCTGATGTATTCTAACTGCATTTATCTTTGTTTCAAGAAGCCAATTTTACATAAATGGTTAACTGTCACTGTTTTGAATCATCTTTTCTTTTCATTTTTTGGGGTAGACAGTATAACAATGTGTAGGAAAAGACGGCACAAGAAAAACAGAGATGCAACCATGTGGATATGTAGCTACACAGATGTTCACCAGACCAGAGGGGCCGGTAGTAAATCTAATACATTTTATAGGCAGGTTGTACTAATAAAACCCGCGTCTGAACTTTGTCCCCTGCAGCACTGACCTCGTCTCAGAGAGCGAGCCGCGTCTCTGCCTGTGCCACTTTCTCTTTGAGCTTATGAAATTGACTTTATGGGATTGAAACGTGAATTATTGTGGCCTCTGTTTCTCAGGTCACTCGCTCTGACCCCGATCCAGCGGCCTGAGATGTACATCATCGGAGCTCAGCCTCTCTGCAGTCAGCTCTCTGGACTCTCTCAGGTATCTCCCTGTCTGCTACAAGTGTTTTTACATGCATATTTAAACATTTATAGCGCTTTTCATAACTTGAATCCACCACCTGATGTTCCCATCATCAGGGTTGTAGCGTCAAACCATTAGCTGACTAATCCCTGTTAATGTCTCCTCTTCTCCACTGCTGTGTGGTCTGCAGGGCCAGAGGAAGCTTTGTCAGCTGTACCAGGACCACATGGTCTACATCGGCGACGGAGCCAAGACTGGAATCAAGGAGTGCCAGTACCAGTTCAGGCAGAGGAGATGGAACTGCAGCACCGTGGACAACACGTCCGTGTTTGGACGAGTCATGCAGATCGGTGAGTCCAGAGCAGAGGAGGAAATGTTGTTTTTCTGACAATCTGAGGGTGGTGGAGATTTTAAGAAGCTGTATTTGTTACAGTGTTTATTCCATGCAGCTGCATATTTTGCATTCCTTTATAGCCAATGTGAGACAATGAATACGAGGGGGGAAACACAATTTCATCAACTGATAAATGAGCCCAGAAGATACTTTATTTTGGCACTTTTATAACCCTCATTTAAATCAAACTGCATCCAACAAAGAGCATTTTTCAAATTCAAAGTTGAGTAAAAATATTATAATATTAAAATAATGGAGAGAGCTTGTTTGATTTCAGTCAAAAACTGTCTGAATAATACAACATGTCTATCTTTGAACACAGCAGATGGTGGTGGTTTGAAAATGAACAGATTGTTGTTTGTCAGAGGGACGGCAAAGGCTGATGTCTGAAGTTGTTACCGCATGTGAAATGACGTATTAATAGGTAGCACGCGAGGTAAATAGTGTTAAAACTGTGAGGTGACTATAGGTGAATGCTTAACTAGTTTTCTAGGATTCCATTATTAAATAACAAGGTGTGCAAAGAAAAGTTTTATTTAACAATAAATTAAAATAAAACAGTGGTTTTGAAAGTGCAAACAAGTTGACAGTTCAGTCCAAACATGTGGAACAGTCTTGTAGTTCTTGTAGGAGGCAACTGAAAGACCCTTAAAAAATAATAAACCACACAATGTGTATATCAACAATACAGCAAAAAAAGTCCTTATTTCTACTGTATTTCTTTGCCTTTCTCCATTGTTAGTGTGCACCAAGAACACTAAAGCTAACTCCTTGTCTGTTAAAACTCTCCCGTGTTACAACTGATGAGGAAAAACAAATACATAATAAGAATAAAAGCAGAAACACTCACATTTATGCTGATTTTTACTTCATTGCGTAAGTTCTGCCCACTGACTGTACGCATGCGCAGTGGAAGCCTTAACTTTAGTCTCTGGGTGAAAGAGTGAGTGGTCTGGAGCCTCCGCGGTCATGTCGTCGTCGTCGCTGTGATCGTGGATCAGCGTCTTTAATTCGCAGCGGGCGATGAATGTGATGTGGGAAAGCGCTCATCAACACGTAAGTGTCAAATCCGCTGCGGGCAGTCAGTGAGTCAGCGGAGGTGTTTGCGTCTGCGGGCTTTTCTCTGTGCCCGTCTCTCTATTGACAGTCAGTCTCTCTGCGCGTTTATATGGAGGTGTGAGTCGCTCCATTGTCCTTTTTTTTTTCTCTTTTTTTTTTGAAATGCGCTGATGAGCTGACACCGAGCCGGCACATCCGGACCTGCTGTTTGAAGTCGAGGCTCCGCACTCATAAAAAAGCGCTTGATTCTCGGCCTCAGTGTCTCATGATCCTGCTGCGTCTCTGGTGCGACGCCACTGTCCTCTCTGATACTGCTCTGTCTGCAGGGCTGCTGTTAATCCCAGACCATAAAAATCCCAGAGACCCACCACAGATTACACACCTTTAGATTGCTTGATTCGTGATAATCTAATAATTAGTAACATTCCAGTGCTCCATACCATTCTGATTGTATAAACTAGGGACGGACCGATATCACAAACTCAAGTATCTACCAATACTGATATTAGTCCGATATTATAATTTTAGACCATTTATGAACTATGACGCCGTTGATTCATTTGTGTAATTTTTTTCTCCTAAAAATCAGACATGAACAGAAATTAAATTAACATTGTTATTGTGAAGCATGTGATTTTATATTTTTATCTGTCCGATGTCCGATCCAGTGATTTTGAGCAGTATCAGACCGATACCGACTGATACACTTATAGATTAGCATACATTGTGCAGAAAAGTGGAAAAAGAGTCAAACTGACATTAAAATAATATTTATGATGATATTTCACTTACTTTAAAAAAATAAAAGTGTTATGGAACGATAAATAGTTCACAATATAAACCTATACTGTATATGATGCAAAATAACAGAAATAACTCGCCAGAGAGGCAGCATGAACTTGACAAGGGAGGCACGAGTCAAACGGTCTGTGCTGATATTTTTAAGCAATATTGTTGCATTAGAGACTTTAGAGAGCATCATAAACTAATAAACATTAAAGACAATGTATGTAGCTGATGTCTAAACTCGCAACTACTGTGTTAAAGTCTTAATTAAATGTAAGAAAAACATATTTTAGTATATGATAAAGTCACTACAGAGATCAGGGTTTGAAGATATTTCAGCTATTTAAGATCATTTCAAAACAATAAAATGCCAGTGTGACGTAAAACCCCAGCAGAGCGAGACTCTCCACTGTTCACATGCAAATCCTGGAGTTTCACAGCACTTAGCGTTCGAGCTGTCAGACTGTTGTTGTCTTGTTGTCGCGTTGTGTATTCCACAGTGTCAGATGTTAGTGTTTTTCTGAGTCAATAGAAGTCATTAATCTGGATTTGGATAGAATATATACAACAGCCTTTAAGGCTAGAGGCAAATAAATAACTCTCTGTCTTACTGTCACTGTCTGGTTTAAAGGGTTAATTCACTCTTTTTTTCCACTCTTCTCTTCAGTTTTCCTGTTTTTGGACGAGGTTGTGAGACAAAATGTCTGCATTTTCCATTGTTGATCTGAAAAGGATTTAATTGATGACATTGATAATGACATTTAGCAGCGACATATCTCTCCACTGAAAATGGAGACAACCAATTAATTGCTTTACGGCTTTTTATATGCCGTTTGTTTGTGAGGCAGAGAGTAATAATTCCGTCAGTCTGGATGGAGGTGGAAGGCTTTTGTATAACTATCCGTTCTCTTTGCTCTCTTAGCGCCACACATGTCATTTTGTCTCGTTATAGAGCATCCAATCACATCTGTTGTCTATTGTTAGGACTCTATGGGTGTGGGGCTGTTTGCTGTGTGAGTGTGTTTGGGGGCAGTTAACCTGAGCAACTACACATATTTCCTGTCAGAGATTGCCATTCATTTCCAACAGGAAGTGAATGTAGGTAACTGACATCCAGACAAAAATTTAAACCTTTTCATTTTCATAATTCTCCGTTTTCAGGCTTGGAAAAAGTTTGGGGTAGTGTGGACGGCAGACGTATCCAGAGCAGGATTTATGCATTTTAAACAGAAAACAGATTAATGTGCATGTCGCCACACAAACATTTAAATGAACACATGTGGCAACATAAGGCCCCAGGGCCGGATCGAGCCCGCAAAGCAGTTTAATCCGGCCCACGTCGTGCTCTCAGGCTGACCCTTAACTTGACTCCTGCTCATCAGAGCTAAAGTGAGAACGTTTTTAACAGTTTTAACAGTTTCACACCTTCACATTAAGAGCATTCAACTAGTGAAACACAGCCAGACTTTTATTTTGAAATAGTCTCAGTAAAGGAAATGTATCAGTAAGGTTATGTCACCCTACATTTTTGTTAGTTTGGCCCTCAGGAAAAGAAAATTATCGCCCAAATCTGGTTGAATTTGTTGACACACTAAATATTCTGTGTTTCCTCCTCAGGCTCCAGAGAAACCGCCTTCACTTACGCCATCAGCGCGGCCGGCGTGGTCAATGCCATCAGCCGGGCGTGTCGTGAGGGCGAGCTCTCCACCTGTGGCTGCAGCCGCGCCGCGCGGCCACGCGACCTGCCCCGCGACTGGCTGTGGGGCGGCTGCGGCGACAACGTCCACTACGGCTACCGGTTTGCCCGGGAGTTCGTGGACGCCAGGGAGAGAGAGAAGAATTACCCGCGCGGGTCCGGCGAGCACTCCCGAACTCTGATGAACCTACAGAACAACGAGGCAGGGAGACAGGTATGACGGCTTAAACACAAGACGCACACCTGTGGTTTTATATCTGTCACAGAAGAAGCGGTTTAAAAAAACAAAGTAAAACATCGGAAGTGTGTGTACCTATGACATGACCTTTAACCCCTTACTATATCTGTATGTGTGTGTGTAAGTCAAGGTGGCCCCAAATTGCCTGAGCTGCCAGTGTGGTGTGTGTGTGTGGGTGTAGGTTATTTATTGGGAGGGTCCAAATGGTAGAACTGCTGCTAACGCCCTTGGAGTCTGGGTAGGTCGTTAGGTCAACACACATTCCTTAGTAACACACAAACACACACACACACACAAATATATCCTCCTTCACACATAAATAATGCAGCAACACAATGAACAATTTCATTTTTAGAGATGAAACTTTCAACACCTCAAAATGTCTGTGTGTTTTTTTGCTTATTTTAACCATAAAGGGGACAGAAAAATGTCCTGTGAGTGAGTGATTTTGCCCATTTTTCCACAATAACCTCCAATATCATGTTAAAATAGTGTATTAACAATTTAAAATGAAGAAAAACAAGAAGTTTTATTTAAAAAAAACAACAGATTTTGCTTGTTAAATTAGACGCGCGGAGGTGTTTCTCCTACTCTCTCCTCTCTGGGCAGCAAAGATGTGGATTCTCCGGCTTCCTGCAACAGCGCGAGTGAAATTACCGTAATAACCACACGTTGGCTTTAATGTGCAACTTCTCAGTGCTCAGAAACAGTTGTCATTTTCTCCGATAGCACAAACTGTCGCGTAATTACTGCCGTGCAAAGTTTTTTTCCTTATGAAGTGTTTGTCCACACACATACTCACAAAAGTATCCAAAACACTGGGCATCTGCATAATTAGGATTTGACAGATGAATTATAGTGTGTTTTTTTTCTGGCTTTTGTCCCTCACTGGTTGCCGTACGGAGACAATCGAAAGCTTTCAACTTGACACAGGAACGTGTTTGGCAATGTTTTCAGGTAGGGAGAGAGAGAGAGCGTCACAAGCAATGCACTTAAAGAAACCTTTCACCTTTGACTGGGATGTAAACAGTCACGCACACACACACACACACACACACACACACACACTTGCCTCATAAAAGGTCCATTTGGGCATTCAGGTGCAGAGTGGATCAGAAGAATGTGTTTATCTTCAGTTTTATCTTCGGAGAAGCTTTGTTTAAGCTGTTTACAAGAAAACGACACTCAGTGTCTGTCTTAACGTGTGTGTTTTTGTCCACACACACACACACACACAGTGTCCCATTTGATTTGTGTGAGAGACAGTGAGTCTGGTTTTTGTGCGTGTGTGTCAGAGGTGAAAGGTGAGGGTCTGGAGAGGTTGTGTTTCTGCTCAGGGTCCCTTCGGGGCAATAATAAACTGTATGAGAGAAAAGATCTGCTGCGACAGCCTCATATTAACACACACACACACACACACACACACACACACACACACACACACACACACACACACACACAGAGTTTACAGCGTTACAGAGTTCTGCAACGCACACTCTTTTGATTCTTGGCTTTCATTGTTGTCTGTCCATTGGGACGGAAGAGAGGAGAAGACTGGGATGAAAAGGAGGAGAGAAACTCTTCCCCTCGCCTCCTCATCTCTGTTTTTCTCCCTTTCTTGCGGAACACGCTGGTTTGTCCTGAGCAGGATTTGTCTCGCTCCGGTGGACAAGGCAAACCACAGGGCTATTGTGGAGGTGACAGGGGCGTGCCGCTGTGTGTGTCCGTGTGTGTGTGTGCGTCTGTAGACAGAGACACAGGGCGAGCGGGGGGACCCCCCCGTCACACTCCCCCGACTCTGAAAGCAAAGACACACACACACACGCACATAGTCACCCAGCTCCACTGTCTCTGTTTCACACAAATCAAATGAGGCAGCGCTCGTCACACAGACACCAAAACAACTGCATGTACATTCCTTCATTCCCCTAAAGAAAATACCGGGCCACTCTTGTGCTTCTCCTGCTCCGACACAGGAGGAAACGCTCGCATGTGTCCGTCAACCTTCTTGGTCGCAACTATAAGTTACATTTGGGAAGTTAATCAAGTCACTAAATGTTCCATGTTAAAAAAAAGAACACAGAAATGACTGTTTTTCTTCTACATGTTAGCAGATAGCAGAATTACTGGTTGCTTTGTGCGCTCCTGCTGCTTCAAGGTCTGGTGTGTTTTTGTGTTTGTGTGTTTTTGAGATCAATTCTCTCGTTTCAAACCGGCCTGGTGGCTTTTTATCCCAGAGAAACTGCCACTCACACGCTGCATATTTACTCTTTTTTGATGAAAATCCCAGTTTCTGAAACTCTCCATGTGACACACGTCCACGTTCAAAGTCGGACAAGTCGTCTCGCTTCCTCGCTCTGACGCCTGGTGTTCGTGTTTGGCTGATCATATATATATATTGACACTGACGTACTGTACGACAACATGTCAAACTAAAATGCTATGGTTGATTTTCAGTTTGTTTTAACATAAGTTGGTGATTTTCATGTGAACTAAGTCACCTTGTGTTGGGCTACACAATTCAAGCTACAGCGAACACTGAGTCTCTGCAGTGAGGTGTCATCTCGTCCTCATGAGGGGCGGCACGATAGATACAGTAGGTCTGTGTGAACAGTAAATAGTAGTCGTGTATCGGTGTGGCTCTTTATTTTAACAAGCAGAGGATCGGACATAAAATGCACCTCGGTTTTTTTTCTCCTCCTTTATTGCTTCTCCTGTCACAATGGCTGTTTTCTCTGTTTCTGTCCCATTGTAGCACCGACTCTACCTATTACTGACTCCACACACACACACACATTCAGTCATCTGTAGTGGAGACACGGTCTCTGTGTCATGCACAATAGTTTCTGCTCAGGCTGAGTTAGGAGTGTGTGAGAGTGTGTGTGTGTGTGTGTGTGTGGTCCAGGTATTACTAACGTTGTGGGGACCTGCATCTGTTTACACACACACAAAAAGCAAGTCCCCATAATGGAAATGACAATGTTTTAAGGTGAAGACGTGTTTTAAGGTTAGGGTGAGGTTAGGGTCGGGATTAGGATTAGACCAGTAGTAATTGGGGATTTTGAGAGTGAATTGAAGTCAACATAATGTCCTCTGAATTCATGGAAACCAGACTGTGTGTGCGTGTACAGGTATTACTATTGTTGTGGGGACCTACATCTGTTTACACAGTCACATTATGACTACATTTTAAGGCGAAGACATGTTTAAAGGTAAGGTTAGGGTCCGGTTTAGGATTAGGATTAGGCCAGTAGTAATTATGGTTAGGGTTAGGGTAAGTCTCAAGGAAAGGAATGGAAGCCAATGCAATGTCCTCTGAAGCCATGGAAACTGTGTGTGTGTGTGTGTGTGTGTGTGTGTGTGTCCAGCAGCAGCAGCATAATGAGCTATTTGGTAGGTCATGCCTGCTGGGCACAAAGACACCAGACCTTATGACACACACACACACACACACACGGTCTATGTATAGTTTCTATTTGAGCTGCACAACATGATTATTTTTGACAGATCTGTTTCAGTATTGGAAAGACTTATGCATCTTATCTGTAAATTTTAGATTTATTTTGTGTCGCCAAATTTATGCAGCACTGCAGAATTCCATCACAATGCCGTTTTGCCGTCACACGTCTTATCTTAAAATCCAACGATTGCAGAGTCTTTTGATTTCGGTCTTGCACTCGGTCGTATTTGCGACAGCACGGCTCACTCAGAGTTATCAGATGAACAGACTAGTGGAAAAAGATGGATTAGTGCAGAATAAATGCAATTGAAAATATGATCATGGTCTCATAAACTCCTCTGTGGAGGTATTTCAGTGGACATTAAGGAGACTTTCACCTTCATCTTTTTTGCACTTTATTTCTTAATAATAGACGTCAATGTTGTCATTTTTGGGGAGAAAACTATGAGAAATCAGCTAAAAGTAGCAGTTGTCAAGCGTCTTTTTTTTCATCAATTTTATTTGAAATCCAAAAATTGGGGTAAACAGAGGTGAGAAGGTAATTGAGATCAGGCCGTGAGGAGACACAGCAGTGGGTTTGGCTGTGATGATGCAGTCCAGCGAGTACAGTGCGTCCACTGATGTGCACTCACGTAACACAGTCTGCGATCGTGAGAATGCCGGGGGGGTTGTTGAGCTGTGTTTGGGAATTGTTTACTCCAACGCGCCGTTAAAGCGACCTGGTAAACCTGCGGGGGTGAAGGAGCCTCCCCGTAAACTTCACTGCTGCCGGGGAAGATAATAAATCTTTTGTTTCCTGCTCTGTGTTTATTCACAATAACCCAAAACTTAACCAAGTCATCTGGTCGTCTGGTGGATACATTTGGCTGCGGATGATTGATTTTATTTCCTTTTTTCATGCATTTGTTTGAGTAAAATATATTAGATATGTCAATGAAGCAGAAAGCATTAAGATTGTTGTTTAATATTAAGTTAAAAAGACAACGTTTACCGTTTCCTTTCTTCTCTTTTGTCTACTTTAGTTTAGATCAGTTCATTTCTGTGTGATTTTGCATTTCAATTGATATAGATATCTGTCCAAGTACAGGTAATGCATTTCTTTTAGTTTTTTGGTTAAATGTGAAACATGTAAGAAATAAAATGAGACAAAAATGACAATTAATCAGAATATAATGTGCAATCCAGCACATTTGTGCCTGATATAAAGTCTCTGCCATTTCTGTAACACCTAATATTCTTTGACAGCCATTTTACATTTGATAAATCTTCAAGTTTATGTGGCAAAACTCAAACATATCTCGCGTGAATTCTATTCATATTCCTCATATATTGAATTTCTCGCTGGGATAATAACTTGTAATGCTATAGTACTTTATACGCCTTCTTTAAAATCACTGCTTTCTATATAGGAACATGTGTGGGAACGTCAAATTACAACAGAGGCAGTGGAGGTTCTATTCGCAGTCAGATGTTTGTTTTAGTTTGGTGGAGCAGTCGTGATGGCGGCGTCGGCGAGCATCGTCGTATGGAGGCAAAAAGTCCTCTCTCGGTTTTTTCTTTGCTTTGCATCTGTCTCGCTGCGTGGGTTCTGCTCCGGCACACAGTGCTGACAGAGATATAAAGCGGCGTAAAGTCTATTTGGATGGGAAACATCCTCCATTAAGTGCGGCCGCGCGTGAACCAGTGCTCCGTCGGCACATGGATGATCCACGTCACGTTTTTGGCAGTTGCTTTTGTCCACAGTGACTTACAGTGGAGGCAGCAAGTCCTAAATCTTCTTTTTATTAGATATAGTATCAGGTAGAGACGTGTAAGACATGTGGTCGTCTTTCAGCCTTTATCTTACACTTAATTTAAGGAGCAGACGCCTTAAAGGTCCAGTGAGTGTGTAGGATTTAAGAGAATCTATATTAAGTTAATAATCATGATGATGTTGCACTGCCAGACCTTTCACATTTTTATGTCACTGCCGGTAAAGAACTGAACTGAAGTGTGATGATGTAAAATAATCCAAAACTCAAGTTAGAAATCGACTTCAACTCCCATCACTTTAAGATAAAACATGTATTGTGCTGTTTTTTGAGAGTGTTCATTTATTGCGTTGGTGAATTCAGTTACACACATCCGCCACTAGATGGTAGCAACGTCACTGGAAACACATATCCACTCAATGCCCATGTGGCGGACTTTTCAAAACACCTACATTGTGTTCAGAGGTTAAAGTTCCATGACTATTAAATTAGTTTGTGTTGCAGTAATTGTTTGTTTTTTTAAGAAAAGCTGCAAAAAAAAAGTGGTCTGTTCACCATTTTATTGATTTATTTATAGTTTCAACGGATAAAGAAAACAGTTCTCTACAGTTCACAGTAGAGAATCTTTGTTCAAAGATGCGTTTGAATGATCTAAATTTAAGTGTTTCCTACAAATCGTCAATTAATTGTACGTACTATTGCACATAAATCTAACAATTAGTAATGGAACTTTGTTATTGTAAAATTTCATGATCATTTGAAGCTTAATTACTGAAAAGAAAAGTCACCAGAGGACTGTTACTCACACCTTTGGGAGTTATTGAGGTTGTGGAAGTTTTTTGAAGTTTCCTTCCACCTTGTATGGATAAGATGTCGATGAAAGGAGGTTTAAATAAACAAACTGTATTAAATTGTGTTATGTTTGTCTCTCTCTGTCCACCAGGCCGCCTATAACCTTGCTAACGTGGCCTGCAAGTGTCACGGCGTCTCCGGTTCCTGCAGTCTGAAGACGTGTTGGCTCCAGCTGGCCGACTTCAGGCGCGTTGGCGAGTTCTTGAAGGAGAAGTACGACAGCGCCGCTGCCATGCGCATCGGACGCAAGGTATTGCACCCGCCGCTGCCCCTCCAGGGTATCTACGAGTAGAAGAGGAAACACGTCTTCTAATTTTCTAATCTTAAACCGTGTTCTTGTTCACGTCCAACAGGGCAAGCTAGAACTGGTCGACAAGCGCTTCAACACCCCGACCCCAGAGGACTTGGTCTACATCGACCCCAGCCCGGACTACTGCCTCCGCAACGAGACCACGGGCTCGCTGGGCACGCAGGGACGCCTGTGCAACAAGACGTCGGAGGGCATGGACGGCTGCGAGCTGATGTGCTGCGGCAGAGGCTACGACCAGTTCAAGACGTACAAGCACGAGCGCTGCCACTGCAAGTTCCACTGGTGCTGCTACGTCAAGTGCAAGCGCTGCACGACGCTCGTCGACCAGTTTGTGTGTAAATAGTGGGTCGGAGGTGACGGACGGGAGGACGAGGAGGAGGAGAGGGGAGGACGGTGTGACGGGAAGGCGATTCTTCAGGGTTTTGTACAGGATGAGTTAAGACAATGAGTTTGATTTTCTGACAAAGCTGCTTTTATGTTTTTTTGTTTTTTTTGTTTTTTTTTACCCCCCTTCTCACCGCCTACTTTTTCACACCGGGACGCAGAAGCCATAGCTGATACCTGAAGAACAACAAACCGTTAGGTCCACTTGTTTTTCCCGTCACTCTTATCAACGCTGTCTGCTTTTCCGTGGAACACCCTGATCACGATCCTGAGAGAAAGAGAAAAAAAACAACCTAATGAACAATGAAGGATGGACTTGCAGGTCAACGTGGAAAAAACTGGACCCTAAAAAAAAGGGGGCGGGACACACACGCGCACGTCTAACTCGTGTGAGGAGAACGAGAAAAGGAAATAATAAATATATAATAATTAAATAATAAATAAACATTACAACTCCAAAATAACTGCTTTTTTTTGTTATTTAAAAGGACTCCCGCGAGCAACAGATGCAGTTTGGACCCACGAGAACTCACGTGTTTGTGAATGGAACCATTTTATTCTTTTTAGTGCTGACTGGACTGGACTGGAGTGGCGTCTGCATGTGTGTCTCTCAACGACCTTTTTGAACCTTTGACCCCACAAATTCTCCACGTGTGTGAGTTGTGCTGACGTTGCCAAAAAGAAAAAACTCACCCACAGGAATGAAGAGAGAAAACAGAGGAGGACTCACTTATTTTTTTTTGGGAGGATAAATGTCAAATGTAACGGCTGATTCTCCGGGCACGTGTGACCCGACAAGTACGCGCGTGCGGGTTACCGAGAAGCGCCGTCCGCGGCCATCTTGAATGGCAACACTGTGCCGCTTTTAAACGAGCAGCTCACGTCGGCAAACCCCCGCCTCTGTGACCTTCAGCTGACAGTGAAGCGAGCGAACACCATTAGTGAGATTAATGTGCTGTATCAGGCCGTAATAAAGCGCACTAAGAGACACGTCCGCCGCGAGCGGGCCGCCTCGCGTCGCGCCGTTAATGCAACTTATGAAGTCAACGAAAAGCCCTGTGGTGTGGATTTTATTTGGCTCCAGTTAAGAGAGATTTTTATAACACTGTTGTCCCATCATGAAAGAATATTGTTTGTTTATGACACAGTAAAATACGTGAAGAGGACTGAGTGGGTGGGGAGATGATTTTGTGCAAAACAGGAAACGACTGCAATTGAATATGGGCAACTTTAAAAAAAAAAGAAGAAAAAAAACTAGATCAGAAAAGAAAGTATATTTTATTATTGTTTTTCATTCTCTGTTTTTAATTTTTATACGGGAGTATTATGGTGTATTCTTTTGATAAACTAGTCTTCTACCCTGAGGCTGTGTCCTGTTGTTTTTTGCTGTAATTATTTTGGATAATATTTTACAGGGTGTCATAGAAAAGGATGTTTAAAAAAGTCAGTTAGTCAGTCATCATCTGGGTGCTGTGCCAATCTCAGCTACATCGGGCGATAGGCGGGGTCCACCCTGGACAGTTCGCCAGTCCATCGCAGTGGCCCTGTATAGAAAAGTATAGATGCTAAATAAGTGCAGGAAGTAAATGCAGTGTGAGAAATGGTATTGTCAAGTTTAGCATCTAAAAAGCTGCAGGAAATCAGAGAACAAAAACATTTTTTTTGATCGATTTTGTCACAAACAATGGCACAAAGGGATTAATGTCTACTGTATTGGTCTGTTTCTTTTTTTAGCAGGCGACTCTCACACAACAATCAATTTCCATAGACTTACTACTTTAAATGGAAGGGGAAAAAAACAAAAGTGTTGTAATGAGCTTCTTGTCAAAGCCATCGATACATTCTGTGTCCCTGGTTGTTGTGAAAAGGCTTCTGAATCATGTGACATTAACTGGAAACTGTAGTGTAAAGAATCCGACTGACATTACTTCTTATAAATCTTGTCACATTTACTATGAAACTTCACTGAGATAATCCTGTGGTTATCAATTTAATCCTAAATTCACTCTTTCCAAGTTTCATCCATAGAATATAGGAGTAGCAGTTTGTTTACATTTAAAGTCAACACACAATTCAGGCGGGTTTTTTTTTAGAACATCACTTTTGATTCGGGATTATCCTGTGATGACTTGATACTAACTTAACAGTGTGACTTTATCTCCTCTATATCTTTATAAAAGGCTCCGGCAGCTTTGTTCATAAACCGTCAGCGGCTTGAAGCACTGATCGTCTTCCCCCGCGGTCATGGGTGAGCAAGTCTGTACAGTGACCTAACCAACAATCCCATTACTTTTAGCTGCTTGCCGCTAATTGGATTATACCACTGACCAGCGCGGCATGTCTGACCTTCAGTACCGTCTCTGTGTAATCCTCCTCACCTGACTCTGTGTGTGTGTGTGTGTGTGTGTGCTCTCTTTGTGTTTTTGTGTGCTCTCAATGTTCCCTTTCACGATAGTAAAAACTGCTGAAAACTGATCGATTATTGGCAGAAAAACTGATTTTAATGTCATTCATTGTTCATGTTCAGTGTGTGTGTGTGTGTGTGTGCGTGGGATTAGACCAGTGAAAGTGTCTAATCCCTTTCACCTGACGGCCATCTGCTTCTATGATTCTGACAGCATGAAACCTGCGAGGTTATCTGTTCTCACGTGGCCTTTTCTTATCATTTAAATGATACTGAATAACATTCCGTCTCTCATGCTCACTAAAGCACTTTGGAAGAGGCCGTTTGCTGTACTCTTTTTGTCTGTTTTGCAGCTTCTGTGCCCGAAGTCACTTTTGTTCCATTGTTTTGGCACAAAACCTGTAGTTAAATCAACACCCATCGCTTCATAAAAGTATTCGGAGGAGGCATTCATTTCTTTTATGTTTAAGCCGCAGTGCTACAGAGTCTCCTGAGGGGGCACTTTGAGTAAAATAACAATTAAGATGTTCTCCCGTGTCCCCGGGTTTGCTATGATGTGCTGCTGCTGCTGCCCCTGCAGCTTTGGCTCACTTTGAATCTCTGATCTCATTTCCCCGTGCTCTCGCTGGAGACACAGTTCAGCCGCACACTGGGGACAAAATGTGTATCTGCTGGCACTCAAACTGCCCTCAGACATCAGGACGGTTGTTGAGGTTGGAACTCACGAGTCATGTGAGTTCCAGTGCCCACAGTTATTACCTGCGGCACCTTTGTGTCTCACATCCAGCTGGCCAGTTATTCAGCTCAACCCGGTGGCGACATGCTTTGTTACTCTTGCGCCGATAAAAATGGTTAATGCAATACATCGAAACATATTTTTTATTGTTCTCTGTTATTAGGAAATGAAATAATCTGCTTCCCCACCTGTTCTCATCGTGTGCGAGCAAATAAAGAGGAGTTAAGGAAACTGTTATGGTTGAGTGGCCAGTGACACATCCAAAGGCAAACAAACACTCTGATCTGGACTAACTGAAAAGAAGACACTAACTTATTTACCCACAGTTCTATAAAGGTCGTCTTATTCAAATGTTTTCTGTCACACAAAACCTCTCAGATTAAACACATCCACTCGTACATCCGTATGTTTTCTACGCGCTTTGGCGAGAGAGCACACTGGATGCTCTAATGTTCTCAGGACAGTGTATGTGGTAAATATAAAGTCAAATTATTTTTATATTTCACGCCTGAAACCACACACACACACACACACACAGTTGCCACAGACCAGACAAACACCGAGAGGAATCATGCTTTTGGAAAACAAAATTCAAAAATTTCAAAAACGTTCATCAGCGGAGAGTCAAGAGCTTAAGCATGTAAATGGATTCAGGGCCACAAACATGAGCTTAATTTCATTTCCCGAGCCACCGGCAGGTGAAATTAATTGCAAACCAATATGGGTAGCACTCAACATCCGGGCTTTTTAACCAAGTACAGTTTATCTCTTGTTCACCAAATGCCAAACAGGAGGAACTTAAAACTTTCCATGACATGTGAATAATGACAGAATGAGGTGTGTTGAATTAAAAAGGTGCGGTTTCTGTTATACTCTATAGTATAACAGCACAGGCGTGTGTTTACTTGTATTTGGATCTTCTCTGGCATTAACACTGTCCTTGTCAGGACCAGTCGTCCTCATGGAGACCAAAACCTGAGGAACTGGTTATTTTGTGGTTACGAAGGTAAACATTGGTCATCGCACCAAATATTACATATAACAAACATTTACCCAGTAGTGTATGTCTTAAATGTTACTGTGAAAATGTTGTGTTTTAAAATGTTCAAACGTGGCCATATATGCATTTATGCAATCAATAAAATAATAATAATAAAAGATACAGACTTTACATCAATTTGAAGGATTTCATCAAATAAAGACACCTTACTGTGTGTTTGTACAGTTCACAGACACTCAACGACTTTTTAAATATTTCTGTTATCAGGTCTATCAAAGGTTTACAGAATCACCATCGTCATAAAGTCATAAAGTCATAAAGTCACAAAGCACGCTTGTCAACTCTGTCGCTCCACTTGTTACAGCAGCACAGGATTATGGCCACGTTACCAAAGGAGTGGTGTGTGCACAGCACACATGTTCCCACAGAGACAAAGACTGCGTAACAAAGTAACACTTAAATGCCGGATTAGCAAAGTGAACACGGTGCAATAAGATATCAGTATCATGCAAACAAACCCGCTAGCTGCAGTGCACGGCACCCTCTTTAGAAACCAGCTGCTCAGTTGGAATACATTTTGTAGCCTTTCATGAATACTTTAGGTCATCTATCCATCTTCTACAGCTGTATCCTCCACATGAGGGTGGTGCCAATCCCAGCTGACATGGGCGAAAGGCAGGGTTCACCCTGGAGAGGTCGTTAGTCCATCATAGGCACACGTAGAGACAAACTACCATTGTGCAGCTATTTTCTACAGTAAATCTCTAACAGTGTTCCTGGTATTCAAAGACCACTGTTGTTCTCTGACGTACGTGAGAAAGGGACAGGTGAGCCTCCATTTGTTCTAATTTGCCGTCCAACCATTAGATGTCACTAATTCTTACACAATGGCCCTGGAAACATTGACCTTGGACAATGGAAATGAAGTTAAAAAAGAAACATTTCTCAAATTAACTGTTATATGTGTCTCATAAGGTAAAGAATTGCCAGCAATAGTGCTGAAATATCATATTTACTTCTCTGGTATCTATGTGTCACTTCCCCGAACAAAGCAAAAACAACAGTCATGACAGTCACACTTTGACGTGTGTCTTGAGAAAACATGAGAAACATGCACAACCACACCAGACAAGGCTGACATCACAGTTAGGACATCAAGTCCTTGGCACATCACTTATACTGTAAAGAGGCCAAGTCAATAAAACTACAGATTGGGTAGATAATGAGCTGTGTAAAAGTTGGTTTCAATTTAATATAAAGTTGTTTGTGATGCTGTATATATATAAAAAAAACTGAGTACAGTTGTGGGTGAGTAAAGCTGTTACATCAAAATTCCCCTCTCACATTATCTCTATTAGTTTATATTATAGCAGTTGTTTACACATTTCGCTCGGGGGGGAAGAGGTTATACCAATACACTGCCCTTTAGTTCAACGACAGTAAAACTTTATCCACAGTTATCAATTCCTATCAATGGCATAAGAACACGCACGATAAGATACTGGACTCCAGAAACAGCAGTCATCGTGTCAAAGTACTGAGCTAATCTGCACCGGTGGAAGGCAATGGCAGCAGGAATTTCAACATTTTTCCAGACACATCTACCAAGTGGCCTCTCCCTCCCCTGAGAAGTTGCTAAACATGCTTCGGGGCGGCGAGACTGTGCCCTCGATTAGCCAGAGCAACAAAAGTGGGCTGAAGTGTGCTCGGTTTTGGAACACACCCCGCTACCAAAGCCATGAATCCATTTGCACAATCACGCAATCTGGGCCTGCAGTCATTGGGAAGCAGACAGACAGACAAACAGGCAGACAGACAGATGTGTGTATTTGAGTGTGTTGTGCAGTTTGTTCTGTGTCAGTGTACATTCATGGTCGGGAACGCCGCAGGCCAAGTGAGCAGAGAGGACACAGAAAAGGTCAAAAAGCAGATGAGGCACGATTCACAACATGAGCTCATTTATTTATTTACTTTTGGTCATGGTGGAGCTGCACTGGATTTACAGTTGCAAACGTTAGTTAAGACCTCTGGCTGCCAGGATTTTCTTTCTTTATGTAACAGAACAGTACTGGCTTTAGGCATTTGCTGTATAAAATAATCTATTTGAAAAGGACATAGCTATACAAGCTTTATGTTTTAGGTTGACCAAATATTACTGAAACTTGCTCAGTTTCCACGTGGCAGCAACTTGTCAAACGAGTTTCTAACTGAAGGACAGTCAACGTGATGTAACCGCCATGCAAATAAAATTATGTGTAGCCCAGTTACTTAAAGCTGTTACTTACCAAACAGGTTTCTAAATAAAAGACTACATTCAACATAATGTATCCGTCACATAATTTGAATTATTAAAACTTTTCACGTTTAAACTCTTTACTCTATCCACTAAGGAGTTCACACTTTTACCTCGTGGGATATGGAAGTGTTAAGAAACTACAACCTTACTAAGGCTTGTCTTCCTGTTCCTGGTCGTCTTGTGATTGGTTGTTTTTCCACGGTGCGCTCTGATTGGCTGCGCGGCGCTCATGCGACTGGCGTCACCGACTGATTACCGCCCTCCGAAGCCTCTGGGTCCAGTCTGGTGTAACAGCAACCAGTTCATGTTCGGAGTCCAGAGGCGCAGATCGACAGCACAACTCTGGCTGAACTGAATTACATGACCCGGAGGACGGACTCCTCCGCAGGCACCGGGACTGGTTAAAGATTACAACAGACTTTTGCCACGGTAGGTTGTTATTTTTGTTGTTGTGTGTTGTTTCGTACAGTTAAACATCACCCGGGACTTTTCCTGAGCGTAACGTTAGCGCCTCTCTGGATGTCAACTGCCAGCTAGCAGCTTTGCTATCCAGCTAATTCTGGCTGTCAAAACAACAGAGAGGGACATAATCTGCTAGCCACCGCCACAACACAGCTCTGCTTTCTCTCTGCGGGACATTATTGTCCACACAGAGCCTGTATTTGACATGGTTAAAGACAGATGCGTCGACGTGGTGAGCTGTCAACAAACACATAAACCCGGTTTAAGAGTTATCTGGCTTCTTTTCTATGTTAGCGACGTAGCAAGCTTACTAGGTCGATGTAAACAAACCCTGGTCTCAGCCTGTCGCTGGGCTGCAGTCTGCTTTTCTTCTTCTTCTTAATTTTTTTTGAACAACACACGCTGTATGAATCGTGAGGTGAAATATAATCGCACCAGTTTCATTTTACAGAAAAATAAACGCTGCTTTGTGTGTTCCTTGTCAACAAGAAGGTAAATGTGGCAGGAGTTTGGGGTTTCTTTGTCTCGCTTGCTCGCCAGTGTTGAACAGACTCGTGTGCACTTTAGCTGAGTTAACGTCGTTGGTTTCTGTGAGAGAGACTCTATTATTATATTGTTGCTGATGCAGGCAGATGTGGTAAAAGGTACTTTTTTTGGAATAACTAGATCCTTACAACGCGTTGTTGTCAAAGTAAATTCCAGCTGATACAGTATCTGGCATCAGTATTAGTCAAATAGTGTTCAAAATCACTGGCTCACTGTCAGATAGAGAAAAATATAAATTCTGATAAAATCCCCAAACCTAATATTATATTAATGCATCACAAAGCACACACTGTAAATATGTAAATACAACCAGGACCTGTTTATTTCTTTTTATGTTTTTAGTTATGGTAAAGGGGTAGAAATGCATTCCAGGACAAATGTGCAATTCTGATATTCATAAAAATAATAACAATAGACAACTTGGATTTGGTTTGGATCCGTTTCCCTCCCTCATCCCATAATAAAGTTAGTTTTAAAGAAAGAAGACTGCTGCTGCATCTGGAGTAGGTGTATCCAGTATTCAAATTGGAAATAATTCCACCACAACTCCAAAAAATAATAGAGTGATTGATTACGTTTATTTCTCCAGGAGGGAAAAGAATAGGGCCCTCGTTCAGAAAAAAAAGTTTCCGATAAAATGTAATTAAAAGTGCAGTTACACAGACAGAGCTTGTGCTTTCGTTATACAAAATGGTTGTTAACTTATGTTTCAAACTGTTCTATGGATAAAAATGACTCTACCTTATATTGTGTCTTCTGTAATTTATTCTTCTTACAAGAGCTTCTTTATTTTAGCATTTTTAATTACGTGAATTAAAAATAAACCTGAGTAAGTTCAGTAACATGCAGTGTTTCGCCTGTTATGACAGTCCAGATGGAGACAATTCTGCTTTCTGAGGAGCTTAACTCTTTGTAGAATGCAGTAATTGTTTTATGAATAAATGATGCTCTTGTGTAAGATAGTATAAGTAGATTTTGTTGTTGTTGTTGAATGTCAGAGACCTGAAGTGAACCCAGTCTGTCTGCTCTAATGTTACTTTGTGTGTCTGTGGAGAAAATTTGTGGCAGTTTTACAGTAAACGTTGGTAATTTTGTAAAGCACTCGCTTATCTATATTAGGAGATGTCATTGGTCTGTCAACACTTCATAAACAATTATGCCTGATACTCGTAATGAAGATGAGATGGATGAATGAAAGTAGTTAATCAGCCATCGATCATCACCAGTGAGAAATATTGTCATAACAGCTGTAGGCAGCATTTACTGTCATTTAGCCTCGCAACAACTCTATTACTTTCTACAGCATGTGTTCTGTATATAAAGAAAGACAAAATTCTTCATCCAGTTGCTCCTTCATATTTCTTTTTAGTGATGCTGGCTGCTTATCCTGCATATGCACAATGATCCTCCCATTTCTGAGTTCATTTTGCTACAAAGCATGAGGTCATGTCATAAATATTTTATGGACTGGGCAGCTGATATCCTGCTTGTCTTAAACCTAAACATTTCATGACCAAAACCACTCTCAATCCCATTTTTAATATTGAATTATATTTGTTTGTGTGGAAGTTGATCCTGTAGGGCTTTTGTAAATATTTGAAGCTTCATGTTTGGCTCATTTTAACAACACCTGAAAGAAGCTTCATACTATGATCTGTAAATATAACCATATACACCCATCTCTGCTGTTACACATCTATATATCAGTGCACTTTTGTGTCTCAACCTTGGAGGCAAAGCAGACCCATGCGTCATTTTATATTTAGTAATTATGTTCTATACAACAATCCAGGCGACACACATCACAGCATATTTAACATAAACGTCTATGTAGATCTTTCAAATTCTTCTCACCAGGACATTTGCAGAATTCTGTTGCTTGAGTTCCCATTGTGTGCACAAACTCTCACCCTGCTACACATTGGCCGTTGAGCAGTACATCATGTTTAGTGGAAGTACAACTCTCTAGGGAGTTTAGTGTATAATGAAGTCGGTCTGCGAGAGTGTGCCAGGCAGGGGAAACAGCTAAACATAGCTTCTGAGAAAAGCAGCGACTTTCATTGCGGAATTAATTGATCAGTGTAAAGTAGCCGTCTTCTTCTTTCTTAAAAAATGTTTTCTTCTTGTCACCATTTGTGCTTTTTTCCCTTTTACAACCCTCTGGAGGTTTGTGTGTGTGTGTACAAAATGAAAAGATAGTTCATATTGTTGCCTAAGTGAGTATGTGAGAACATATAGTTAATTACTCTGTTCATAGACGCAACACTTACATCATTGAGAGAATATGTTCTTGTCTGTATGTGTGAGTTGCAAATTTAATGGTGCTACTATTTGTAGTTTGTTACTATTTTGATTCTTCATTAATTAATTAGTTATTATTTTTTATTTAATATGCCAAATCATTCACAGGTTGTGGCATCTCACATGTTAGTCATTTCTTTTTTCTCACTCTTTTGGACTGCCGCTTTGACAAAAACAATTTGAACTTTAGCACTTTTGAGAAATTATAATCATAAGTAAGTTTTCCTTTGGCCTCTCCCGCTCTTGGGGGTCGCCACAGCGGATGATCCGCACATTTGATTTGGCAGAGAGTTTTACTATGATAATTGTAATTTGAAGACATCTTGTTATATCTGCCCACATTCACATAATAACCTTGTGTTAGGAAGAGCATTGCACGCATGCTTTTTGATTTCCAGTACCTAGAAAGTTGTGTCTAAAAAAATAAATAAATAAAAAGCCGTAATTAATAATTTTTTTCACATCCTGGTAGAAAACTGAGAACTGGCATTATTTGGAGCTAACAGACATGAGAAGATAACTCAATATAGTCAGCAGTTGTGGGTTTAATTTTCATCAGAACATTAAGGGGGGCTATTTTTATCCTTATACTCTATGACCCACATTTTGGCTACCACTAAGCGCTTCAAAAAACACTGCATTTTGGTTGCACTTCATTTATCAACAGTGCCAACAGTGAACTGACCTTCTGTCTCTGTGTGGTGTTAAGGTGCTTGTTTGTTATTACTGTTTTAAAGCAGGGGTGGGGAAAGATTTCTCCAATTAAACTCCATTACATTTTTGTTTCAACTGGCAAAAACGTCTTTTAAATATCATGTATTTGTGTTGTTGCCTGTTTGTTTGTGACTTAATAGTCTCATTTCAACCAGGAGGTGTTTTCCTGTGGACATATTTCCACCATCCACCATGTCTGCCACAAACGTGTAAATACTCTGTTGTGGCCCTGTGTGTATGGTGTGATTGAGTGAATAAGCGTGAGTATGTGTGTGCTGCTCACTTCACACTGGTTGTCTTTGTTTATCTCTCCATCATAAGACTGTTGGCAGCATCATCAGGAACTCACTGCTGTACCAGGAATGAAGGGTCACCAGGGGACGCGCATCAACACACTAACCCGAGTTATAAACCCACATGTTTTCTTGATATTCAAGTTTCTCTGTCAGTCGATCTCTGTTAATTAAAAAAAGGACAACAAGTCGGAGATCACCTTCCCATTTTGTAGAAAAACATGTTGAACAGGCTCGTAAGTGTCTCTATCTAGAAGTTTCTTATGAAATAGTCTCCACCCTTTGGAAGCTGCAAGTAGATTAGAGCACACAGCATAGTAATTATTTGCTCTCAGTGGCATTCAGGTGTAACTGTGTGCAACTAGACTCAAAGCCTTTTTCATTAATATGGGCGTGTGTGTAGTTATGTTAAAGTACTGGTCTCAGTGAAACCACACAATCCCATTGAGCAGTAAAAGTAGTCGTGTGGTCACCAGCAGCTGGTTTTAATCACTGTGAAGTTGTCCCACACACAAAGGAAGCACTGAGACATAAATGGCACCAACAAAAAATGAATTGCCTTCACATTGACAGACCCACTATTTAACAAATAATGTAATAAAACTATAATGATAAATAGTAGAATAATAATAAAACTGTAATTTACAGCAGTTGGTGGATTTTCTTCAAAATGTAAGAAATTAAATTATGTTTTTAATTTTCTCTTGCTACTAGAGTAAATCATTTAATGCCATTGCACTCAGAGGTTAATAATGTTCAGGTTTAAATTTCTTTGTAAGAACAAAACCACCAGGGGCAAAAAGGAAAGGAATTGTTGACGTCAGTACTGTTTTTATGTCTGTCTGAGTCACTGACGGTTTAATAAGAAATGAGTACTACACTACACCGACATTTTCAAACCACAAACTGATTTTTCAGTGTAAAGCAGCAGTTTCACCAGTGCTGATATTTGCAAACAGTAAAAGAGATGGACACATGACAGGCGGTCAGAAGTCAAGTCCAAGTTACATGTGATTAAAAGGGCAATGTGCAAAATGTGCTGTCATGTCGACGTGTGATGTATGTGATGTGTCCGTGGCTTTTGGACTGACTCCTCATCTGTGATAGTGCATATGTTTTGGTTGTTCAAGTCTGGCTCATTTAAAAGGGCAATTGATATGTTGAAATTTGCATCAGAAATTTTAATGAAAATTGTCAGCTGCCTGGATCTGCACTTAATATGCACATCTTAAACATATCAATATACATATACATCAGAGTAAACATGTTTTGCGTGAGGAGAATCTGCCACAGTAGTCCCGTATATCCTGTTCTAACAGTTCCTGACTCGCATGAAGTAAGGTAACGATAAAGCTCAAGGTCACGCTAAAGCACATTTTCTGCTTAGTGCTCCAATTTTCTAATCACAGTGCAATTTTCAAACATAACACACCAGTCTAATAGCTCAGCATTTATGGAGTCAATAGAAAATAAACAGACTTAGATTTTTAGACAGATTCAAT
Organism: Solea senegalensis; assembly: GCF_019176455.1. Taxonomy (NCBI): domain Eukaryota; kingdom Metazoa; phylum Chordata; class Actinopteri; order Pleuronectiformes; family Soleidae; genus Solea; species Solea senegalensis. The sequence goes on along the minus strand of NC_058023.1, from coordinate 28,956,060 downwards.
TACTGAAGCAGAATTTGTAGATTGTAAATATACATATTAAAAATAATTTGGAAATACGTATAAAAAACGTATGCACTGTTGCTTCCTGCATGACATCCTGTTTTGTATTTGTTATATTAGGGATGCATGGTATTATCAGCATGATATCGGTATCGGCAGATATTGCCAGAAAAATGTCTTCAACAGTAGGCTAAATAAAGAGGCTGCTGCCTCCTTGGATTCTGCACTGGCACTCTCTACAACTATTATTTCTTTGTGTTTATTTATTTTGCTAAATGAAGAAAATGTATATCTACATTTAGTATAATATTATGTTATTTCGCTACTGAAGAGGCTAAATGACCTCTGCATATCGGTATTATCGGCCCAAGCACTCTCCCCTCAAGTCTCCTCTCATCTCTGCTCAGTTGGGTTTGGAAACCGTGAACAGTCTGTCTACACATGTGTGAAGAACAGCCAGCTCTTTCTTTGCAGCATGTGGAACAATTGCACTGTAATTGCACAACACAGTTTGACCTCTGTCCTATATTTTGTTTTTGCTCTCTTTCCTTTCTTGCTCTTTTTTTCCTTTTTATTAGAGGTGCGAGATACAAACAATTCACAACAAATACATAATTAATTAAAACAATTAATCAACCTTTCCCCTTACCCAAAACTAATCTTACACATATTGCTACTTTTTCTTACCATTGTCATGTTGACGGTTGACCACAGTATTGCTTTTATTGCATAGCATGACTATATCTAATCATATAAAGTGACATTAACATTCTCTCCACGGGGTTTTGTAAATTCTGTCTCCATTTAATCTGAATGTTACCTTTTCCAACCTCAGTGATTTCCGGTGATTCAAGGATCCGTTCTTTCTCAGCTGGCGCATTTGAAGTAATCCAGTTTTTCATAATAACCCTTTTTGTAATGTACACAATGAAAGAATACATCTTTTCAAGTTTGGATGCTGCACTGCTCCAGCTATGAAAATCCTCCAGTATACATGACTGTGGTGTTAGAGGGACGGCAATATTATTTTGATCATTCATATCTTTGTCATTCTGAGATCTTAAAAAGCTGGACGTCCTTTTTTTGTTCCTTGATGTAGACTTAAGGGTCTTGAAATACAGAACTTTGTTTGTCTTCTATTAATAATCATTTGTGGCAGGCTGCACACAGTTCTTCATCACAATTCGAACTTCAAGAAATTAGTTCTTTGTTGCCAAACCCATATTTCTGTAGTACATTGAACATAAAAGGCCATTCAACTGCGATCAAAGGCTTTCTCAGCCTCAGTAGTACCCAGTGCTGCAGAAGAGGGACTTTAATTTCCACATGGAATTAGAATACCGAAAATGTCTTGGTTTTATCAGGAGAGTATTGATTTTTCATGGAGCCAATTGATCATTCGGTATCTGCTCTCCATTTACTCAATGGACTCAAGCTGCAAGGAAGTTGGTGAGTTTTATTATCCAAGTTTGCCAGTGTAATTAAACACATTGTCTAAGGACCTCAAACTGTTGTTAAACTCCAGTGAAGCTTTGAGCTCCTCAGTGGCATAATGTGAGTCTTTGCAGCTGTTCTTTCTATGGTTGCCATTTATTTGCGTATTTTCTGTTAAATCGACAGTCCCAGTTTTGCGCAAGCTAAATTCTGCCACATTCACAGTAATGCTTATTTATGTGCATTGTCCCTGTCGGCTAAACCAATAAATTAAAAAAGCCAAAAACGAATTTGTTCTTGCGTATATTTGGCATTTTAAGGGAAATTCAGCCAATATACTGCTCCAATTCTTCACTTGTATCCCAGTGCAGTTGTATTTTAGGGAAGTTAGGCATGGTGTTGTGCTTAAGAATTCACGATGCCAGCCATCTTGACAGATTTCTTGCTCTTCTTCAAATAGTCCATGACCTACAACAAGACAAACAGTGTCTGTCTGCACAGTCAGGCAGTCTTCAGGGGCAACTGCATGTCAGACATGCACAGAATGCCACAAATCAGGTTTATTTAGTCAACATCGTTTGTACTTTCTTAACATCTTTGAGTTTCATTTCTACTCTTCTTTCTCTTTTTGTTAGCAGATGCTATCACCCTCCTTTGGCATCATCTACTACCAATCTTCTTGAAGATTGTTTTTTACCCTTGTCTTAATATTTTAAATGTATTTGTCTCATATTTTTTTTTACGGCATGATTTTTTTTACGGCATTTGCAGAAATCCTGGTTTTATAGTATACATCATTGATACTGAAGAGGGAGAACATTTTCATTACAGCTACTGCCACTAAATCAGTCAGTTAATGCTTATTTGATAAAAGTTTGGAATACAGTCAACAGTATTTTAGAAAGAGCCAGGACAATCAGAAGTTGCTCACATGTACATGACTACTTATTCATTGCTGTCACTTTATAACATGAAAGAAATAACTTCTTTTCTTTGGTTTTCATTTCAGTTTTTGATTAAAATTGCTTAAAGATGAACCTTATCATGTGTTGAAGTATTGTGTCAGCTGACTTTTATCGGCCTAAGTGATACTGTGAGACATAAGGTCACAGGATCGCCGCAGTCAACGGTATTTATTGGATTATTGAATGGGTCAGTAAGGATTTGCCTGCTATAGCAATCCGTTCAAAACAGCTGGACAAATATTGTAATAAAATGGGGGGGGATTTTGTAGTTTTACATCGTTACACTTTATACCAGTATGTACAGTATTTTACCTTCTTGTCTATGAATACAATCTGAAGGCCACATGTACTGATCATATGTGTCAAAGGAACTGTTTCACATTTTGTGGAGTTTTCCTTTGAATCTATTGCGCTGATTGACTCTCATATTTACCTGTAACATAATTTAAATCACTTAATTTAATAAATATTCATGAGTTTTAAAAACAAATCTATTGCTTTAAGAATTTCTATGTACTATGTACTATCATCCATCTATCAGTAGACAAACCTTGCATCTCTGAATCAATTCAGTGTTTGGACCCAGTATCAGACAAGAACTTGCAGTGACATGCAGCGCAGATAAGATGCACTGTGTGACAATAAACTAAAAATAAACACACTGTAAGGACAAAGTCGGAGCTGAAGAATGTTTCCCGTAGTGCGGCATTAACAAAAAAAACACAATGAACGTGTGGTGCAAATCTTATTTCTTTTGACCTTGTTTTTGAAAAAAAAAAAAAAACATAACCACATAATGTCCTCGATACGTTTATTCTATTGATGTCCAAGGTCAAATTGATAATTTAAAGATTATATATGTCCCTCGTGTCAGGGGCAATAATTGCTACAGCTTTTAAAAATGTTTATATCAATGTTATCACAGTCTGCCAGACACGTATTGTATCGTTGTCTGCAATGGATACACACACACATGCACTCACAGCATTGTAGCGATTGACCTCAGGGGTCAAATCAATAGCATCAATATTAAAAGCTCAATAGCATCCATGGTTAAAAGACAGTAATGCATATTAATGGTATTGCTCTCTCTAGTAGCTTCAGGGTCGGTTTAGATTGCCAAGAGACTAAAAAATTCAAAAATTAATGCAGGAGTTTAGTGAGTGTTCAGTGAAAGATTTTGCTTTTGTAAAATTAGAGTGCATGCATGTTTCTCAATATTGCTGACAGCGTTTTTCCTTAGTTGAAATAGTTGGAAAAGCAAAGGCTTTTGACCAAATTTTATTAGACAAGAATTATAAACTGTTGCTCAAGGGAACCTTTGTGGAGATTTTTTGGTTTCTTTTTTGGTTTTTACCCAGCAGACTGTTCCTTGAGGCTGCTAAAGCTTTTCTCCTCTGTGTCTTTTCCTCTGTCTCACCATGTGTTTTAACTGTCACTCTGCAGTGGGACGTCTGATCGGCTTATTTTATGAGCCGCTGTAACTTGTAACAATCTGCACGCTGAAACAGTGCAGATTGTGAAATTGTGACTATAATTGTTTTGTTTAATGTGGATAATAATTGGACCTCACACTGGGATTTTTAAGGAGGAAAAAAATAAGGGCACTCACAACATCATTCATTAGCTGCGATAAGGTTTATTATACAGTGACATTGCATGTTGCAACTTGATGAGTCATCTTGTATCCTGTTGTCGACAGGCATTATCTCTCTGCTATACACTGGGAACGCAGACTTTAATGCTGGATTTGTCTCACTCAGACCCCTGCGACACATGGGTGTGTGACAATGTTTTCCTCCATTTTCTCAGTATAGTGACTTCTTTTCATCTCCGTATGGGGCCAGTATGTTCTGGGGTCGTCCGGTTTGTTCTTTCAAGCGCTACGTGTGTGTGTGTGATTGTGTGCTGTTTGGACTAGTACTTGCAAATAATATGCTATTGTACAGTATAGATATGATATAATAGAAGAACAATGATAGTCAAGTTGCTGTTGGCTGCTTTTTATAGGCATCTTTGAAATGGATATTAAAGTGTTAAATTAGGTTTAGCATGGCTCTTTTAGACTTTTTTTTGTATGCGCTTCTTTGCATCATATACTGTTTTTGTTGTTCTATCCAGCTCTGGAAAGCAGCAGGTATGCAGAGTGGGTATTAGAACAGCTAATAGGACCATCTTCTTTTTCTTGTATGGAGTTTAATGGCAGCTGGCCATTTTGGAGTTAGGAAACTCCTACACTACCCAGTTTGTCATATTCTTTCTCTCTTCTCCTCTCCAGTTCGGAGGCCCAGCACCAGCTCGCCCTCCGAACTGCCCAGTAACCTGATTAGTCGGAAGCTGCCGGAGAGTGTCGCTCACTCTCAGATCACCTTATTTACATTAGGCTGAAAGAATGGACTCATTCATAAGTAATGCCAAAGAAACCCTGCCAACTGCACCTTTTTAAATGGCTTCAAATCTAATCTATCTAAATCTATTTAATCTCAGTTTTAGTTACACTTGGCTGTGACAGACCACTTACCAAACAGAGGAAGTTTCTGTGATTGCATTTGTTGAAGAGAATTAAAGTATTGATATACTGAAATGGCTACATTTATGCCTGCCATCCGCACCACCCCACCATTGACCATTGGCAACAATGATGCAGTTACCTGCATTAATTTCCTGACCAGTTCTCATCAGCCTCAAATCGACCAGCAGCTGTGGACAAACGGCCTTATTAAAATCCCTGTTCCATTGTTTCTTCTCATCAGAAATACCCCCAAAAAACAAAACTAAGCAGAATCAACGATTTTGAATAAATATAAATATTGCAATTATTTTGACAGGTATTGTGATTGCGATATGATTCGCAACACCAGAGGGAATGGTCATTTTCACACTGTTATTCTCATTTTTATTCGAAAAACATATTTAAAATGATTACTGTGTGATATTTGTGCAGAAACAAAGATGTTCTCTTCAGTCTGTAGAATAACATGTGTGTTGATCAAGACTGTAATTAATCTAAAAATTATATTTTGATACATTGACTATTTCTGAAACGGGGCTAAATCCCTCGTCTTGATGTAAATCGTTCTTATTATAAAATGTTTCTGTTACATAAAGATTCAATAAAATAGATGTAGCTCTTATGGGAAAGATTGAGTGTACATTTTCAATTTCTCAATGTAGAAGTGTTTGATTTAGATTTGGGGAACTCGCGCTCAGGATAGTCAGCTCAGTTCAAATGGTCTTTTTTTTATTATCATAATCACAGCACAGAAAAGTGGCTGTGTCTGCTACTTGGTGTCATCAGGTTATGAAAGCCTCTACTTTCCCTGATTCATTTAAAAAAAGAAAATTCAGTCTTCTTCCTCTTTCTCTCACACGTTATTTAGCTTGCAGCAGCTGTGGCTGTGCTTGATAACAGTCATCTTGCACCTTCACACACACCACCGCACCTATTCTCTGGAAAAGCCAGCTGTCGTTGTTGTGGAGTCTGTAATCAGTATTTGCTGCTGCTGAAACGAAACTTAAATATCTACTGGATTTTTATGTGGCGTTGGTAATTATTTCTCATTTTCACTATGAACATGAAAACTGTTGTTGAGCCTCCATGTAATTGCACATGTTAATGTGACCAATTACATTTACTGGTTAATGATATTTAGCCAGAATATAAATGGGAGCCACTATTCTCCAAAGGAGACTGTGTTTCCCTGCTACTTATCAAGGGACTGGTAGCTGCTGTAGTGCTAGTCATTTATGTCTTTTTATTCATGTTTATGTACTTCATAGGTATTGCCCTGCAAGTACCTGCAAGAAAACTGTATTATACAAGTGTGTTATCTGTGTCTTTTGCTCCTTGCCTGCTTACATTGCCCTTTAATAGTCTCTGTGTTTACAAGTACATACTCCGGTGTGTGTGTGTGTGTGTGTATGCACATGCCCTTTGTGTATCTGTGTCTTTTCCCCTTGAGTGTCTCATCCCCTAAGGTATGTGTGTGGTAGCACAGAGTTTAAATGAAGTGGTTCGGTACTTGTAATGTGTGTAATGTGTGTAATGTGCGTGTTGGAGCGTAGCATTCTATTTGTGTGTCTGTGTGTGTGAGAATAAGAGAGGCATTGAGAGATCAGCAGTATGATGATATAAAGTTGCAGCTGCAGTTCCTATCACTTTACGTGACACTAAATCCTTGGTTGTGAGTGAGTGTTTGGACACATGCAGACATAAATGGGTCCAGGTCAGTCACACACGAGTGCATGAAGGCTACAGGCCTTCACAAGGATAAATCCTCCAAACCAAGGACCTCTGATGCGTCTGCATTTACCGTTTCATGTTTGTTGCTCAACCATGCTGCTGTTGACATTGTGACAATTCTTTCTTACTTTCCTACTAAAAAACTATTAAATCTTGGCTTTGTAGAGGTAGTGTTATGACATAACCACCACCTGTCGGTCTCTGTCAGTGAGAGACAAGTCATAAAATACTTTTTAATTATAGCAGGTTAATTTATGAGCCATCTTGGCAGTTGTTCATCCTGAGTGTCACCTTCTGTGGAACAGTGGTTTAGCAACTTTACTGTCAGATTCTTTCTGTGGAACCTTGTTCCTCAACACAGATTTTTTTTCCTAAAGGTGAATTTAATCTGCATTATAGTGCATTTGCCTGGTAGGAAACATTTGTGTGTCCGAATCAACTTTCATATATTTACTTTGTTTTTGTCTTTCTTTTTTTTTAGTTCTGCAAAGTCCTAAGTGTAAGAGTCATCAAGACTTCAGCCAGGACTTCAGGTAGGTCACCCCGTTTTTGAATCGACGTCTTGCTCAGAGTGCATCTTCTCATGGCTAATGGCTGTTCCTATTCTGTCCAATCAGGTTTGGTCCTAAGCAACAACACCCACTCCGTCTCCTGTCCCGTCCCATCTGATTCCGCTCCAGTTTTCAGTGGAGGGTGCAGGTCCAGCGTCTCAAGCTGGACGAAGGAGAGACAAGTGGGGCTGAGCGCCCCTCCTTTGTGCTGCGCCACAGAACTTCGAACCTCGCAGAACACGCAGCGGCGAACACGCCTACAAATCCCATGAGTCCCCGGGAGAAAGCGGACACACCCACCTCAGGTTCTTCCAACAGTCACCTCACTACCACCGAGTGCGCCTCACACAATGGGGTGAGTATCATGTGGTATGTTCAGAGCCATCTGGTGTGATACGGGTCAGTCGTTCTCACAGTAAAACTACCCCACAAGAACACAAACACCCGCACATTCATAATTAAATAGGTGTTTTTAGCAGCGAGGTCAAATATTCTGTGACCACAGTCTTTCAGGATAATAACTAACTTAACACACACATTGTGACACCTAATGTAAAGTAGGCGATGAACACACACACTCTGACTAGCAATTAGTTTATAATCATTTGACCTCAGTCTGTTTTCTCAGTGTGTGTGTGTGTGTGTGTACACAACATGATTAATCACCAGTTCAACTTTGAGGATCTAATGTTGTATCCACAGATTTTTTAAAAGAAGATTAATAAACACCAGAATATAATTTAATCTCACTTTTAAAGGATTGTATTAGAGTTGAGGACACAGTTAGATTTAAAATTTCTGTAGGAAGGTTTTTGGACATGTCTTTCTGCATGGAGTGTGCATGTTCTCCCTGTGTGTGATGGGTTTTCTCTGGGTTCTCCGGTTTCCTCCCACGTCCAAAAACATGCAGTATGGGGATTAGGTAAATCGTACCCTAAAAAAAGCGGTAGAAGATGGATGGATGGATGGTTTTGGGACATTATGTGAAGGGCCTGTTGAATGCCATGCAACACCCATGTATACATATGAAAGATGCATACAAAAGGAAGCGAAAAAGAATCATACTTGTAATACTTTGTAATACTTTCAAATGAGCAGCTGGAAAATGCAAAGGGGAAACGATAAGTATTTTTATTCCTAAACCTTCATGAAAGTGATTATATAAAAGTAAGAAGTGAAAATGGGCTCAGAATGTGTCTTTAAAAGAACACGACACACTCTGTGAATCAAAGCTTTTATCTAAAACTAAGTCCACTCCAATCATCATAACGAGAGCAGTTTGACATTTATTGCTCATGGGGGGGAAAGTGCATTACAAAATCTGCCAAGCAGGTTTTTGAAACTTGGCACAGTTTGATCCTGAGCCCGTTTCCTCGAGCGTTTCATCCTCCACCCTCTCTCCCTTATTATTGACAGACTCACCATCTTCAAGGCTTTTCAGACTCAGTGAGTCACTTTGTGTCATAGTAATTAACAGTGCACTATCCGCCCGATGTTCTGCTTTAACTCCACTCCCGAGTCCAAAGTGATGCGAGTATTGAACGACTGCAGACCTCGCAGTCCCAGAATAGACCTGTCATGTCTATAAACGGCCATGTTGCGGGAAAGAAATTAAGCACTTTACCAAAAACATCATCAACATTAGAATCCTGTGATTGACCAAACAAAAGCACCACATCCTCTCTCTCTCTCTCTTTCTCTCCCTCCCTCCCTCCCGCTCTCTCTCACAGTGGCATCACTTGTGACTTTGTGTCACACACAGACAAAGCTGCCGCTCTGTTGTTCGGAGTGAAAGGCAATCGGCACTGAGCCGAAACACAATAGTGTTCATGTGTGTATTGAGACTGCTTTTTTTGTGAGTTAGCGCGTGGCCTTTTTACCTGATGTAATACAACACGGTTACCTGAGAGGATGCTAGGGGCCCCCTGCCCCAATCTGCGAGGGCAGGCTGTCTTTAACACCACACGGTCTGCCCGTTGAATTTTTCAGCATTTTGTGCAGGCGTTTGTGTGTGTGTGTGTGTGTGTGTGTGTGTGTGTGTGTGTGTGTCTTGAAAGGTGTTTTTGTGTGTGGTATAGGTTTGGTTTCACACTTCCTTTTTCATCAGAATGAAAGAGGTGCCTTTCAGGGGAAATAGTTTATTTTCTTTCTTTCTTTCTTTCTTTCTTACATTAGTTTGACCTATATTATCTGTCTGGTTTTGTTTGAGTCACACGGTAATTGTATTTATTTTATTTCCCGTTTTTAAGGCTCTTATAAATTTGATCACACCCTACATTCACAGAGCATCATTTTTTGGAAACAATAGCTGTTTACCTGCCAGAAAATCCCCAACCTACGACCCAAAAATGAAGTGTTTCATTTGCAAGTGTGACGCCGACCGTAAAGATGTCCCTAAAAGTGACGTGTGGTAGTTAAACAGCATATTTTTCTGGTTCGTCCATTTCATTTGAAACATTGGCTCGATGTAGTTTATGTGAAGAAGCTTTTTGTTTGGGTACATTATTGTATTTTTACACGTATATTCCCTCTAAGACTTATTGGCCTTTAAGTTAACATGTAATATAAAGTCAGTTGGTAAGAAGAAGAGAATGTCAGCTGGAGGAATTCCATTACACATCCACAAATTCAACTATAAACAACAAAACAAGATAAAATCTATAAAGAGTGAACAGTTACCTTTTAAACTGTTTGGACATTAAAGCCCACCGCACATCCTTTGTTTGTGCAGATATTTTTCTTATTGCTGCGATGCGTCAATGCCAGGTCTGTGGTTTGAGGATGTGACATCTGATTCCTCTTCCTCCTATTGTACCTGTCCAACAATCAACAATAGTTATTGAAGCATTATTTAAAATCATTATTCATTAAACCATGGTGTCGACGTCTGGCAAAATCTGAACGCCTAAAACATTAAGGTCATTGAAAATGAAGTCAGCTCGAGAAGCTATTGTAAGAATTCAAAAGAGGTGTTAATCAGAATCATCAAGAAAACAAACTATATTTAAAGTATATGCTTCCCTCACTAGTGTTGAAATCCCTTGTTTGGTAAAACTCTAATAAAATGAAGGAAAAAATACACAATTTCCATGCCCTCCGTAGTCATGGGCGAGAACAGAGGGAACAGTTTATGTTGTGGGAGCCCAAACACGGCATCTGGTTTTCAGAGTCAGACATGTGAGTGTGTGGAACATGCATCTTTGGGAGGGTCTCGCCATATTTTCCAAATTGTTACCCATCCCAAGAGAGCAATTGTGCCTGTGTGTGAGTCACATGTTGAATCCCTCTGCCTGTGCTGCTGTGCAGGGGTTACGGTGTACAAGGGTAAGCTCTCCCCTATTTGGACCATCATAGATTTAGGCTCGCCTGTCATTGGTGCACACTGTTTTAGCCGTTCTCCCATTGGCTGCCAGCCGTTTCCTGTGACACCACCCTTGCACCCAAACGTCCACGTGACTTTTTGTTTGTGTCTTAAGTTGCATGTTTCACAAAATGATGGCGATCTACCCTCAAATGAGTCTCTTGCTTCACTTCCCTCTGGAACTCATCTCCTACTCGAGCTCAGCACAACTGATTAGAGCAGTCTCCTCATAAACAAACACACAGAAACAGTGTGAGTGTGTGAGTGTGTGAGTGTGTGTGTGTGTGTGTGTGTGTGTGTGTGTGTGTGTGTGTGTGTGTGTGTGTGTGTTGGAAATCATTAGCCAAGTGTATATACAGAGTAGTTAATCAGTCTGAGGGGAGCTGGGTGTATGTTTTTCTTGTATGGGTGTGCGACAGAGGACTTGATTGGTCTTCAGGGGCTTTTAAGATTTCCTCAAGTCTGTATGTATATCATTTAAAGCTGCTCGTATGACAAGTGTTTGTTTCTTTATTCAAAGAAGAGCAAACAACAACACTGAAGGCGTTTTTTCATCTTTGACAAGATTGTCTCAGACAGATCTTTCATCCAATCCTCCTGTCAACTATTTTTAGAAATCCCCTGCCCTCATCCATTCAATAAAAGTAAGTTTTTCATCGTACGCAAGAAAAACAACAGCTCATCTTTTATTTTGCTTTTTAAAGATGAGTACGGATTAACTTTTATTTGGGAAAAAACTGTTATTGGTTAACATAAAAGTCACGTGAATGTGAAAATAATGAAAAAAACTTTTTATGTTGCAAGCTCTTTGGGATTTTGGATTGTTTTTTGGGCAAAACGCCTAATGTCTGCCTTCCTGAAATAAAACAGTCAATATGAGGTTATTACTCACCAACAAAATTACATCACACTCCTTTAGCCTAACGTTAACTTTGATAATTGATGAGTCGCCACTTAAACACAGCGATTGTGTTACTGAGTGTGTTTAAATCAAATTCCCTGACTTGTGAAGGTTCCTCTGTCTCAGGCATTTCCCAGGAAAAGCCTTTTCCGAGAAAAGTGGGAACATCGCTCTGTTCCCAACATAAGTGACAGACTCTGTGTCTGACAAACGGGCAGTCTATTAGCACTGACTCCCGGACTGTGTTACAGTCACACACTCTTAAGAGGATACACGGCGAGATTTTAGATCAGAGAGAGTGGACACTTCCTTGAGGGAGGAGATTGTATCCTTTGCACATTCATACTTTCACACAGTGAAATTTGACTCCATAACCTCTGCCATTATGACTAATGTGCGGCGATCAGGCGGCTGAGGTTGAGTCACGTGTAGTGGAGATACTGTGTTCATCCAAGAAGTGCGTGTCTTTGTGTGTAGGTATCTGTGTTACAACTTTAGGACCTTGTTTGGTATCAACACCACTGTCTTTGTCAGGAACAGTAGTCCTCATTTTTAGCTACACTGAAACAGCATTTTGTCCCAACAAGAATACCTATGGAAAACTGTGTGTGTGCAAGAGAGAGAGAATGTAAACACATGAGTGCGTTAGGGATAGCCCACGTTTCCAAGAATCACTCCTACACCTCTCCTCCTGTCTCTGTGACTTGTTATTGGATCTGATGACGGCAGTGTCGGCTGAGCCGCTGAAAACCAAACCTTCTGCATCACCTGTTGCTGAACTTCAACGCTGTGTGTCTGCAGTGAGATTGTGCAAAAGGCTGTTTCTGCTCCTTTCTCTCCAGTCTTCTTTCCTCCCTCAATGTGTAAAAACACCCACAGCTTCCTCTTTACGACGAAATCTTCTGTGTTTCATATTGATTAAAGGCTGAGTAGAAGACGCACAACAGCAGTGTTGAGCAATAATATTATTGTTGTTTTTTTCGCAGAATGTGGAAAGAATCTGTAGAGTAGGCACTGTAAGATGACATGGAGTAAACTGTGTCCCTCTCTAAGGAAGCTTTGTTTTGCTTTGTTTTGCTTTGTTTTTGCCGTTGACATGATTGAAGTCCAGGTGGTGTGGACACTCAAACCTGATGCAACAGAACCAAACAGAACACAGACTGTGCAGTAGCTCAACAGCTGTAGCGCTCCAGTAAAAAAGGGTTTTCCCAGTGAGGATGTGGCTGATCATAAATCAAGTCAATGTGCAGGTTGTAGGCTAAATGCTTGCTCTCCCTGCATTTTACTGAGCTTTCTTTTTCATTCTGTTAACTAGTGTGTGTGTGTGTGTGTGTGTGTGTGTGTGTGTGTGTGTGTGTGTGTGTGTGTGTGTGTGTGTGTGTGTGTGTGTGTGTGTGTGTGTGTGTGTGTGTGTGTGTGTGTGTGTGTGTGTGTGTGTGTGTGTGTGTGTGAGACATGCTGTCCAGTTACTTTCATCCCATTCTTCTAAATGCCTTGTGTGAAATAGCAGTGCATGTGTAATATGTACCTGAGTGTATTGCATCATTTGGCCCAGAAGCACAGCAGGAATGAATGTAAATGTGTGTTGTTGCTGGCTTGTCTGGCTTGTGATGGTGTATTGAGTGTGTCCTTTGTCTTTATTGACTGCCTATGCTCACATGCACACACGCACACATTGTTTCACTAACCCTAAAATCAACTCTTAATCATCAAAAACAACAATATAAAAGCAGCACATGCGCTATCTCTCTCTCACACACACACACACACACAATTAAAGAATAAAGAATATGGGCAGCATCTGGATTTAAGCCCACACCCACATTACATGCACGCATGCACATACATGACAGGGCATTACTGACACACACACAAAGACTGCAGAGCACACGTGACTCCTTGGCAGTCGCCCAGTTACCCTCTGCTCACGTGATTTTACTCGCTCACTGACGTGTCCCCTCACACATAAACACACACACACACACACAGAGTCGATGTCGAGTGTCACCTTTATCTTGGCTTCGAAACACAGTGGATTCATGTGAGCGTTTAATAAGAACCGCGCGCGCGTGTCACCTTCGTACCGTCCACAACGGACGACAGCGGTTAGACCTGATGCATTATTAAGCAAGCACGTGCGACACTGTGCACAAGTCAGACTGACACACTCAGACTTCTGTCTGTCCAAGACACACAACATGGTCAACAACACATAAAGTGTGAGTGTGTACTTTGCTGGTGGGAATTTAGAATTGGGTTAGTCATGTATTATATATGAGACAGGACTTTTCCTCTCTCGTTCTCGCTGCTATTCTCTTGTTCTCTCATCTGTCTCACCCTCCTCCTCCTCTGAAGTAATGAGAAGAGCAGAAGGTCCATTTTTTTTCTAATCATATCCTCATCCTTTTATATGGGCCTTGTGTGTGTGTGTGTGTGTGTGTGTGATATATATATCCACCTGAAACCACATAAAATGTTATTGTTTTTATTGTTCCATTGTGTGTTCACCTCTGTGTGGGTCTGCATTGTTTCTGTGCATGTCACTTATGATGAATGACTGTGTTTTCGTCGTGAAGCAATAGCCGTATTAATTCTGTCCCCGGCTCCGCGGCTGTGACAGCTGTTGTGTTAGATTGAATTCACGCTCTCTGTCTAATCCTCGGGTTTATAAATGGTTGGTGTCTTCGTCGGATCAAACGTCAGCTCGGTTTTTCTTAAAATATACTTTTGCTTGATGTGACAATCTGTATGCGGATGGATGAGACGACTCAAACTGGGCAGTTTCGTTCCATGGTCCCAGCTGTGTTGTCCAAACCAAGCAGAGGGAAATCTGTGAGGGGCAACTAAAATGATTGAAAACCTGTTTCTGTTGTCTTGTAGTCATTTTTAAAATAATAAATAATAACTTTTTCAATTTATTACACACTGAATGTTGATCTGAAGTTTTACTTACAAAAAAATCATCTCCCAAAATAATTTCCCCTACTTTAAATAGAATCTTTCAGTATCTGGCTAGGTTTATCCTGTTAACTTTCATACTCAGTACATTATTAATTGATTAATTAATACAAAATCAATCCTTAATCATTTAATTTCTTCACCTAAATTCCATTATTATAGTCAGCTAATCCAGGTTAATGCTCAGTGGTGGTTTAAAGTCTTTGGTTGAGACCAAAACAAAACAGATTTCTTCAATTTTCTTCGACTTACATCGACTGTGTTGTATAACCGTAAACATTTAACGTCCCTGTCGTCAGATATCACTCTTTTGTCACAGTTTATGCAGTTTAACAGTCCCTCTGCTCTAACACTGTCTCTGCTCCTTCTTCTTCTTCTCAGAGTGACCCAGAGTGTGACGAGGAGAGAAGAATAAAAGAGGAGGACGAGAGAGGAAGAGAAGAAGAAGAGGAATATGAGGAGGAGAAAGAAGAAGAAGAAGAGAAGAGCTGCGACGAAGGCTTCATGGGAATGACTCCGCTGCTGCAGGCTCACCATGCCATGGAGCGGATGGAGGAGTTTGTACATAAGGTAGTGACTCACATTCACAGACACTTCTGCAGGTGCAGGTTCTCTGGTGTCTTCCACAACTGTCGCTCTCCTTCCATAACATCACAATAAATAACCACGCTGTAAAATCAGCGCATCATATCTAGTTTATCAGCGATAAAAACATTTTTTACAGTATCATTTGTGATTGTGCAGGTAATAAACGACATTGGTCATTTTTATTGTAAGCGTTTACAACAGGAACATGATTATGATACATTTCACAACACATTCTCAGAGGTTTATCTTCACGTCCTGCAGACGTTCCTTTATATGTTGCGTGGAGACGGACATTAAAAGGTTAGAGAGAGACAGGTTAGAGAGAGACAGGTCTCCGAGGACTGCGCTGAAATGTGGACTCGCATCAACTCGTACAAGCGTCTCCAGCTTGGTCTAATATTAACATGCGCACAGAAATTGCAACCAGCATGTTGTAAATTAGGGAAATTAATCATTCTGCAGATACACTGTAAGCGCTCTCTCTCTCTCTCTCTCTCTCTCTCTATGTCTCTGTGTCTCTGTGTCTCTCTCTGTGTCTCCCTGTGTCTCTCTGTTGGGGGTGATTTGCTCAGGTTTATTTATTTATTTATTTACGTCACTTGACTAAGTACTGTTAATTTGACACTGATGACTATATTACACTACACACAAACAAACACAGTTTCACACAGTGTTCCTTTAAAGGATTTCCGTTCATTTGGACCACTTAACACTTAACCACAACCACAACTTAACTCTTATCCATAAACATTAAAACAGTTCCTCAGAAACGATGTTATGCCTCATTAGGACCAGATTTTAGTCCCATGAGGACTACATGTGAGTTTTTATGTGTTTACACACACACACACAGAGCTTGTGCACTCAGCACCACCAAGCAGCTGCTTCTTTGTCTTTCATTTTCTTCTTCTTTATATTTCCTATTCCAAACTTAAATGCTGATGATGTCCGTTTGTGTCCGTGTCCCTCGTTAACTCGTCAGGTGTGGGAGGGCCGGTGGCGAGTCATACCTCACGACGTGCTCCCCGATTGGCTGAAGGACAACGACTACCTGCTCCACGGCCACAGACCGCCCATGCCTTCGTTCCGCGCGTGCTTCAAGAGCATCTTCAGAATCCACACGGAGACGGGAAACATCTGGACACACCTGCTAGGTAGGACACACCTGACATTCATGAATTCAGTTTAACTCAACTTTAACCTCATGTCCTTAACTTTACTCTCTAAGAAGTACATTTAACAAGCTAAAACAACAAATAACATAAGAGCAAACACACACACACAAACACAGTCAGGACTGGGATATTTACCACAACAACAATAGTATTTTTGTTTTCTTTCTCTGGGTCTATTTCTTCATATCTAACCCGACTCGTTAGGTAACCAGTCTTTTGTGAAACATCACATGATGTCACAGCCAATCAGAGCTGGTGTGTAGAAAGCTGAGCTGAGGTGGTTTATATAAGAAAAGAAAGTATTTCATCTAAAATGATATTTATAGTTTGGTTGACCTTGGAATGTGTTTGAATTTGTGTGTTTTTTTAATATATATATATATATATATATATATATATATAAACCTGCATGAAATCTTTCTAGTCCCCTGGCTCTAAAATGACTTAATGACTAGTAATCTACTGCCACCTGGTGGTCCATGGGGACTACTGCGCCTAAATATTTGTGGTCTTTGAGTGATATTTTCTTACAGAAAGGAATCTCTCTCTCTCTCTCTCTCTCTCTCTCTCTCTCTCTCTCTCTCTCTGTCTCTCTCCCTCTCTCTGTCTCTCCACAGGCTGTTTGTTCTTCCTGTGTCTCGGCCTCATGTACATGTTCAGGCCCAACATGTCCTTCGTGGCTCCGGTGCAGGAGAAGGTGGTGATCGGGATGTTCTTCCTCGGCGCCATCCTCTGCCTGTCCTTCTCCTGGCTCTTCCACACAGTTTACTGCCACTCTGAGGGCGTCTCCAAAGTCTTCTCCAAGTAAGACGCTGACACACCTGGGCAAAACCTCCTGTTAGTGTCACTCTGTGTCTGCAAACCATTTACCCTGTGTTTCTCCCCCTCTTTCTCTCCCTCTCTCTCTCTTTTGCACACTCCAGACTAGACTACAGTGGGATTGCCTTCCTGATCATGGGCTCCTTTGTTCCCTGGTTGTATTACTCCTTCTACTGCTCTCCTCAGCCTTGTTTCATCTACCTGATAGTGGTGTGTATACTGGGACTTGCTGCCATTACCGTCTCCCAGTGCGACTTCTTTGCCACACCACAGTACAGAGGAGTCAGAGCAGGTACAGTGATGTGTTGTTGTCTTGTTCTATTAAAGTGCAGCAATCAGTATTTTGTACTGTGCCGTGTCACATTGTTCACTATGATGCTGGTGTAAATTTGAATACAACACGTGCATTGGAGGTTTGTGTTAAACACCAAAGTCACAAAATAACCTAGTTGTACTCGCGATGGAGGCAGCAGTGGACCCACAAAAGACAGAGGAGCTGCTTATGAATAAAGGTTTCAATTTCCAGGATGACAAACACAGACTGGGTGAACTGACTTTACAGAAACGGAGCATAAAATGAACAGATGCATTCAAGGAACCCCGTAACTCACATTGCTTCTGCACTCCACCAACCTTTGTCTTCCCCCCCTCTCTCTCTCCGTGTGTGTGTAGGAGTGTTTGTGGGTTTGGGGCTGAGCGGCGTGGTTCCCACTCTGCATTTTGTGATCAGCGAGGGTCTGATCAGAGCCACCACCATCGGTCAGATGGGTTGGCTGTTCCTGATGGCGACGCTCTACATCACGGGAGCCTGTTTGTACGCCGCTCGTATCCCCGAGAGGTTCTTCCCTGGCAAGTGTGACATCTGGGTGAGTTTCAGACAAACAAGTCATTATTTTTTTCTTCCTTGTGTGTTTCCATATGTTCACTTGAAAGGAATCCCAGAGTATGGGCAGATTTCTTTTTTCTTTTTTTTATGCCTCTGTACCCGGTGACAGCTTGTGCCTGCAGGCTTTGTGTCTTCATGTTGTCTTTGCTTTCGTCCTGTTTTTTTTTCTCCGAGGACACAATATCTCAAGAACACCTTGAGCTAGTCTCTTTAAATTCTGCACAGACATTTTAGTTCGACTCAAGGATGAACTGAGTAGATATTAGTTGTCAAAGTACTAAACTGATATCTCAGGAACGTCTCCGGGGAATCCTTTCACATTTGGTGAAAACATTAACTTGAGCTACAGAGAGTCAAATGTGCAGTTAATGTCTGAGGATCCACAGAAAGAAAACAAGCATGTGTCTTGCCTCCTGCATGCTCAGTCCAGGCGTCTCCCCCCTCGCCCTGGAACCCAAACAATGTCCCACTGTGTCCGTCATACGGCAACAGCAAACTCGAGAGAAAGTCCAGACCCAAATCTGCAGACATTAGCCAGCTTGACTTGATTAGAAACTGGTGGTCAAGGCCACGGTGGAGTCACGTGTCACGTGAGTCTCTTTATGTCCCTCACACGCATGTTTATTTGACCCCGTCTTTCTTTCTCTTCCCTAGTTCCACTCCCACCAGTTGTTTCACATCCTGGTCGTGGCCGGAGCTTTTGTCCATTTTCACGGCGTCTCCAACCTGCAAGAGTTTCGCTACACGGCGGGAGGAGGCTGTGCAGAGGAGGGCGCTCTCTAACACACACACACACACACACGCTGACTCGACTCACTTGTTCACGCACACATTCGACAGGGAGGTACCAGTTCTAATAATATGCACAGAAATGTCACACACAGGCTTCTTCGACGCACCCCACCGAAAACTGGAGACTGAAGTGGCTTGTTCAGTGTGCATTTTGTATGCTTAAATAAACAAGAATGGACTCTCAGGGGGCGCTATAACAGCTGATTTAGGAGGGGTGTTCTCTCTGTCCTCTGACTTTGTCCATCCATCCTCCCTTTTTGACTTCCAAGATGGTGCGTTTTTTTAAAAAGCCGTTTCGGAAACTGTTTCCTGGAAGAACCGGCGAGACATTCATGACCTCCCTCCTGTTATTATTCATTACTTTTAAAAGTGAAAGAAGACATTTCGAGGTGTTTGCCGAATGCTGTTTTCCAAATTTGAGTATGAAAAAAAAAAAAGAAGACAAAAAAAAGAGAAAAGGAATTGAGTGGAAAATGTCTTGAATGAATTTCTTCTGCGATTGTTAATCTTGTGGGTTGAAGATGTTTCCGGCGGGTGGGCGTGGTTATAAGTCACTTTAAAGAGAAAAAAAAAGACCCTTTTTCCATATGAATAAGATTTCTACCTTTTGGGTTATAGATTTGTATGAAATGTATTATTAAAAATAACAAAAAAAAAAATAAAAAAAATATCAAAATAAAGGCCGTCACGCGATGGCAAAAAAAATAAATATATTAGATAATAAATAAATTAAAGACGAGGAGTCGAGGTGTTTTATCTACATTTTGTTTATTACAATAAAAAAAAAAAGGTGACGTGGAGTGAAGAATAGATTATTATGCAAAGACGAGGAGGAAATCTAAAGGCACAACGCTTCAAACTTTGCGAATGAGCAGCAACTTGTGGACTTGCTCGTGTTTTGTTTGTGGCGTCGGTGGAAAGTAACGGCTCAGTCGGCCCCCTGACCTGAAAACCGTGTTTTATTTATATATGTATATATATATATATGTATATATGTATATATATATATGTATATATATATATACTTAAACAAGGAGATAATGGAAGAACTGTGCTCCTCTCACTTTGCTTTACACTCTTGTGTTGATCCTTCCACCTCGTGTGTTTTTTCGACTTCTCAGACTCGGAGCTCGGGCCTTTGTGAGTCAAACCTTCTCCCGCGCTATTAAAACCAAATATAAACTTCAAAAATTCAAAAGCGTCTCCTCGATGTGTAGCCACTTTCATTTATCTTCTTACTGTAAAATCTTATCGTCTTATATTGTATATCTGAAGAAGAAGAAAAAATAATGATAATTTCTACACCCCAGATATAAGTTTATTCTTTTTTTAATGACCTTTAAAATAAAAGATAATGGACGTTTTTTATAAACAAGGCCGCACAGTCCATTATGTCATATTTGGTACTGTAAAACTACAGTATTAGTACACATTATTGTGGTTCTCCTTCCCCTTGGACACACGATGATGTTCAACTCAAAAAAAGATGACGTTTTTCTTTGTCTGATTCGATTGTACTTTAATTTATCCACTGCTGCTTTATTATTGTTATGTTATTATTGCAAGCTTTAATTTCACTTGTTTTCTTTTCTTCTTGCTCTTAATATTCATCTGTTGCTGTGGTGAGACAAAAAAGACGAGAACAGGGAAAATTTGTAACAACAAATCTCCAAAAAAACACAACACTTTATTTGGAGGTTAAAACAAGGTGACCTTTTAAAAATGTCACACCTGCACAATAGAATCTCTGATACACTAAACTTTTTCTTTCTTTCTTTCTTTGATTGTTTGAAATTTAAGTTTGTGAGTCTCTGAATGAAACCACCAGTTGAATTCATATTTGAATAAACAGCATATCTTCTGGTTTATTTTTCCATTTATTTTTTTTCCCATCTTGTTATTATTAATTTATTTCTCTTGGGGAGCGCATTTCGTCTGTTGAAGCACATGTTCTGTTCTTATGGGAGTGTCTGAATGCAATAGACCTTTATATCTGCTGTATTGTTCTAATAAAAAAAAAGTTTTTTGAATTGTTTTTTGTTCTGTTTCTGTGTGACAAAAGTATGAAGTAAAAACATGAGCAGCGTTTGTCAAGAGAAACTTTACATATATAGTTTTGGTTTCATTAATTCAGACTTTTTTGAGTGATTTTGGACGACATACAATGCTATGACATTTTTTAGTGATTTTGGACGATATACTATACTATGACTTTTTTGACGGATTTTGGACGACATACTATCCTATGACTTTTTTCGGTGATTTTGGACAACATACT